>NC_133504.1:140029642-140343214 GCF_049354715.1 Callithrix jacchus
AGCTTGGTCTTGAACTCCCAGGCTCAAGTGATCTGTCTACCTCAGCCTCCCAAAGTGCTAGGGCTCCAGGCATGAGCCACAATGCCTCTCTTATATACTTGTGATGAGAGTGAAAACAGTCTGGCAGTACCTACTAAAGCTAAATATTCATATATCAGCTGGGCGCTGTGGCTCACGCCTGTATCCCAGCACTTTGGAAGGCCAAGGCAAGCAGACCACGTGAGGTCAGAAGTTCCAGAACAGCATGGCCAATGGGGTGAAACCCTGTCTCTACTAAAAATAAGCCAGGCATGGTAGTGCATGTCTGTAGTCCCAGCTAATCTGGAGGCTGAGGCAGGAGAATTGCTTGAACCTGGGAGGCAGAGGTTGCAATGAGCTAAGGCAGAGGTTGCAGTGAGCTAAGATCATGCCACTGCACTCCAGCCAGGGTGACAGAGTGAGACTCCATCTCAAAATAAATGAATAAATAAATATTCATATATCCTACGATATAGCAGTTCTATTCATAGATATACACCCAAGGAAAATGAGTGTTTATATCCACCAACAGACATCCACAAATGTGTCCATATAACTTCCTTTATAAAGTCAAAAAGTGGAAACAATTCAAATGTCCATCGGTAGTCAGTTAGGTAATATTCTGCACAATGAAAAATTGTATGTCCATGAAAAAGAACAAACTGTCACTACACATAAAATATGGATGAGCCTCACAGACACAATGAGTGAAAGAAACCAAACGCAAAAGAACATGTACTATATGGTTCAATTTATATGAAGTTCAATAACTGGCAAAATGAATAATCTATGGTGTTAGAGGTCAGAATAATGGTTATGTTTGGAAATTTATGACTGGGAGGGGACACAAGGGAGCCTTTGAGGGTGCTGAAAAATATATATATTGTTGCCTTAGACTCCCAAAATGCTGGGATTACAGGCATAAGCCACCACACTTGACCTGAATAATTAAAAATGTTGATTGGGTAGTGATTACCCAAGTGTACATGTAAAAAGTTATTAATTAAGCTGTATACTTAAGATTTGAGCTGTACATGTCACTGCCTCTAAGTCATACCTGGCTTCCATTGTCCACAGTATATTTCTTTATTTGCTCAATCCTAGAATAATTAAGTCATCTTTAAAAGGAGGTAGTAACACCTGCCTCTTGGGTGTTGTTGATAGGATAAAAGAAATAATGCGGGTGAAAATGCATAACATGAAGGGGCTTGACACGCTGGGATGAATGACTGTTCCACAGACATCCAGAGACACACCCAAGTTCCACCAAAGCCTTTCCTTGACTGCTCTTCTTTCTCTCCACATCTCATTCCCCTATGATGTGGACTGGCTCTGTGTCCCCACCCAAATCTCATATTGAATTGTAATCCTCAATGTTGGGGGAGGGACCAGGGGGGAGTTGATTTGATTATAGGGACAGCTTTCCCCTTGCTGTTCTTGTGATAGTGAGTGAGTTCCAATAAGATCTGGTTGTTTGAAAGTGCATGGCACTTCCCCCTTCACTCGCTCTCTCTCCTGCTCTACCATGGTAAGATGCATATGTTTCCCCTTCGCCTTCTGCCATGATTGTAAGTTTCCTAAGACCTCCCAGCCATGTTTCCTGTACAGCCTGTGGAACTGTGAGGCAATTAAACCTCTTTTCTTTATAAGTCACTCAGTCTCAGGTAGTTCTTTATAGCAATATGAGAACAGACAGATATACCTCATAAAGGCCCCAGTCCTCCAGCATGTTGATCTCAGCTAGGTGCAAAACTTGCTAAGCGCAAGTCTTGTGGACTAGGTTCACATTTACTAGTTTGCAGACCAGGAGCTTGGGAGAGGAGGTGTCATCCAATTTGCCCCTGGCTCAGGGCTCTTCATAGTGCTCAGCTCAAATCAAGCTTCTGGATGAGTAGGGCCTAGGGCCCGCCTTAGCAAAGTGAGGAGAGCCAGCAGGTTCCAGGGAAGAGGGGCAGTTTACTGGATCCTTTAACCTACCAAGAGAACTCCAACTCCAGACCAATAATTGCTAGTTGGGAAAAAAAAGCCTTTTCTGGCAATCTATATTGTGAGAGCTCCAAGGGGAAATCTTCTCTTGAGTTGCTAACAAACTAATCCTCTATCAATTGTCCCATAAGGAGGAGAGAACAAGAATTATGGTTCCAATGTGCCACTAGGTGAACTGTATCCCTGACTGGTTGTATCTGATATTTTTAGGCCTTGTCACCAGCACTGCTCACCAGAGTCCCATCAAGTGGGCAGAGAAGTCTTCTGCTCCTCAGGGTGTATGCTGGTTTCAGGAGCTGTGATAAAAATGTAAAGTGAAACTTAATGAAAAAGAGAACATAAGAAATGGGTATGTGTATATAACAAAACACGTTGAGGTTTACCCTATCAATTTCCATAGAAAACTTATCCCAGGAGACTACATTGTTTTTCCTCAGTTTGTCTGTGGATTCTCTCTTGCCTACTCTGGTGCTTGGTCCATTTGTAGAGTGCAATGGTAGAGGGGAAATGTCTATTTCTCTCTCAATCCTCATTGTTTTGGGGCATTATTTTTCATTTAATGAAAGTAAGTTGATGCCAGGATATGCCACAGTACAAATAAATCCCAACATATAAATTGCTTAACACAACCAAGGTTTATTCTTTACTCACACAGGTCTGATATGAATTGATGTACTCTACAGGGCAGAGTCCTCCATGCAGATTGAAGAATTACATGACCACAACCTAGCTGCAAGAGAGGCAGGGCAATGTAGGAGCACTGTAACAACCATATCACATCCCCATGGCCACTTCTGATCTCAACCATGGCTACAGCGGACAGTTGCCCTATGTGAGCCCAGATGCTACTCTCACTGACAGCATCCCCTCTGTGTGAAGTAGCCTGTTCTTCAGCTTTCCACTCCAGGCTCTTCTCCAGCACCCTGGATCCCACAAGTCTGTCTAAGTCTGTTTTGTGCTGCTATGACAGAATGCTACAGATTGGCAAACAATGGAAGCACTGGGGCTCCTGGTTCTTGAGACTGGGAAGTCCAAGATCAAAGTACCACATCTGGTAAGGGCCTTCTTGCTGTATTGTAACATGGGAAAAGGCATCACATGGTGACAGAAGGCATCCAAGAGAGAGAGGGAAGGAGTCTGAGCTCACCCTATATAAGGACACCACTACTGAGATAATAAACCCACTCCTGAGATAATGGACCTAATCATCTTTTAAAGGTCCCATCTCTCAATAATGTTGCATTAGGGATAAAGTTTCCAGCAGATGAACTTTGGGGAACATATTCAAACCATAGCACAACATATTTTCATCTTTTTTTTTTTTTTTAGAGACAAGGGTTTACTATGTTACCCAGGCTCTTGAACTCCTGAGCTCAGCCTATCTACCTGCCTCAGTCCCCCAAAACGCTGGAAATACAAGGCATGAGCTGCCATTCCTGGCTATTTAAGGGATTTTATGTAGTGATTAAAGATGATGTTTGCCAGGCGCGGTGGTTCATGCCTGCAATCTCAGCACTTTGGGAGGCCAAGGTGGGTGGATCACCTGATGCCAGGAGTTTGAGATCACCTGGCCAACATGGTGAAACCCCGTCTCTACTAAAAATACAAAAAAAATTAGCCAGACATGGTGGTACACACCTGTAATTCCAGGTATTCAGGAGGCTGAGGCAGGAGAATTGCTTGAATCTGCGAGGTGGAGGTTGCAGTGAGCTGAGATCGTACCATTGCACCCCAGCTTGGATGACTAAGTGAGACTCCATTGCAAAAAAAAAAAAAAAAAAAAAGGTGATGTTTAGTTCATGGGAGAAAAAACCTTAGATTCTAATTTTATACTATGCATGAAGTAATTTCAGATAGACTAAATATTTAAACTCTAAAAATGTAAAACTCTAAAAGAAAAGATAGCAAAATTCTTTTAAATCATATTGAAGTGAGAAGGCCTTTTAAACTAAACCACGAAACTAAGAACTCATTAAGGGAAGGATATATGACTTTAATCATATAAAAAATAATTTTAAAAAATGATTCATTTCAAAAGCATAAAGAAAGAAAGAACTTATAAGTTGGGATGAAATATCTTAAAAATAAATAACAAAAGGTTTATATCCATTGTGTGTGTGTGTGTGTGTGTGTGTGTGTGTGTGTGTGTGTGTGTATAGTGTATATCTATCTATCTATCTAGATAATTAAATATAAAGAGTACTTAAAAATCAATGACCAGAGGCTGGGCACAATGGCTCATGCCTATAATCGCAGCACTTTGGGAGGCCAAGGCGGGCGGATCCCAAGGTCAAGAGATTGAGACCATCCTGGCCAACATAGTAAAACCCTGTCTCTACTAAAAATACAAAAATTAGCCCGGCATGGTGGTTTCAGCTACTCAGGAGACTGAGGCAGGAGAATTGCTTGAACTCAGGAGGTGGAGGTTGCAGTAAGCTGAGATTGTGCCACTGCACTCAGCCTGGCAACAGAACAAGAGTACATCTTAAAAAAAAAAAAAAAAGCCAGGCAAGGTGGCTCACACCTGTAATTCCAGCACTTTGGGAGGCTGAGGCAGGCAAATCATGAAGTAAGGAGATGGAGACCAGCCTGGCCAACATGGTGAAACCCGTCTCTACTAAAAATACAAAAATTTAGCCAAGGGTGGTGGCACACAACTGTGGTCGCAGCTACTCAGGAGGCTGAGGCAAGAGAATCACTTAACCCAGCAGGCAGAGGCTGCAGTGAGCAGACGTCATGCCACTACACTCCAGCCTGGGCAACAGAGCAAGACTCCATCTCAAAATAAATCAATGACAAAACAACCCAACAAAAAATTGTTACATGGGAATAAATAATTAGGAAAATAAATGCAAAAAGATGATCTGTTTTACTTGTAATTAAATAAATTAAAAGAAATAAAATATATTTTGTTCATTACACTGGCAAAAGTAAAAGTTTTTAATTGGATAATATCCAGAATTGATGAAAGTTTGGAAATTTTGTGTTTCTCTTTTAGAGAGAAATCTAATAGCATCTATTAAATTTTAAATGTTTATATCCTTTGCTCCATCATGTCCACTTCTATAGAAACACTTTTGTAGATTAATAGCAATATGCAATTTATATTATTTACAATACTGTTTCTACTAGTGAAAAACAATTACAAATAAATCAATGTCCTTCAATATAGGAATGGTTAAATAAACTGTATATTTTCACCGGATTTTTTGGGGTGTCAGTTTGTTAGCTGGAAACCTCTGTGGCCGGTGGCACCTTCACCCAAGTTTTGCTTGGGCCCACTGGGCTTGTTCCACTCACTCAGCCCAGAAGGCTGCCCTTGGCTTGTGCTACCGGCCTGGATCCCATGCCTGCCAAGGGTTAGCCAGGTGCAGAGCACCAAGGGGTGTGTGGGCAAGTGCGGGGGCTGGCCATGTGTACAGCTAGGCTTATCATCTGTGGCAGGGCAGGCAGGTCCAGGCATCAGCACAGGCACTGACTCCATGCCAGGCTGTAGCTGGACCAGGCATACTGCAAGTGGCTTCTACTGTAGGTGCTGAAGAACATGGTGGAACTCAGAAGCTTGGAGAAACCAGGCTTGGAGAAACCTGGCTCAGGGCACCCATAGGTCTGGGTTCCCTGATGGGCCACAGCTCTTCTCACTGCCTGCAAGGTGGGCAATTGTGGGGGTGTGTTTCAGTTCTGTTTGTGTTATAGTTCTTTCAATTCTGCCATTTGGTGGGTCCTGAGTTCTTGCCCCACATCCAGGAAGAATAAGGTGCATGGAAAACTGGAGAATGAATAAGGTGAAGAGGTGCTTTATTGAGTGACAGTACAGCTCTCAGGAGACCTGAAGTGGGTAGCTCTTTCCCACAGGCAGATCCCCTGTGGTCTCTGCAGCCCTCAGCAAAGAGGAGACCCAGAGTGGGTAGCTCCTGTTTACAGGCAAGTTGTCTCTGTGAGTCTAGCTGAGTCCTGGGTTTATATGGGCTTCAGAAGGGAGGAAGTACTTGCTGATTGATCCATGAGTGTGACCAGAAAAAAGACCGTAAGTTTTCACTTGGGTCCATGGAACTGGCAGCCCAGCCCCCAGGCTTCTGGCCATCCCTGCCTTGAAAGTGCGGTTTCATTGCAGACCCACCATTTTTTGCCCAGGAGCCTGTCTGCCTCCTGCTGCTGTTCATGGTGCTCAGGCTGTTCGTGCCAAGGGGCTTCTGCAGGCCTGTGCTGAGCTGCCTTCAGCACCCCCTTGGTCTCCCTCCCATGTTCTTCAGTGCCCAAAGTCGAGGGGGGACTGAGGTGGCAGAGGGCTGGCGTGTTAGCACTGCCCCAAGCATATGCACACCAGCTGGGTCTTGATAGCACCTGGGCTTGGCCACAGCTTTGCTCTGAAATTGGAGTGCGTGCCAGGAATGAGGAGAGGCCAGGTACTTCCAAGTCTGTAGGGGCAGGGGGGCTTCCCAGGCACCCAAGAGCACAGAAATGTCCTGGTCCACAGCTACAGCTGGGCGGCTGCAGTTGTGCCCGGGAGTGTGGGGCTCACCCCCCACCAACTTGGAAGCAGGTGGGGCTCCTGTCTGTTGCCAGTTCCCACCATCTCTGCAGAGTGAACAGCCCCAGCTGCACCTCTCCACCTGTGGCTAGTGCCTTTGCAGCAGCTGCTCCAGATGGGCTGCTGCCTTTATCAATATTTACAATGAAATTTCATGCAGCCACTGAAAAGAAATGTTTAAATCTATAAACATTGCCATGAAAAGAACAACTTAAAGGTGGTGTGTATAATATCCTTTTGTTGTTGTTTGGTTTGTGGTTAAAAAAGAACAGAATAATAATATGCTAGTAAATGTCTAGAAATAAAAGTGGGGAGGTCAGGGGAGAGGAGAAATATACACCAAACAGATAGTAAGTATCTTAAGTGGTGTGGATGAAATTATGGAGAATTTCCCCACTTCTATCATGTTCAAATTATTATTATTATTTTTCCTTTTAATTACATTTATTTTAATGCTGAATTTACTCCCGTGCCATAAGTTTTTTTTCTTCAGTTTCTTCTCAGGTATCTTTTTCTTCTGGGCAATCTCCACTTCTGGTTTAGGAACAATCTGGTTTTTTTTTTTTCAGTAAGGATCATCTCGATGTGGCAGGGAGAGCTTCTGTATGTGTTAATCCGACCATGAGCTCTGTAGGTCTGGCAGCGCATCTTGGGTCCTTTGTTCACTTGGATATGCCCAATGAACAGATAATCTACATCTAAACTCTTAAGTTCAGCATTACTCTTTGCATTTTTAAGTGCATGCAGCAAAAATTCAGCACTCTTTCTGGGCCGCCAACCTTGTGTCCAGCCCCACTGCTTGGCCTGGGCACCCCTGCCAACTCCACCATTGTAACTTTGGAATGGCATGCACTGTTTCTGTAAAGTGACATCTTTCAGATACTTTGTGGCTTTTTGTATGCATACCCTTGATGGCCTGGGCAGTTTCACGAGTGTCCTTTTTTTTTTTTTTTGAGATGGAGTTTCACTCTTTTTGCCCAGGCTGGAGTGCAATGGCATAGTCTGGGCTTACTACAACCTCCGCCTGCTGTGTTCAAGTGATTCTCCTGCTTCAGTCTCCTGTGTAGCGGGGATTACAGGCATGGGCACCTGTAATCCACCACACCCAGCTAATTTTGTATTTTTAGTAGACAGGGTTTCTCCATGTTGGTTAAGCTGGTCTCCAACTCCAGATCTCAGGTGATCTGCCTGCCTTGACCTCCCAAAGTGCTGGGATTACAGGCATGAGCCACCAAACCTGACCTCACAAGTGTTCTTAAAATGACATGAAGATTGGAACCTCTTGATTTGCATAATTTTGTGGGGTTCTCCTGGTCAAAAGAATAACAAACCATTTTCACAGACTACCTCAGGCTGCTTAGGAAAAGAGAGCATGTTCCAATTATTACAAACTGTAAAATTTTGTAATAATAAGAGCCAATATTTTATTGCTACCAGACAAGCTCTGTTCTCTGCATGCATTACTGCCTTTAGTTACCTCAATAGTCTTTTGAAGCAAGTTCTGTTATTTTCTATGAGGAATATGAGGCATAGGTGAGGTTGAGTGTCAGATAGCAAGACAGTAAGTGGTGGAGTTAAAATTCACACCCAGAGCCTGACTCAATAGCCATTATATTATGAGGACACACACACACACACACACACACACACACACACACACACACACACACACAAAGAGTGCAGTTAAAATCTTTCTTTACAGGGGCAATTACAAACAAATGTGTGTACCCACAAAATGTGTGTGCACTGTGATTTGTAATTGTTCCATACATAACATGAATCTGCAAAGGGGCTACAATCATCTGTATGATGGCAATCTTTTTCTTTATTTTTTAAATTGCAAAAGTAAGCACCAACCATGAACTCAGAGTTGAGCTCATTCATACACAGTTCAGATGGCCAGGCTGGATCTACTTTCCTCCTTCCTACACCACCACCCTGGGTTTATCATGGCATGGCATCACTGACAGTGTCACTGACAGCCTCCCCAAACAGTACCACAAATTTTTGAGGGAACTGAGGATCAGAGAGGTAAAGTGCCTTGGACAAGGCGGCACAGCGAGGAAGAAGCCAAGCATGGATTTAACCCAAAGATTTCTAGGTCTGGCCCCAGTTTTTCTAATTCTTACTACAGTTGCTATTTCATTTCATCATATTTCTTCCTCCTCTATCTAGGAGCAGGAGGCTATTCTCTCATGTTCTTTTCTGAGTTTCTCTGTCTCCTCCTACTCCTCCTCCCTCTGCATCTCTCCTTTCTCCCTCCTTACCTGGCTCCACTGCTTCATTGCCCTGCACATGCCCACAGTGGCCACCTTGGCTCACAATCCACATAATTTAGTATGCACCTGAAACTTCACTCTGCTTACATCCCAACCCATGTATTCATGTCAACCCCTATATCACATGGGTGTTGGTCATTGGATGTTGTTAACAGTTGGGCCTAGTTTCCATCCCAATCAACACTAAAATATATCATTACAATGCTTCTGGTTATTACCACAGAAATCTCTATTTATCTATGATACAAATTTCCACAGATTTTTAACAATAGCTTTGTTAATATTCACTCATAAAAAATTAAAGGGAGGTGGTGGGCAGAGCATGGTGACTCACACCTGTAATCCTAGTCTTTGGGAGGCCCAGGTGGGTGGATCACCTGAGGTCAAGAGTTCAAAACCATTCTGGCCAACATGGCAAAACCATGTCTCTACTAAAAATACTAAAATTAGCTGGGTGTGGCGGCGCATGCCTGTAATCCCAACTACTTGGGAGGCTGAGGCAGGAGAATCGCCTCCAGGAGGTGGAGGTTCAGAGAGCCAAGATTGCACCACTGCATTCCAGCCTGCGTGACAGAGCGAGATTCCATCTCAAAAAAAAAAAAAGGAAAATTAAAAAGGAGATCATCAGAATGGAAGTTTTAATTGTTGAGAGAGAACTAGAAGAGAATAAAATCTCCAGGCATTATTAAACACAGAGTTGCAGATACTCTACTTCAAAGGATTTTGGAGAAAACGCCAGGAGGTCAAACATTTCCAGTTTCAGTGGAAACAGAATTTAGCTAATTTCCTAGAAAAGAAATCCAAATCTGCTAATTAATCTAATAGAACACATTGGCTCTCGATGGCATTTCCCCCTTAGGGAAAGGAAAAAATAACCCTGCTTATAAATTAATGTTTTCTTAGACAGACTGAAATTTACTGCAGCTCTTCAGGGATTTTCAGCTTCAATAAACCAGTGGGAAAGTTCTTTGCTTGCATATATATGCTCTGTTGCCCCATGGGCAGAGGCCTCCCTCTCTACTTTCTCTTCATCCTCTCTTCCTTCTCCTTTCTTTCTCCCTTTCCTCTCTTCCTTCATTCCTACAACAAATACTTATTGAACACCTACTACATGCCACATACTGTTTTGTCCTGGTAATACCGCAGTGAACAAAAAGTAGTAAATAAATATGTTAGATTTGTTAAGCACTTTGGGGAAATACAGAGCAAGAAGGAGTCAGGGAGTGCTGATGGGGTGATTGGCTTGGCCATGTCCCCTCCCAAATCTCATCTTGAATTGTAGTTTCCATAATCCTCATGTGTCTTGGAAGGGACCCAGTGGGAGGCGATTGGGTCACTGGAGTGGTTACCCCCATGCTGTTCTCATGACAGTGAGTGAGTTCTCACAAGATATGATGGTTTTATAAGGGGCTTTTCCCCTTTTGCTCGGCACTTCTCCTGTCGCTACCATGTGAAGAAAGATGCGTTTGCTTCCTCTTCCACCATGATTGTAAGTTTCCTGAAGCCTCCCTAGCCATGCAGAAAACAGTGAATCAATTAAACCTCTTTCCTTTGTAAATTACCCAGTCTCAGGTAGTTCTTTATAGCGATGTGAGAACAGACTAGTACATGAGGGCACTCTCAGATTTTAAATAAATGGCCAGGAAGACTCATTAAGAAGGCAACATTTGAGAAAAAACCCAAGCAGGTAAGGGAGGAAGCTTCGCAGATATCTGGGGTAAAACCAATCAGAAAAGTGCTTTCATCAGAGTGTGGCTGGAAGTTTCAGAGCAGCTAGGACCAGGCCTGGAATTAGAGGGAGGCAGAGGAGGTGAGTCAAGCAAGTGCAGGGTTAGATCTTGTCTTTCTTTCAAATTTTTGTGATTTGTATATCATGGATTTTTTCACATTAATTTTGATATTGCATTAAAATATGACTGATTGTGACTACTGAGGTTTTGGCATCTCGAAGCTAATATTCACTAGCTTCACTCTAGTCCAGGCCCAGGAGCTGATGTAGGGGAGGAGAGCAGAGATGAGGGCGTGAGTTAGGGAGAGTGGTAGGAAATGAAGTCAGAAACAAGCAGGGGAAGATGCTGAGGAGCTTGGCTTTTACTCTGAATAGGACAGGAAGTCATTGAAGGGCTGTTTTCATTTTCTATTGCTGCCATAACAAATCACATGAATTAGTGGTTTAAACACACAAATGTGTTACCTTACAGTTCTACAGACCGGAAGTCCCACACAGGTCTCTCCAGGCTGAAGTCAAGCTCCCAGTGCTTCCTCACTGGAAGCTCCAGGTGGGAATCTGTCTCCTTGCTCTTGTAGTTTGTCCACAGACTTCAGGGCCATGCAGTTTAGAACTGAAGTCCCCTTTCCTTTTCAGTTCACTTGTGGCTCCCTTCCTCCCTTTTCAAAGCCAGCAGTGGAGGTTCAGGCTCTTTTCATGTCGTATCCCTCTGACCCACTCTTCCGTCTTCCTCTTCTGGTGTTGAAGACTCATGTGATTAGATTTGGCTGCCCTGGATAATCCAAGTTACTCTCCTCGTCTCAAAGTCCATACCCTAAGCACATGTACAAAGTCCCCTTTTTATGTGAGGTAACATCTTCACGGGTTCCAAGGATTAGATTATGAACATCTTCGGGGGTTCCAAGGATTAGATTACGAACATCTTCGGGGAACTGTCATTCTGTCCACTACAGGGTCTTTGAGCAATGGAGCAACTGCTCACTCTGCAGCTGAGAATGCGTCCCTCTAGTTGCTCTGTTGAAAATAGTTGGGGGTGGGAGGAGGAAGGCCAGGGAGGACAGGGCAAGAAGCAGGAAGCTGGTAGAGGCTAACATGATAATTCAGGGGAGAAACAGTGGTGGTTTGGATCAAGGTGGGGGTGATTCTGGAGGAGTCAAGGCTAGATAAGGTGACAATAGATTTTAGGTGTAAAGTTGGCTAAGCTACAGACCTCAGTTATTCAATCAAACCCTAATCTGGGTGTTGCTGTGAAGATATGGACGTGATTAAAGTTCCTAATCAGCTGACTTTCAGCTAGGGAAGTAATCCTAGATTCAGGGTGGGCCTGATCCAATCCGCTGTAAGGCCCTAGAGGAGCTGAGGGTTCCCTGATGAAGAAATTCTGCCTGTGGACTGTAACTCTGCCCACGCCCAGGAGTTCCAGCCTGCCCCTTCTGACAGCCTGCCCTATGGATCTCCCACTCGCCTAACCAGCCCCAGGATGATGTGAGGCAGGAGAATCAGGCCTGGAGGCAGGGAACCTAAGGACTTCCTAGAACTAAACCAAATGGAAACACTTCAGCTGTGACAGGAACTATACTTGTCATTTACATAGAATGTGCACAAAAAAGTAAATTTGTAACTTCACTTTAGCCTCTTCATTTACATAGGGTGTATACCAGGTAACCAAGGGCATTTAAACCCTAAAAAATTCTGTAACTGGCCCTTCAGCCCCTATGCTCATGCCCGCTCCTATCCTGTGGAGTGTACTTTTGTTTTCAATAAATCTCTGCTTTTGTTGCTTCATTCTTTCTTTGGTTTGTTTGTGCATTTTGTCCAATTCTTTGTCCAAGATGCCAAGAACCTGGACACCCCCAACCGGTAACATATATAGGGCAATTCCTTGCAGTAGATCTCTTAATAGGACTCTCCTACTGGTTTGGTTTCTCTGACTGAACCCTGACTGATACATCCTGAATCAGTTTGAATGTGGAGCTGACCGGCTAAGCTAGTGTATTGGAAGTGGGACATGAAAAAGGGGAGTCCAGGATGATTCCAAAGTTTTTGCCCCAAGCAGCCAGAAGGGTGGCTTAGGAGTCTCCTTAGGTAGAAATCACGAATGCAAAAGCCACCTACAAGAGCCTGTTCAAGGGATGGTGAAGGTAGATGCCCAGTTTCCCCCAAGGAAGTCCTTTCAGAGTGGGGATGTGTATAGGCAGGAATGGTGGGAGTGCCTTGCCAGCCATGATGTGGGCAAGCTCCAGTTTAGGGGAGTGAAATAGAGAATAAAGTCAGTGCTGTGCTCCATGCCACTCACCCAGAAACACTGCGGTTTTCCATTGCATTCTGGAATCCTCAGGAAATCTAGAGCAGATTTTTTTACTGTTCTTTGCTGTGAACCCCACCTTCTCTGCTGCTGTGTGCTCTGGGAACACGCTAGCTGAACCCTGAGCCAAAACCAGAGTGATGAATAGAGACTTTCTGGATCAATGTTCTCTGTGGGCTTTTTTTCTTGTGAAGGAACAGGGTGTGCTTGAAAGTAAAAAGTGAGTTCTTTTGTTTTGTTGTTGTTGTTACTGTTGTTTAAATCTTCCTAGAAGGAAGAAAGAAAAAGGAAAAAACAGCATTTGTCACTTGTAGTGCTCTGGTTAGCACAGTAACTGGGTCCCAACCCCTCTCTCTGCAGGCCTCCCAAGCTGGCACTGAATAAAATGTGAGAAATGAAAGGAACTTTTCCATGAGCCTGGCAGTGCAGACAGACACTGAGGTGGCAGAGAGGTCTGATCCCAGCCCACATGCAGAGGCCTGCAGCTCCTCCTTCCAGCCCACATCCTCCAGAGCTTCTGGGACAAGCCATGTCCCAAGAAGGACGTTACCAATGCAGATGTGTGAGAGGCTTGCCGATGAGCCAATCAACAGAGCAGATTTAATCTCAAAGGATCCAAATATTGTGCTTCTTTGGACTCATATAAATGGCGAAAGATTTAACATCAGGAAGTACTTCTTTAAGTCAGCTAATTTCTAGATTGCTCCTCCTTGTCACTCGATTCTAAATTGGCTCACCATTTAGACATCACAACCAGATCTTTCTATCCAGAGAAGTACCAGCTGGTTGTTTTTCCTTCCAAAGCCAAGTCCTCGAGTTTCAGGGAGACTTCAGTTGAATTCTGCAAGGTCTTTGCTTTCTTTCCACCAGAATACTCACTGCCGAGGAAACTGCAGAGGAGGTCCTTGGAGCCTGAGATTGGTATAGGAAAGAAAGTGAAAAACTTTTGTCTCACAGCTTTTTGCTGCTGATCCCTACAGGAAAGCAAAAACTCTGAAGAGCCCGGCTTGGAATAAAAGCATGCACCATACAAGATTTTTATAAGTATTAAATAACTTGGGCCAAAATATTTTGGAAGCTGCCAAGGGCTCTACAGATGAGCTATCCAGAGGCATTTGCTGAAAACTGCCTGGATTGACAAACACAGTGCAAACATAAGGAGCAGAACAGCCTCTGCAGTCCCCTGGGGGATGGCAGCCAGACAAGGCATGTACGATACTGGGATGATGGGAAAATGGGTGTCCCAAGAGGAGACTAGCAGAGATTCTTGGCCCAGCAAAAAAGTTAAAGAGGGGGAGAAATGGCAAATAACAAAATCAAACATAATAGTGATGTAAGATCTGTGAGGTTTCCCCTTTCTATTCACTAGGACTGTAGATGTATGAGAGACACATTCAGGGTTAAGGTCGCATTGGAGGGCACACCCCAGAGGCCTGTGCAAACCCAGCCCAGAGGAGTCCTTGTCACCTGCATCTCAGAGCATGCATGGGTGGCAGACATGCAGACGTGTGGAATTTAGGGCGTTTCTAGATATATTTCCAGACTTTCCATTGGCCAGACTTCTTCTCTGATTAAACTGGTGGTATACAGGCTAGCAAGAGGCCTGAATTGGCCATGTCTATCTCACATTTCAGCTATTCCCAGGAGTGCTTGGCGAAGGAAAATGTGGGTGAACAGCATGATAGCAAATCGCCTTGGAAGCCTGCAGAAGGGAATACTCCTAGGGAGGATGATAATAAAGCTGGTGTGTACTTATTGATTATTATGATGTGGGTTAGGCACTGTTCTAAGTATTTTATGTGTGTCAATCCATTCGATCCTCAGTACAATCCTAAGAAGTAGGATGATTGTTTTTCCCTTTTAATGGATGAGGAAGCTGAGGCACAGTAAGTAATTTGCCCTAGGTCAGACAGGTAAAGCCAGATTTCTTTTCTTTTCTTTTCTTTTTCTTTTTTGTTATGAGAGGGAGTTTTGCCTTTGTGACCCAGGCTGGGGTGCAATGGCACAATCTTGGCTCACTGAAACCACTGCCTCCCAGGTTCAAGTGATTCTCCTGCCTCAGTCTCCCAAGTAGCTAGGATTACAGGCATGTGGCACCAGCACCACACTTGGCTAATTTTGTGTTTTTAGTAGAGATAGGATTTATCCATCTTAGTGAGGCTGATCTTGAACTCCTGACCCCAGGTGATCTGCCTGCCTTGGCCTCCCAAAGTGCTGGTGGGATTACAGGTGTGAGCCACTATGCCCGGCCAGCCAGGTTTCAAACTCAGATGGCCTAGCTGCATTATCGTCCATTAAGTGGATAGCACATACTTTCCAATCAGAAAATGGAGCAGTAACAGCTAACAAGGGTGAGATGTATTTGTCTGGACTAAGGTGGCCTGTAAAGATAGGATGTTACAGCTTAGAATGCTAAACTGCTTCTGGCCACTGCATCAGTAAGGATGATTTTGGCTGCTAGTAACAGATTTATGAACCAAAAGTAGTTAAACAATAAGAACATTTATGATTTCACACAGCAATAAGCCTGGATGCAGTCCAACCTTTTAAGGTTAGGGATGTCATCAAGAATCCAGGTATTTTCCATCTCTTGACTCTGCATTCCTCAGTGTGTCTGCCATGTCGCCCTCACACTCACAAGGTGACTACAGCAGTTCCAGGCATCACATGTCAACAAGATTATATCCAGTGAAGAAGGAATTTCTCATAAGACACTCAGCAGACTTTGCAGGTAAACTGGCCAAAATCAGATATCATATCTATGTCCTAGCCTCAAGGGAGCTCAAAATGTGAATAGCTAGAATTCTCAACTCTATAGAAAGAACAAGCTATTCCAACAAGCAAGAAGAAGGTAGGGTGAGAGGTGCTGGGCTACTGATTTGACCATTTACTTACTATATTTCTTTTTCCCTTTTATGTATGTCTAAGGTGAAGATACACAAAGGATAGGTTGAGGTCATGATTTAATGCAGAATGCTGAGTCATGACAAAAAAAAAAAAAACAAAAACATCTGTAGTCAGCTCCAGCCATATTTCTGACCCAAGGCTGGGCTTGAGGTCTACACAGCTGGAAACATTCATTTCTGATGCCAGCTACATCATTCCCTAATAAGAACAGTGCCAGCAGTGAACCCTCAACACTCCCCACACCGCAGCCCCACCTCAGCATCCCCAGTTGTGTCAACCTAGAGTCCCTGAGTTTGTTCTGGCTCTGCCCCTCTCCCTCCCCATTTAGAACGAATCTATTTCTGGCCAGGTGCGGTGGCTCATGCCTGTAATCCCAGCACTTTGGGAGGATGAGGCGGGTGGATCACCTGAGCTCGGGAGTTGAAGACCAGCCTGATCAACATGGAGAAACCCCATGTCTACTAAAAATAAAAAATTAGCCAGGCGTAGTGGCAATGCCTGTAATCCCAGCTACTCGGGAGGCTGAGAAAGAATTGCTTAAACTCGGGAGGTGGAAGTTGCAGTGAGCCGAGATCATGTCATTGCACTCCAGCCTGGTAACAGAGCCTGTCTCAAAAAAAAAAAAAAAAAGAATCTATTGCTTTTTTTCTCTCTCTCTCTCCTCTGCTTCAATCTCATGTCCTCCTGCTGATTCTAAAGAGACAGCTGACCAGTGTGTGAAAGATTTAAATTGGGTTATTCTCTCTTATTAGAATTTTTGTAAAATACTATACGTGAATTTCTTCATGGCCACCAGAAAGAAGTGCTACTATTTCTAGCACCAGACTGATAGGAATGGTGCCTATTAGGATTAAGTTCAGCTGCAATGGGGACATTAAATATGGCTTAAACAAGACTGGGCTGTATTCCTCACTTATATAAAAGTCCTGGTGCAGAAAGGCATCCTGATCCAGACCCCAAGAGTGGGTTCTTGGATCTTGCACAAGAAAGAATTCAGGGCAAGTCCGCAGAGTAAAGTGAAAGCAGGTTTATCAGAGAAGTAAAGAAACAAAATAATGGCTACTCCATAGACAGAGCTGCCCTGAGGGCTGCTGGTTGGCTACTTTTATGGTTATTTCTTGATCATATGCTAAACAAGAGGTGAATTAATCATGAGTTTTCCAGGACAGGGGCAGGGAATTCCGGGAACTGAGGATTCTTTCCCTTTTTAGACTATATAGGATAACTTCTGGATGTTGCCATGGCATTTGTAAACTGTCATGGCACTAGTGCCAGTGCCTTTTAGCATGCTAATGCATTGTAATTAGCATATAATGAGCAGTGAGGACCACCAGATGTCGCCATCTTAAGTTTAGTGGGTTTGGCGTGCTTCTTTACCACATCCTGTTTTATCAGAAGGGTCTTTGTGACCTGTATCTTGTGACACCAGTCCTGCTGATCTCTTATCCTATCACTAAGAATGCCTAACCTAGGAATGCAGCCAGCAGGTTTCATCTTCGTTTTCCCCAGACCCTATTCAAGATGGAGTCACTTTGGTTCAAACGCCTCTGACAGTGTAAGCAACTTATGCTAGTGAGAGGGCTCCACAGTCATCTGACCTCGGGCTGCTCT
The DNA here is from genome assembly GCF_049354715.1 of Callithrix jacchus. Lineage (NCBI taxonomy): Eukaryota > Metazoa > Chordata > Mammalia > Primates > Cebidae > Callithrix > Callithrix jacchus. The sequence continues at coordinate 140,047,009 of NC_133504.1, forward strand.
GGCTTCTGCTTTATGGCTATATCGCAGTCCACAGAAGCCCTTCAGCCATCACATCTGCCTTCCAAGCAGCAGGATGGGTGAAGGAGGGATGACAGGCCAAAGAGCGTATACCTCCCATCATTTAAGGAAATTTCTTGGAAGCTATCACACAGTTTGCCACTTACATTCTGTTGGCCAGAACATAGTCACATGGACACATCTTGCCATAAGGGCAGCTGGGAAATAACACTGCATTAGTCAGGGCTCCCCCCAGAGAAACAGAACCAATGGGTGTGTTATATATATAGAAAAAGATTTATGATAAGGAATTTGGGGCACATTATTAAAGAAGCTGGCAAGTCCAAATCTGCAGGGTGAACAGGCAGGCTGGAGACCCAGGAAAGCTGGGTCCAAGTTCTAGTCCTCTGTAGAACAAGAAAGTACTGCGGATGAAGTCTGAAGGCAGGCTGCTGGAGAATTCTCTCTTTCTCAGGGGAGGAAGAGAAAATATTCTATTTTATTCAGGCTTTTTGATCTATTCTTTTCTTTTTGGTCTATTCAGATTTTCTACTGATTGGATGAGGTTCAACTACATAATGGAAGACAGTCTGCTTTACTCAAACTCCCATCAATTTAAATGTTAATGTCATCCAAAAGTACTCTCACAGAAACACCCATAATAATGTTTAACCAAATATCTGGGTACACTGTGGCATCCAAGATGACACATAGAATTAACCACCACAGGCATCTGTATCTGAGGCAGCCCATGGTGTCTGCACTCCAGGTGAAGGGTCAGCAAACTACAGTCCACAGGACAAATCTGTTTTTGTAAATAAGGGTTTTGGGAACTCAGCCACACACATTCATGTACATATTACCTATGACTGCTTTTGCACTACCACGCCAAAGCTGAGTCTTCTACTGAGACTACATGGCCAGCAAAACAGAAATTATGTACTGCATTTGACTCTGTACAGGAAAGCCTAGCTCATCCCTGTTTTAGGCAGTTATGTGCCCAGCTAAATACTGGGAATACCAAGAGAGAAAGGAAATTGTGGTGGGCAGATAGCAATCTTGACCCACAGCAGCATACAGGATTTGCTGGTGAGATCCTCTTAGAAATCTCCCAGCTATTCAGCAGCAAATGTTTTTGTGCGATCTATGAGATACTGAAGGAATTATAAAGAAGTACACGCCATTTCCCCCAGTCTCAGGAATTTAGTGGATTAACTGTGTGGAAAGCAATGGTCTTTGGACCCAGAGAGGGCTGAGTTAGGCTGAATTATTAGCCATGTGACCAAACTTTTCAAAACTCTAGTTTTCTCATCTCTAAAATGAGCACGATCCTATTACCTCATCAGGTTGTTACATAAATTAAATAAGGTCATTTATGTGGTGTGTAGCATTATCATAAACCCTTTCTTCTTGTCTTATAGTGAAAAAAACGATAACTAATAGTAATTAAGCTTCATCTGTGTGCCGGGCTCTGGGCAAGGGTTCTTCATGTGTTAATCCATTTAATCCTCATAACAGCCCTACGAGGTAGGAGCAATCACTATCTTCATTGTATGAATGAGGACACTGAGAGATGAGGTATCTTGGCAAAGAGTGCCTAGTTAGAGCAGAGCTGTGATTCAAACCCTGCTTGCCTGATTTCTGAACCCAAGAGCCTACCCATCAGGCTGTCCCACAGCCTTCCCATGTCACAGCCTTCCTGCCATCATCTCCTTCCCACTCTGGCTGTAAGACATTCATAGTGTAACTGAGAAAGCAGAGCATATTCAAATAAAAAGCAAATTTGTATCATAAGGCGTTGGGGACGAAGTGCCCAGTGAGTGGTATTGCTCAGATAAGGAGAGATTCCACTCCCCAAGAGCGGTCAGGGGAAGTATCACAGCAGGGCTGGGGCCAAGTTGGGTCATTTAGAAGACTGGAAGACACGGTGGCAGGTTGGGGAGTGGAGTGGGTAAGGGTTGGAGGTGGGAAAGAAATAGCAAAGTTAAGGAATAACAAGTAAACAAACCTGGCTAAATCACAGGATTCTTACTGGGAGTCCTGAGAGAGCAATCGAGAAATGAAGATTGGGATTAAATGAAGGAGCTTGAATGTCCTTCTAAAAAGCTTCACTGTATTTGGTAAACACTGAGTAGCCACTGGAAGGTTTCGAACAGTGAAATTACGTGATGGCAGCAGTGTCTTTAGGAATAACATGGTGATTTTGGGAGGGATGACTGAGGCATGGAGGCTGGGAGACTAGTTGAGAGGCTTTTGAAATGATCTAGGCATGAGGTAATGAGAACTTGGAGTGTTAGCACAGGCGTGGATGGAATGGCAGGAAGGTAGGAGACATGATGTGAGCAGACATCACGGGGCACTTGGTGACTCCATCTGGGAGCGAGGAGAGGGAGGGGCAGGATGACTACCAGGCTTTCAGCCTTGGTGGTGGGAGAATTTTGTTCTAAAGAGAAGCAGAAGGGCAGAGGGGAGCTCCGTCTGCCGCCCCATCTCCATAAGGTCTCTGTCTCCACCGAGCATCTTCTCTTACTCAGCCGTCACCAGATACCTGCGAGCAGCCAGCCATCTCCTCTTTCTTCTTTGCAGCAAGGTGCCACTTCCACCAAAGAGGAACCTAGGGCAGAGAAGAAGCATGAATAGGAATTTACATCTGTTCTGTCCACCGCTGGCACTGTAATCATGAGCACATCTCAACTTCCCTAAGATGTAGTCTTTAAAACAGGGATGACAAGTTCTAGTTGATAGAGTACTCGGGAGTTACATAACAAACACAAAGCCTTTAGTGCTGTGTCTGGCATGGAATAGATGCCCAATTATAACGGCTAACACAAATGAGCTTGAAACAGGCACTGCTCTAACTGCTTTACATGATTCACTTGTCTACTCCTCTCAACAATCCTGCAAGGTAGACACCACTCTTAATGCAACTCACAAAGGAAGGAGGTATACAGAAGACAGAACTCACCAACATCACAGGGTCTAGGCGAGGATGAACCAGGCTGCATCTAAGCAGTGCGGCTTCCGGGTCTGTATTCTTTGCCACTACCCACAACGTGTACACACACACACACACACACACAAACCCACACACACACACACACACACACACACACACACACATATATATATATATATATATATATATATAATTTTTTTTTTTTTTTTTTGAGACAGAGTTTTCCTCTTTTTGCCCAGGCTGGAGCACGATGGCATGATCTCGGCTCACCGCAACCTCCGCCTCCTGGGTTCAAGCAATTCTCCTGCCTCAGCTCCCAAGTACTGGGATTACAGCGAGTAGCTGGGATTACAGGCATGTACTACCACACCCAGCTATTTTCATATTTTTTCATAGAGACAGAGTTTCTTCATGTTGGTCAGGCTGGTCTCGAACTCCCAGCCTCAGGTGATCCACCCATCTCAGCCTCCCAAAGTGCTAGGATTACAAGCATGAGCCACCATGCCTGGCTCCCACAATGTATAATAAGCAAAACTATTGTTTGCAATAACAGGAGGCAAAAATAGCAAAAAGTTCCCTCTAAGGAGGAGTATTAATATACTTAACACCCAGAATGGCTAAAGCACTGATCTATGAGAGCAGCTATTGGTCATAGCTTGGAGCTGGTCCTTTAGGTCCTCTTTGGTACTGGATCCTGGGAGGATGGACAAGGAAGTGGTCTCAGGTAAGGGGTGAGTTAAGTGGCAGTGGAAGGTACTTAGGAGGCTCAGGGCAGCAGCGTTTTTTCCTCCTAAACTTTTATTTTAAGTTCTGGGGTACAAGTGCAGGATGGGCAGGTTCATTACATAGGTAAACATGTGCCATGGTGGTTTACTGCACAGAAAACACCATCCCTTATGTATTATTAGGCCCAGGATCCATTAGTTATTCTTCCTGATGCTCTCTCTCTCCCCAGCCCCCACCCCCCACCCCACAGGACCCAGTGTATGTTGTTCCTCTCTCTCTGTTCTCATTGTTCAGCTCCTGCCTTATAAGTGATGTGGTGTTTGGTTTTCTGTTCCTTCATTTGTTTGCTGAGGATAACAGCTTCCAGCTCCAACCACGTCCTTGCAAAGGACATGATCTCATTCTTTGTCATGCATAGGACTCCATGGTGTATATGTACCACATTTTCTTTATCTAGTCTATTGTTGATGTGCATTGGGTTGATTCCATGCCTTTGCCATTGTAAATAGTGCTGCAATGAACAAACACGTTCATGTATCCAATAGAATGATTTGTATTCCTTTAGGTATATACCCAGTAATAAGATTGCTGGGTCAAATGGTATTTCTGCTTCTAGATCTTTGAAGAATCGCCACACTGTCTTTCATAATAGTTGAACTAATTTACATTCCCACCAACAGTGTAAAAGCGTTCCTTTTTCTCCAAATCCTTGCCGACATCTGTTGTTTCTTGACTTTTTAATAACTGCCATTCTGACTGCTGTGAGATGGTGTCTCATTTTGGTTTTGATTTGCATTTCTCTAATAATCAGTGATGTTGAGCTTGTTTTCATGTTTGTTGACCACATGAATGTTTTCTTTTGAGAAGTGTCTGTTCATGTCCTTTAGGGCAGCAGCTTTAAACAACTCACACAGAAAGTTCAATATCTTAACATCCAGTGTGGCGCGATGGGTGTGCCCCAGCCGAATACCAGAACTGGCTGTCATTTTTCAGTGTTCTCCGATCAACCTGTGGACAAAACAAACTGATTTTTAAGGACAGTCTCAGAGTTGAATATTATATTGATTTTTTAAATATATTTTATTATGAACACCATGCTTAAATTATTTTTTACAAAAGACTTCAGACACCTTGTAGTTTAAAAAAAAACCCTTAGAAATAAAGTCATTAAGATATGGGTCATAATAAAAGTGTATGTAAAAGTTTTTGTTATGGGCTAAATGCTTGTGTCCCATAAAATCCTTAGGTTGCAATTCTAAGCCCCCAACGTGACAGAGAGGGGAGATGGGGCATTTGGGAGGTGAGTCAGTCACAAGGTTGGAGTGCTATGAATAGGATCAATGTCTTTATAAAAGAGACCCAGGCTGGGTGTGGTGATTCACGCCTGTAATCCCAGGACTTTGGGAGGCCAAGGCACGTGGATCACAGGTCAGGAGTTCAAGACCAGCCTGGCCAAGATGGTGAAACCCCATCTCTACTAAAAAAAAGTATAAAAAAATAAATTAGCCAGGCGTGGTGGTGGGCATCTGTAATCCCAGCTACTCAGAAGGCTGAGGAAGAGAATTGCTTGAACCCAGGAGGTGGAGGTTGCAATGAGCCAAGATCTCGCCACTGCACTCCAGTCTGGTCAACAGAGCAAGACTCTGTCTCAAAAAAAAAAAAAAAAAAGAGAGAGAGAGAGAGAGATCCAGAGAGCTCTCTAGCCCTCATTCTGCCATATGAAGACACAATAAGAAGACGGCTCTCTAGGAGCCAGGAAATGGCCCTCACCACACACTAAATACTCTAATTCTTTGATCTTACACTTTCCAGCTTCCAGAACTGAAAGACATAAATGTTTATTGCTTATGCCACTCAGCTGATGGCATTCTGTCATTGCAGCCTGAACTAAGACAGTTTTATTCTTGAAAACTTAAACTAAGAATGCATCATGAAACTGAGCACTAAATTTGTCTCTGAGTTTCTTAGTTTTAACTATGCAAATAAACCTAAATGCTTCAATCTTTATGCCTAGGATTTAGGGGTGCAGGACCAAGATGGCATTTTGATGTGAAAAAGAAAAGCTTCAACTTATTATATTCTTTCTCAAAAGCAGGTCCACTCTGTCTCCTGCTCCACATGAGAATCCTATCACCAAAGCAAAACTCACCAGCTATGTCTCTGCTGAGCCAAAGGCCAATCCCAGCTTTAAGGTAAATGAGTATAGGTTGGGCATAGTGGCTCATGCCTGTAATCCCAGCACTTTGAGAGGCCAAAGCAGGCAGATCACTTGAGGTCAGGAGTTTGAGACCAGCCTGGCCAACATGGGAAAACCCTGTCTCTACTAAAAATATATAAATTAACCAGGTGTGGTGGCCAGTGCCTGTAATTCCAGCTACTTGGGAGGCTGAGGCAGGAGAATTGCTTGAATTTGGGAGACAGAGGTTGCAGTGAGCCGAGATCGCACCACTGCACTCCAGCCTGGGTGACAGAGTAAGACTCCATCTCAAACAAATAAAAATAAAAAGTAAAAATTTTTTTAAAACGTAAATGAGTAAAGAAAAAATTAGGGAAAGAGAAGCTTGGTATCAGCAGAGGAGAATGTGATTTTGAGGAGGAATTTTGCTTCAATGACCTGCCTAAGTGTAAAATGCTAGTCTGGATGGACACCTTAAAGAAGATAATTTCCATTCCATTGAATTCCCCTCACTCAAGTATAGGACCAGCCAATTATATGCAGTCTTATTTCACCAGAGTAAAAAAAATGAGAACTTTGCAAACACTGAAAGGTGATCTGGTGCCTCTCAGCATATCTGGGGAGGCAGTCATATTCATGCCTATGATTCTTTCTTGCAGTGTCTTCCTAGAGTTAAGGAAAGTCCTTAAAGTTTGCTATTAATGCCTACTGGCTTAAGACTAGAGTGTAGGGTCTCAGGGAGCTTGTTTCTGACAGATCCTATGATGGAGAGGATTACAGTTTAGGACCAAAAGGAATACCTTCTACATCTTTTTCATTATTGTTTATGTGACCCAAATTTCCCCGATCTCACCACCCTGTAGTACAAAAGAGAGGTCAGGAGCGGTGGCTTAAGCCTGTAATCCCAGCACTTTGGGAGGCCGAGGCGGGTGGATCCCAAGATCAAGAGATCGAGACTATCCTGGTCAACATGGTGAAACCCCGTCTCTACTAAAAATACAAAAAATTAGCTGGGCATGGTGGTGCATGCCTGTAATCCCAGCTACTCAAGAGGCTGAGGCAGGAGAATTGCCTGAACCCAGGAGGCGGAGGTTGCGGTGAGCCAAGATCGCATCATTGCACTCCAGCCTGGGTAACAAGAGCGAAACTCCATCTCAAATAAATAAATAAATAAATAAATAAACAAACAAAAACAAAAGCGATTGCCCTGGAGTCCCATCTGCTGATTCAGGGTTTCATGTCCTAAAGGTTTGCCTTAAGATTTCTGAGATCTCCAGGGAGCTTTGTAAGCACTAATAACATGCCTGCTCCCAGTGGGTATCTGCTGGCCACGTGTGCTTGGCATCTGCTAACCCCTGCCTGTGTGCTGCACCTCCAAGGGCAGCAGAGAAAGGGGAAAAGTGGGCTTTTGGCTTTCTGGAAGAGGAGAAAGGGATAAGGCCGTGACAACCTTCCCTGAGTTTACACAGGACAAACTCTTACTTCATAAAATGGCAGCCGCCTGGATCTGCTTCTGATTTGTTCTGCACCTTGCGCAGGTCACCTTGGTGCTTTCTACTTCAATTTTCTTTACTGAAAATGGCAAGAATTCTCACATCTCACAAAGATATAGTGGGAACTGGCTATTTAATGATTGGTTGGTATTTTGAAAACATCAAGTGCAAGGTAAGTGCCAGGGTAGGAAAGCCAAGTATTTGTGGCTTCCTTGGTGAGCAGCTGGTTGTACCTTTTTTTTTTTTTCTATAAACATTCACAGGAAATAAATTGAGAGAGAACAATCTCAAATGCCCAAAGTCAATACATTGCTCTTTAAGCCTCTTTACTAAACTAGGTTGCTGCACAGGTGAATCCCAGGTTACGAGGGGACAGTCATAAAACAAAAACAAAAACTCCTAAGCAACCTGAAGTTATATAACTAGGAGCACTAGGACTGTGGAAAGTTTGGGAAGGGATAAGGCTTCATACCAACATTTGATAATTACATTTTAATTAAAGGAACATTTAATCCTAAACTACTCTAGTGACACTGATTGCCTTAATGAAAACCTTTACTTAAAATGTAAAGAAGGTATTTAGGAGGTTGAAGAGAATGACAAATGTCATGAAAAGGAAAAGACAGATATAACATTGGAAAATTTTACCTATTCCAATTCATGCTTTCAGAAACCATTATCAAAAGAAGCTTCTTCCTTCAGAAAATAAGAGGCATGTTGTGGGTCACCTTAAAAATCATTATGTTGAAGTCTTAAAATGCTCATACCTTAGAATGTGACCTTATTTATAAATAAGGCCATTGCCGATATACTTAGCTGAGATGAGATTACACTGAACTAGGCTGGGTGCTTAATCGGTATGACCGGTATCTTTATAAAAAGGGGAAATTTGGACACAGATGTACACATTCAGGGAGTACACCCTGTGAAGATGCCAGCAGAGATCAGGGAGATGATTTTACAGAACAGGGAATGCCAAAGATTACAAGCAAACCACAGAAGATACAGGAGAGACACGGCTTCTCTCAGAAAGAATCAGTCCTGAAAACACCTTGATCTCAGGCTTCAAGCCTCCAGAGCTGTGAGACAATACATTTCTGTTGCTTAAGTCACTCAGTCTTTTGCACTTTGTTATGGGAGCCCTAGGTGACTTACATTATTTCCCATTCTTCTAAAGAATCAGAGATAACGAGAAGAAGGGATTATAGGCAGTTGACATGGGTTCTTCAATACCTAATCTACTAGTTTAAAGATTTGCTTGGGTGAATATATTATTTTCTTAAAATATAAATATTTCCTTAAAAGGTTATGATCATCAGTTATTTACACCTGATGGCAACTGTATTTTCAAGAGATGGCCACAGTGATAGCTCTTACCCCACGTTGCCCTTCTAGAATATTATCATTCTCTATTAAGTAACTTCAAATTCCCTTCTCTTGAATCTATGTGGGCTTGTAATTCGCTTGTAACCAGTATCTTCTGAGGCTAGGTCGCCAAAGTGGATGCAACTGCTGCATTGGGAGCTGAAATGCTTGCACTGGAGCATTTCACTACTCTGAGGCTGCCATATTGTGAAGAGGCTCAACTAGCTCTTACGGAAAGACCGTCTGTGAAGAGAGAGATGCCTAGCAAGACTGCAGCTTCTTCAGCCCCTCTGCTGTCCTGGCTCCAGCCTCTCTTCTGACAACCACTTGAGGGACTCCAAACCAGAATCTCCCCACTGAGCCCTCTCTGAATGCCTGACCCACAGAAACTGGGAGAGGTTAAAAATGACTGTTGTTAAGTCACTATGTTTTGGATGATTTATTAGGCAGCAATATATAATGGACACACCTTAATGCATTATTCTGATAATCAAATTTCTTGACTTTTAAATTAACTGTTGTAGAATTTAATTTTCTCTAGGAAAGAGTGAAAAGCCCAAGGAAAAAACGATGACTTTGGTAACCTAAAAACAACGACTTTGCAGATGTCCCCACAGCCTCATGGGCAATTTTGTATAGCACTAAACACCATCAGTGTTGCTCCCCTTGGCATTTGGCCCTGTCATTAATCAGAATGTGAATGACAAGGAAGTACCTTAAGAGTTGAAACCACTAATCACACTACTGTTTATGTAAATCAGTCAATTCCAGATTGGAGGGTCCTTTTTTACTCCCTATTGCCAAAGGTGTTCTTATGCAAAATTGTGTCATCAACTGTCTTTGCCAAGAACAAGATAATTATCACTTGTGCCAGTCTTGCATGTTGAATTTGCCAACTTCTGAAGACCTCTATTTTCAATCAGAATCTGGCACTTACTCTAATGATTCTTACTTCATTTGTGATGGGGTGGGAGGACCCGGATAATAAAGGTGTTTGCACTTTGAATAATCCCCAACCCTTGGCACATAGCGCTGACATAGCTCTGCTCAATTATGCAAGGCCATTTCCCCCAGTCATTTCCTTCCCTTCAGAACAAGCCTGGATCCTTTTGACACTCTCTTGTTCCAAATATTCCCTATCTGCCTGTGGCTTGTTTTCTATGGTGTCTTTGATTAGGCCTTCTTCTATCAGGGCATTTGAATAAATAATCGCCCTGCCTCTCTTTTGTTAAGGGAGTTCTTGCCTGCCACTTCTGGTCACCAAGACAGCCCACAGCGTTTCCTGCCAGGAATTAAGATGCCTGTGAAATCCACTCTCACCCTTCAACTGCCTTGCAATGGAGTCCTTAGAAAACTTGACTTCTTTTCCTTTTTCAGCCACGAAACAGTGGTTTCTGGAAAACAGTCATTTGCAACATGGCTATTAGTTAAGAATCTCTGCAGACAATAGCCAAGGGGCAATAAAGAAAATGAAAAGAAAAGATTTCATAATCTCTTATTTGTGATTTGCAAGTGGTAGCTGCTAAAAGTGACTTCTGTGAGCAGGCAGCTGCTTCTGCCATTTACAGTTAACCACATGATCACAGAGCTGAGAGAACCCTTAATTCATCCTCTGCATTTGCCAGGGCCTGCAAGGCTGTCTGAAGAGTGTTCCAGAATCCTCAAGTGCTGTCCTCACACCTACAGTCAAAACACACTGGGGAGAGGAGACATCTACTCCTTGTCAGAACAGAAACAGAAAGACGACTTTGTCACCTAAACTTTGAATTTTCTTGGTGAACAATCTTTGAATGCACATTGACCCCAGTTCTCAAATACCATATGATGTTATCATTCCCCTCATTTCACATATGAGGAAACTAAGGCTCGAAGCGGGGAAAGTACTGGCTAAGGCCTGAAAGAGCTGGAACAGGGTGAACAAGCACCTGGGTTTGCCCAGGGCTTAGGGATTTTCTCAGATTTAGGACTTGCAGTGCTAAAATCAGGACAGTTATGGGAAAGAAAAGTTGATCACCCTAGGTTTGAACCTGGTCCAGCTTGTCCCCAAAGCCTTTTCCTCTGAACTCTGACACCACCCTAAGTTGTCTTCAGGCTGAGATTTGGGTCTGGCACATATGGGGCATTGAATGGCTGTACCATGAAGAGTCCACTTTCCCCTGTCAGAGAACAAAGTCAGGGGTGTCAGCCTCACAGGATCAACCCAGGACACCAGGCCCTCTTGCAGGTTATTCAGAGCCCACTAGAAAGACTAGTTTGGGAGCTGACTCTCTAGAGAGATGAAAGGCAGGTGCAAAAGTGTGCACCACCATTACATAATGTGCCACATCAGAAGACATTCTATAAGGGACCCTAAATTATCACCCACAGCACTGGCAGGCCTGCCTGGTTGCAGAAATCTCAGAGATGGCCATGAAGGAGGCAGGATTTTCCTGAAATATACAGGGAAGAATTTCACTGACTTAGTTAACAAAAGCTGACTAGAGCATATTTTTGCCAAAAGCAGAAATCAAAACCTTTAGACATTTTTCAGTGATGATCTATAGCCTTCCCTCCCTCTCTCCTTCCTTCCTTCCTTCCTAGCCCACCCCAGTTTTCTCTTTCAGGTTGTCTCCCTGGTCTGCAGTGGAGACCCAGGCACTGAGCAAATGCACTGTTGAGAGGGTTGTGGCTAGAGCAGAGTCCTGGTTGCCCACTTCCCTGCACATGTACCGTGCCAGGTGTTGTCCTTTAGTTCCTGGACCCTAGGAGGTCTGGGGAGGGCCAGGAGGTTGGGGAGAGAACTGGGAGGGAGGCATGGGGGTGGAAGTAGTGTCTCAATGTTGAAACAAACAGCTGGGAAAGCTGTACCCGTGCATTAGGCTTTCTCAGCCCTGAATGGGAACAGCTGTCCTACTTAGGTAGCGCTCTGAGGCCCTCCTCCCCATTCACCTGCCCCTCACCCTCTCCCCTGACAGGACAAGAGATTAAGACTAAATGGATCTCAGAGATATCACCTCTGGTTCATCACCTGGCTTGACTTTTTCCTTGTAGAGTTGAGGGACTGAGGCATGGAGAGAAGTAAGATTTTCGAGGTCACGCATGAGTCCACTTTGATGCTCTGGGGTAGAGGAGGGAGGAAGAAAAGAGTCTATAGATTCAAATCAAAACTCTTTCTCTTCCTTCAGCTGCTCCATGATATTAGCCCAAATACTTTTCAGCCCTCTCTTTCTCCACTGTGTCATGTCAGGCAGGCAATTTTTTGTTTTGTCTTTGAATTATATTTTTGCTAGCTCAGTCCTCTTTTCTGTCTCGTCTCTGTATCCAAGTAAAATCATTCACAGTAGTCAGTGTCTTAAACAGACAGAACTTGGGGTTGGGGGCACCTTGTGCAGAGGAGGTGGTACCTGCTCTTCCCTCCTACCTGGGGCTCCCGTGACACTGTTAGAAGTGGCTGCAAAGGCCATGCAGTGCAGTGGTTAGACCATGAACTGTGGAACCAGAGTGCCTGGGTTTAGTGCCCAGTCAAGCAAGCTTTTTAACCAAGTGATTTTGTTTTTCTTGTCCCCAGCTCCCCACCCCCTAGTTTCTACCAGCACAGGGCCCATCCCTGAAATTTCAGTGGTGGGTGTGAGGATTCTGTCCTCACCCTGTGTATTAGGGAATTACAATCAGGCCAAGTGGCCTCAGTCTGCAACATCTTTCCATCAGTCATGGAAGAGGCCACCTCTTAAGTGAGACACCACCCCCACCCCTCCTGAGAATGTCACCACACTGCTTCTCAGGCAGCCCCGGCTGACAGCTGTGAAGTGAAGCATTCATTCATAAGCAAAGAAAGAGGCCTCCTCCCCAACTCCTTTCACAGATGAGTGATGCCACCCCCCACCGTTGCCAAGGGCCATCCCCTTCTCTAGCCAATCACAGGAAGGGGATCAAGAAGGAAAACAATACTTGTGACCTCCTCATTCATTAAACCCTGGACAAATCTAAATGGAATGAGGAGAAACTGTGTTTCTTCAGTAGAAGAACAAATGCAACCACACCAGATGCGACAACCCTACCCAGATACAGGTGCTGTTGATGGGACAGAACGTATAACTCCAGGTCATCAACGCACCTAACACTCCATAGGACCACAGATGAATTAGAATCCACAATTAGAATCTAATATACACAGGAGTCCAGGTGCAGTGGCTCATGCCTGTAATCCCAGCACTTTGGGTCAAGGTGGGCAGATCACTTGAGGCTAGGGGTTCAAGACCAGCATGACCAACATAGCAAAACCTCATCCCTACTAAAAATACTATAGATAGATAGATAGATAGATAGATAGATAGATAGATAGATAGATAATAGATAGATAGATAGATAGATAGATAGATAGATAGATATACACTTTAGCTGGGCATGGTGGTGGAGGTTGCAGTGAGCCCCAATCGCCCCACTACACTCCAGCCTGGGCGACAGTGCAATACTCCGTCTCAAAAAAAAAAAAAGGATCTGGTGTATAGAGTTCACCAAAAGGATGACTTTATCATTACCATGCCTACAACAAACCACAAAGAATACAGAGTGTGACGATGTCGTAACTTCCACTCCCTCCTCACCAGGGAGCCTGAGAAATCCTCTTCCAGGAGGAACCAAGGGAAACGTCTCTATCCCCAGTTGGTTGGCATCCTCTTCTTTGTCTAAGTTCTCTGTGATCCTCTTGGCTGATTCTCTTCTGCTTCCCCCACCATTCTAAGTTCCAGCCAGGTTGAGCCAGGAAGGGCTCTCAGGGAGTTGGAACTGCCACAGCATCTACAGAATTCTCAACCTCTCTGCTTGCAAGTTCACACCTTGGGGGCAGAACTCTCAGCAACCTTGCCTCTGTCCTCTGCTTACCCTCTTCCTCATTTGTTCTTGTACAGGTCAGATTTGTGTCCTTGGGAGGCTTAGAGTCTTCATTGTGAATTTACTGACATGTCATTGGTAGTTTTGTGTTCCCCAAGGAATAGCTTCTCTCTCTTTGCATCATTTCTCAGGTCCATATGCTCCCTATTCATAAATCAAATTCCTGCACTTCAATAATCTCTAGTCTTTTGTAGGAAGAGAACAGCTGTCCTCACTATCCAGACATCCCTGCATTATATGTGGCTCTACCAATGTCCTGCTCGCTGTGGCACCTGGAGGTTTGGGTTTAACTAATTTGCCCAGGCTCCACACAGACGACCAAGGGTGGGAAAATCCAGCTGCTTCTGGGAACTTTTATCAGCAGCTACCATTTATTTGGTTATTGAGCCACTACTATACTCTGGGTATTATTCTAAGTGCTTTACGTATCTTATCTCTAGTACAACACTGTGAGATAATTCTTATTGGTCCCATATTACAGAGGAGGAAACAGAAGTTATATAAGCTACCCTTGATCAAATTGGTGGTAAGCAGAAGTGGTGCGACTTCATGCAAGTCTGCAGGATTGAGAAGCCCACACTCTTTCCTTTCCACCATTCATCCAGTCACAGTAAACACTTACTGAGCACCTTTCTTCTCCCAGGCATTGTTCCCCTCTCGTGGAGGAACATCTCACTACCCCATTCTTCCTCCTAATTCTCTTGATTTGAGACAATGAAGAAAAGAGTTTCTAAAACCCGTGGCAAGGAAAAGATTTAGAACAGCAAATAGAAGGAAAATAATGCTTACTGTGTGGGGTAATTTGAAGTTCGTGAATCACCAGGAGAGAAAGAACTGTGTGAGAATTACCGTCTCGGCCATACGTCTCTAGTTTACATAACCCAGGTGGCAGCTGGAGCTCTCAGGCAGAGGCAAACGTGGGATTCTGGAATTCCACTGAAATAGACTAGACAACAGGAGGACCAGGAAAATGAGTCTTAAACCCCTATAAATTGTTTTTCTTTTGCCACGTTTTTATAATTAGTTGTGGTCTTGGACTCAACTTCTCTAAGAAATCAACAGGAGCATCCAATCCCATCTGGTACAGGAGAAGACGAGAGGCTGACAGATTGTATGTGAGTTCCTGGAGACAGTGGTGATATAAATACCTAGGATCTAAACCTGCAGGAAGAAAATCAGTGGCCAATTATCTCCCTTATTTGCAGTGTTGAAATAATCTTAATTTTGCTGAGAGCCAAAGCAACTTTATCTCATTGGAAAAAAAAAAAGCACAGAAAGAGAGAACTGACATAGTAAAACCCAATTGCCACGGCTGGACTGGTGCCAAACATGAATGCAGTTTAGACTATTGTATTTTGAAGGCTGTCTTAGACTGGCAAAATCATGGGTAGCACTTTTCTGCTTCTTCACTAATAAATGAATCCTGATTTCATTCAGATATCAGAGTAATTTGTCTGGAGAAGGTGGATTCTTCCCTTAGGCCCAGGAGAGGAACCATGATCAGCCTGATCCCTTTTCTCTTTGCAAATGATGGATTTCGCTAATGTGTTGGGTAACATAACCCCATGCTCAGCAAGGAGACATAACTGAAAGACTCCTAGTGACTTCTGAAAAGATTTTCACCTGTCTTTGGATATTTTGTTTAAAGATATGATGAATGGAGCTACTGTAGCCACCTTACCACCATGAAGAAGGACAATGCTGTCACTCTGAGAGCTACAAAACGAAAGACAGAAAAAGCTAGAAGTCTTGGTTTCACCAGTGCACCCCTGAACAGTGGGCACCACATACCTGCAGAGGTGTGTGAGGCAAAAACTGCTTCATGGTTTCAACCACGTTTAGTTTCATCTCTGTGACACACCGGATATAGAGAAATAGCTTGAAGCAGGCACATTATGCAAGAGAAAAAGAAATGTCTCATCTGAACCAGGATGAGACTCTGTTGATGCCAGGACCTCTATCTTTTGGGCTGTACTGCCTCTGAAGGAATCTAGAAACTGAGCAAATGACACATATTCATTGAGCACCTACCAAGTGCCAGTCATTGTGCTGGATCACAGGAGTAGACAATGCAGAAAGGAAATTGTCATCATGGAAATCACATGGAAAGACAGGTGACAAACAAGCAAACAATTAAGGATAGGTGAAAACACTCCTGGGCTACTTTCTAAGTGTTGGTTCAAGTCAGTCCTGAGTGAAACCCTGACTCTGGAATCAGACAGAACTGGATTCAAATTCCACCCCCACCATTCACTGTGACCTTGGGAAAGTTATTTAGTCTTTCTGAGTATCAGTTTCCTCATCTGTAAAATGACAGTAATAAAAAAACTAACTCAGCCGGGCATGGTGGTAACACAGTTGTAATTCCAGCACTTTGGGAAGTCGAGGCAGGAGGATCTCTTGAGCCCAGGAGTTTGAGACCAGCCTGGGCAACATGGTGAAACACTGTCTTTACAAAAATTACCAAAATTAGCCACGTTTGGTGGTGTGTGCCTGTGGTCCCAGGTACTCAAGAGACTGAGGTGGGAGTAGCTGGGAGGTCAAGGCTGCAGTGAGCCAAGATGGTGTCGCTGCACTCCAGCCTGGGTGAAAGACAAAAAACAAACAAACAAAAAGCCTCCTAGGGTTATTGTGAGGATTACATATTAAATAAGCAAATACACTCTGTAAGTGCCTTACATGGAGCCTGACACACAGTCAGTCTAACTAGATTATAAGTCATCACCTTTGTCATCATCACAATAATTTGTGCTGTCATAATAATAATTTGTACAATAATAGTAACACAGTGGGTATCAAATGATAAGCAAGACATAGACCCTGCATTCAAGAAATCATGGCGGCAAGAATCCAGATCTGGCCATAGAACAGTCAGAAGTTAGGCAGTGAATTAGGCAGGAAACAAAAGAATTCCTCTGGTAACCAAGGTTGGGTTAACCTGGGTCCCTGTCTCAACTCTTTCCCACACATGTTTTATAACCATCACCCCCTTTTCTAAGAGGGAAAGAGATATTCTAAATGAGCACTGCTCTTCTTTCACATATGGCTACTGTTCCCAAGAGATTCAAGTGGGCTTTTTCTTTCTCCGGTGAAGTGAAAAACACAGGGTGTGGTTATCGGGATGGCACTCACTGGGTTGTGCTGCAAACCAGCAAATGCACACAGATACTCCCAGAGATGATCTCACCAGACCTCGTCTCCCTTCCCTCATTCCCTCAAAATCATACCCACCTAATAATGTGTTTAGTGCACTGCAATTGAGTATTAACTCCCATATCTAGCTAATAAAATAGATAAACATCAAACAGCTGGGCCCTCACACCCACACACATACCCTCGCCTTTAGAAACTTTTCCACTGACTGTCACCCGAGCCCCTGAACTCTCCGTCGCACTCTGCATGCATCTTCCCACAGACTTGCTCACACAGTGGCTTTTTATTTGCAAGCCCATGGGGAATCTTTCACCTCTCAGACAGGAATTTCATTAACGAAGGGGAAGGGAAGGCAAAAGAAAAGCATAGATGCCGGGAAAGAAATGAGAATCATTTTTGAAGGAAACCTAAAATTGTATCGTCCTAGCCCAAATATCTCCCTTTTAACTGTTCTTTATTTGTACATTCTGTGCCCAAAAGAAAACAACTTTTCATTAATTGGGCAATTGTCCAAGCTCTTAACTTGGCATCCAACCCACAGAGCTGTGAAATCAACCGCACCAGATCTACGCTCTGAAATGAGACAACACCTAACTGGAAACCCGTTCAAAGTAAGGAAGTGGGCGAAAAGACTCAGGGTCCCTTTTCTCTTCCCCGTCTTCTCTCAGCCACATCTCTCTTATCCAATCTTGGTGAAGAAGCTTGCTTGGCTGGGAGAGAGGTCAAGGATGAGAAGGTAGTGACAAGAAAGTTCCATGAAACTCTCAGAGGTCCCAACCGGAACATCAAACCTGAATAACCAGGAGAGACGTAACCTCGGCATACTTTGAGTCGTTTTCCTCCTGCCCATGCTGCAGGTTTTTCAGGTCCTTGCTCGAGCGTGCACTCACAGGCGTAAACAAACGTGCTATCGCAGCCTGCGTCAGCCAGCCCCAGCTATTTAAGCAGGCGGGCATCAGCAAGCACAGCTTCCAAACCGCACTTGTCTTTGCCTTTTCCACGTAAGTACCTTTCAAAGGTCTGCCTTTTATGCAGAGGAATGAGTTTGTGTAAGAGCTAGACCAAAATACTCTCGTTAACCGTATTTGCTCTTCTGTTGGAAAACGGTAGAGGTAAAAGGGAGAATAGGAATGAAAAGCTTACCCCCCAGCAGAAGCCAGAAAATGCTGCTGGGTGTAAGACATCAGCCTCTTACAAACAAATCTGCATGGGGTTGAGGGGAATTTAGAGGAAGGGGAGTCCGTGCTGGTCTTTTGGCCAGCAGGTGAGATGTTTTTCTTTCTCTCTCCTATTTCGGAAAGATAACTTTGAAACCAGCACTTGTGTGACTGTGTCAGATGCCTATGATTTTCTCATTTAGAAGCAGATTATTGTTATTCTAATCCCAGGCTTTTATCCAAAACCAGACTTAATATCATTTTAAAATATGTTTTGTGTTTGACTCAGGGAAGTGAGGGAGGTGTCTCTGGATGGAGAAGTGACTTGATTCTGAATTTGCAGTGCTGTTTATTGTTACTTCTGGTATTCATAATACTTATTTATAACAACAAAAACATTGTTTTTTTTTTTTTTTTAGATGAAAAGAGATCCCAGCCTCTGGGGTTTAGAGGAAATATAGGTTTGTGATATCTGAGTGGCATCTAAGTACTCAGGGTAAACTGTTAAGTAAAGTGGAATAGGAGTCATTGAATAAAAAGGTAGAGTCTATTGCACAGTTTAGAGGAGAAACTCTTAAAGAGAAGAGGAATGCAAGCAGTTCCCATGCAGTGGCACTGCCACGGGACAGGGCCCGGGAGTGTGTTTAGTTAAGCAGGGTTAAGTATAACCAGGGCAGGCAGAGAACAAAACAAAGGTGCTAGAGAGGAGGGAAGGGAGGAAAAGGCAGGAGCAGATTGTAAAGGATTTATAATTAGACATCAGAGTCATAAAAAAGCAGAGAGGAAATTATAAGGAATACAGCAGGGCATTAATTCCATAGTCTATCCCTTTGTGTCAAGAATCTGGTGAAACCCAAGGGCCTTTCCCAGGTATTCATTCCCTGCATCCTGAGCCTTTCCCTCTACCCCACACCCCAACCCACACCTTGACTCTCACTTTCTGGACTCCTGGAAGTCCATGGACCCTAAATTAAACTCATGTGCTTATTTTTTAAACTGGGCTGAAGCTGCCCACTGAGGAGTCTCTCCGGAAGTGGTGGGGAGTTAAACACCTTTAACATGGCAGGCACTTTTTGGCCACGAAACGGTTTTAAGTTCATGAAGGTCTTATTTCAATCAAGCAAATAATGAGCAGTATCTGAGCAAAGATAAGTTGAGCGCCAAGAGGAAGAGAAAAGAAAAAGTGGATCC
This sequence comes from Callithrix jacchus, assembly GCF_049354715.1. Lineage (NCBI taxonomy): Eukaryota > Metazoa > Chordata > Mammalia > Primates > Cebidae > Callithrix > Callithrix jacchus. The sequence continues at coordinate 140,066,092 of NC_133504.1, forward strand.
TAGTCTCAAAGAGCTTGAAATCTAAAGTCCAGGAAGATAATTAGAAGTTCTATCCAGGCACAAAATAGGATGTGTTGAACGATTACATTTGTATAAAATGATAGAAAATGCAAACTAATCTATAACAAAAGAAAGACGATCCATGGTTACTTGGGAAGGTGGGGGAAGAGGAAAAAATGGTTGGGGGGATTCCCAAGGGGAAATTCCCAAGGGGGATTCCCAAGGGGAAACTTTTGGGGGTGATGGATATGTTCATTGTGGTGACTGTGACCATTTCTTATATGGGAAGATTAATCAAATTGTATAAACATTCAATATTATAGCTGATTACCCCCAACAAACAATACTTTAACAATATAATTTTTTCTTTTTTCTTTTCCTTTTTTTTTTTTTTTTTTTTTAGACAGAGTCTTGTTTTGTTGCCAGGTGCCAGGCTGGGGTGGGGTGGTGCAATCAATCTCAACTCACTGCAAACTCTGCCTCCCGGGTTCAAGGAATTCTGCCTCAGCCTCACGAGTAGCTGTGACTATAGGCGCACGCCATCACACCTAGCTAATTTTTGTATTTTTAGTAGAGATGGGGTTTCCCCATGTTGGCCAGGATGGTCTCGATCTCTTGACCTCATGATCCGCTTCAGCCTCCCAAAGTTTTTACTTTTTTGAGTCAGGATCTCACTCTATCACCCAGGCTAGAGTGCAGTAAGTAGCATGAACTCGGCTCACTGCAGCCTCTGCCTCCCAGACTCAAGCAATCCTCCCACCTCAGCCTTCCGAGTAGCTGGGACCACAGATGTACGCCACCACACCCAGATAATTTTTTGTAGAGATGGGGTTTCACCATGTTGCCCAGGCTGGTCTCAAACTCCTGAGCTCAAGCAATCTACCTGCCTTGGCCTCCCAAAGTGCTGAGGTTACTAGTGCGAGCCAGTGTGCCCCACCAACAACATAATTTTTAAATAAGTAAAAGCGTTTCTAAAGCTCAGCCTATGAAAAAATAAATAAATAAATAAATGAAAATAAAATTCAGCCTATGTAACATGCTAAACATAAATGATGAATATTTATGAAAAAAATAATTCAATAAAGCACAGAGACCAGACAGTAAGGATAACAGACTTTTATAGAACTGGGTGTGTTGCTGGAGATTATCTAACCTAGTGTTTCTGGGGCCTGGAGAACTTTAAAATTAAAAAAAAAAACATCAGCAAGTTGGGTGGGGCACTGTGGCTCATGCCTGTAACTCCAGCACTTTGAGAGGCTGAGGCAGGTGGATCACCGAGGTCAGGAGTTTGAGACCAGCTTGACCAACATGGTGAAACCCCCATCTTTACTATAAATACAAAAACTAGCCTGGGCATCGTGGCAGCCACCTGTAATTCCAGCTACTTGGGAGGCTGAGGCAGGAAACCCGCTTGAACCTGGGAGGTGGAGGTTGCAGTGAGCCGAGATCGTGCCACTGCACTCCAGTCTGAGTGACAGAGCAAGACTCCATCTCAAAAAAAAAAAAAAGTGACTGGGCCCCGCTGTGGCTCACCTCAAGGCAGAACAGGGTAGCAGCACACACCTCCTGCTCCAAGGAAGACAGCAGCCACTGGGAGTGTGCCGCTTCAGCAAGATGACTGTGCTTTATTTATTGCAATTTTATGCTGTGATTATGCATGTCAATCTATGCTGAAAATGGCAACTGTGCCCACTGTGTCTCCAAAAGAAAAAAAAAATTCTGACCAATTAAATCAGAATCCCTGGGTGTGCAGCCCTGGCATTGGTTTTTAAAGTTCCCCAGGTTAGTCTAATGTGCACCTAGCGATGAAAACCAGTGAAATCAAAACCATTCACTTGACAGATAAGGACAGTAAGGCCCATAGAGAGGATGGGGATGGCCCCATGGCACCTGGCCACCAAGTCTGGGGGCAGGATGAGGCTGGGAGGCTCAGGGAATACAGCAACAGAAGCTCAGAGGTAGTAGAGAAAGAGGCTGCTTCTGGGTCCTCAAAGTCACACTCCCAGCTCCAGCTAGGATAGGGTATCCAGAACCTTCCAAGCAAATCCGTGGAACCCAGACATGCTCCAGGGCAGCAAGCCAGAAGAATTACTCAGGGCCTCCAAGGTGCATTATTAAAGGATTGTGCTGAGTGAGAAGAGATATTTCAAAACGATAGCTTCCTTTTGTTCCCTATTAATATCTGGCATAAGCAGAGGATTAGAATTATTGAAAGGAATCTCAGTGTACACACCAGGCACTCTGCTCTGGGAGACAGCCAAGTTGTTCTTTCAAGAAATAGCATGTGTGCATTCCCAGCATCCGGATGAGTCTATCTGGCAGTACAGGGTCCTTTAATTAGGACTTCCAGGTCAGGCCCAGGCAAAAGCATGAGTGGGTGAAGTTCGTCTTTGTGACTTCTGTCCTTCCTGTCTGCAGCTCTTTAGCTCTCTCTCAGCACCTGTATGGGTGCAGGCGTTGGTTCAGAGGTGTCTGTGCGACCACAGAGCCTCACTGGCTCCACGCTCCCTCTGCTTCCAATGGGTTCTCATCTCCCCTTCAATCCAAATGTGGCACTTTCCAGGTCTCATTCTCTCAGGGCTTGTTTTATCCATCTCTGGAAAACTAATTAAACTTATGATGTTAATAGATAATACTTGTTTAATGAATTATGTCCCTCCTTGGTATATTAAGTAGGTTCCAGCAAGATCACATATCTAGGAGTTCTTTGAAATGTCATATAAATATAGGTACTATTTGACTTTTAAAATGGGGCAATCAGGAGAATCCAAGTTTTATGCAAAATGTATCCTCCTTATTGGTCAGAATTCCAAGCAACTTGCTGGGGAAAAAAATACCAAGATTGTCGGTTTTCAGTATAATTTTTCAAACAATATCCAGTAGGCAACCATCTACAGATTGTGGGCACTGTTAGATTTCTTTTTCCGAATTAGTCCATTCTTAAATCAATGCAGTCGAACTCATCAGAAGTAGCTGTATTTCCTGAGTCTTTCTGAAAAACAGAGAGCCACCTTAAGGTTACTATAATGGAGACAAAATGTCAAGAAATTTTGCTCATAGGATTTTAAAATATTACCTGCTTCTTTCTTGGGAGCAGAAGGCTGGCACCAGCAGAACAGTTTAGCTAGTCTTAGCGGCCAGGAGCCTCATTCTTCGGGAACCCAGTTTTGTAGGTGGGGCAGGGCCCCCCCTCTACCAAATTCATGTGGCTGTGGACCCATTCTAGTACTTTTGTCCTGTTTGAAAACCAAATTGCTGCAGCTCTTGAAAGCAAGTGGCAGCTGCCTGTGGCCAGTCCTGCCTCTGAAGAGGGGCATGGCTGGGTGTGTAACTAGCATCTCTTCTGGGGAGGCGGAGTCTGCTGGCAGTCAGAGCCCAGAGTAGCCCTGTAACCAAAGGACACATTGTGGGAGCAGCAGTGGGGAGGAAAGGGAGAAGGCGAGCTCCATCCTGGCACTCTAGCTCTGGGTAAAAGATTAGACCGTTGGCATCAGGGCAGCAGTCAACACCAGTTTAATGCCCCTGTTTGGAAGGCAAATGCTTTTTCCTGTTATTCAGAGTTTCCCCCAAATTTAAGAACAAAGAAAAATGAATGGCAAGTTTGCATGACTGATAAAACAAGTTTGTATGACTGACAGAATTTCTTCCTTCCTTGGATGACTTTTCTTTCAACATTTCCCCTTCATCTTCATTTCCAAATTCTCTCATTATACAATAACTTAGTTCAAGAGGTCACCTGGACATTTTTAAGGCTGTATTATGACCTAACAGCTTAATTTCTGGATGTTGTTGATGGCTTCCTTAGGATTTTTGTTGTTGCTGTTGAGATGGAGTTTCACTGTCACCCAGGCTGGAGTGCAGTGGCACAATCTTGGCTCACTTCAACCTCCGCCTCCCAGGCTCAAGCCATCCTTCCACCTCAGCCTCTAGAGTAGCAGGGACCATAGACATGCACCACCATCCCTGGCTAATTTTTTGTAGTTTTGGTAGAGACAGGGTTTCGCCATGTTGCCCAGGCTGGTCTTGAACTCCTGAGCTCAAACGATCTGTCCATCTTGGCCTCCCAAAATGCTGGCATTAGAGGTACAAGCCACCGCACTCGACCGGCTTCCTTCAACTTTTAAAACATCAAGTGAATAGGGACAGTGAACAGGGCTAAGGAAAGAGGAAATTGTTGGCAGAGGGTAACCTGTAGCTTGGAGTGGTTTATAAAGCAGTAACTGCCCTTTTAAAAACCAACACCTGAGGATCCTGTAGCAACCCCTGTTCTGTCCTGGACCACAGCCATCCTGCACACTCCTTGGGGCATCGCCTGGCAATGGGGAACAGGTTCGACAGAGGGGCAACAAGCCTGATGCTGCAAACGGAAGGCTCCTGTCTCCTGGCGCAGGAGGTGCATGCGTCTGCTGTCTTCCCGGGCCAGGGCCCTGATGTGTTTTTGGCCTTCCAGTGCTGTTGAGTTTGAACACACAGTGCAACCAAGCAGGTGCAGGTTAGGCTGTCCTTTTTAGATGCTGGGAAAGTGCCTACCTCTACCTTTTACAATATGCTGAACAATCGTCCCCAGAACTCCAGGCTGAGCTATCTCCTGGGAAGCAGAGGACAGGTCAGGTGAGCAGGAACCTGGGTCCTATTTTCTCAACTGTAATGGAATTTTTAAGCAGCTGTGAGCCTGAAAGATTCGTTGTCCCAGTGGAATTATTAACAGCACCCCCTTTTACTCTAAAAAATACCTGACCTGAGCAATAAACTATATGGTCGCCTGTGAGTGCAATCCATGAAGATTCAAGATCATAAAGTGACTTGCTGGGAATCTCAGGGTAAGTTGGTATCTGAGCTGGCTCTTAAACTCAGGCAGCCCCAGGCCTCATTCTCACCTCTGTACCAAGTCATTTACTCTCCCTGTGACTCAGGGTTCCTGTGGGAAGCATTGTATCCCTCCCACCCAGACTGAGAACTAGTATGTTTATGTTGGCTAAACCAAAAAGAAGTTCGGTATAAATGTTGGGCGTTCAAGGAATTGTTTATCACAAGATCAGGTTACTCTGATATTTGCTTCAGGCTCTTATTAGCTCATGGCCATATTTAGATAGAAATAGAAGCTCTTTTAAACGTAGAGAAGTTAGCTAGGCATGGTGGTTTGTGCCTAAAGTCTCAGCAGTTTGGGTGGCAGAGGTGGGAGGACTGCTTGAGCCTCATCTCTGCATTTTTTTTTTAATTAGCCAGACGTGGCAGCACAAACTTGTAGTTTGAGCTGTTTGGGAGACTGAGGTGGGAAGATTGCTGGAGCCCAGAAGTTTGAGGCTGCAGTGAGTTATGATCATGCCACTGCCCTCCAGTCTGGGCAACAGAGCAAGACCCCATCTCTAAAATAAATAAATAAAAAGTAGAGAAGTTGATTTTACCCATCTCCATATAATTTCTTGTAATTTGCTTCTGGTAGTTTTGATAAAATGTGACCTAATATGAAAACTCTGCCAGACTTTTTACAAATGATCTATTCTGTCCTTGTATGTTTAGAACAAAATGAAACAAAAACTTGAGGCAGACATTGATTGGTTGTAATCTCTTAGTGTATACTGGGCAGGAAACTAGCAGCAGTCATTCTGGCTGTTTGATCTAGTCATTTCATCTAGGATCAGGAGGAAAATTTCCTGGATTCTTAAGGTCATGAGAGACCTGCTTAGATAGTCTAATCATTGTTGTTGATGTATTTTTATTTTCTTCCTGCGTGGCTTCTCCCCAAGGAAATGTCTGTTAATAAACATCTTTCCTTAGCATTGATATCCCCATCAACCCTTTCCAAATTTTCAGTTTGCTGGCGCCCAGGAGTGAATCTGTTTTACAAAAACTTTAATTTAATTCAGTGGCTAATACTGAATTCAATAACTAATGTTGGAAGTATCTATCACTTTATTATATATGCTCTACGCTCTTCCTGGGAAGTACACTGCATCTTTGGAGATGGCTGGAACTGGGATTTATGAAGCAGGAATGAAGACAGCAGGAGATACCCCTACTTTCATTAACACACTGCACCTGGCTCAGGGTTCCACAGTTGAAAAGGGAGGAGAGTCCTTGAAACTAACTCAACAGTTAAACAATAGGCGACTAAACAATAGTAAAATTAGGGCCAGGTGTGGTGGCTCATGCCTGTAATCCCAGCACTTTGGGGGGACAAGGCAGGTGGATCACCTGTGGGCAGGAGTTCAAGACCAGCCTGGCCAAGATGGTGAAGAGAGACAGGAGTCTCTACTAAAAATCCAAAACAGCTGAGCAAGTTGGTGCATGCCTGTAATCCAGCTACTCAGGAGGCTGAGGCAGGGGAATCACTTGAACCAGAAAGTGAAGCTGCAGGGAGCTAAGATCACAGCACTGCACTATGGAGCCATTGAATGATGGTACTGAAAAGCATAGAAGGAGGTCGTGGAGGTCAGTCTTTTCCTTTTGAGGAAAAGATTTTAAGCCCGGGGTTGAGGGGGGCTGCATTATAAAGGACATTAAATAAGCCATGAAGTATTCTTTCATTATACAAAAAATATAGTGGAAAGAATTAAGCATACCTGAAAGATGGGGCAGTCCATCAATCTTAATTTTTTAAGCCTTTTTGTTTGTCTTTAGGCCTATGATGAGTTAACATAGTCTTCAATTAATGGCATACACGCCCCCTCTTAGGTTTTATAACTCATTCCATTTCTCCTGCTCTCCCATTCTCCCTCTTTTCTCTCTTTCTTTTCACTGAACACTATAATTTTTAGGTCTATCTATGTTCTTGATGATATTTCTAATGAATTATGATCAGTAGTCTGTTAATTGTATGTATCTTTTACTTATTAACTCCTCCAGTAATGGACATCTCTCCTGCCTACAATTCTCTGAAATGATGCTGTAATGAATATTCTCATGTATATGTTCTACCACCCTTTAGATCTGGGTGGTGGGAAATAGAGGAAGGGAAAGAAGTGGGCTAGAAGGCTTATGTTTTCTTTACACAGTATGGAATATTGAACTGTCCATGATAAAAGGAGACATAATGTAACCAGTTCTGGTTTAGTATTTCAAACATTTACAAGTTTCTCCAGGTTCTCTTGTACTTTAATAAGAGATTGAATGACAAATAATTTTCTGGAACTAAAAGAGCACAATCTTCAGTAATCTCCCCTCTCAATATAATTTTCTTTTCTTTTTATTTATTTATTTAAATTTCTTTTAGCCAGTCAGGCCAGGTGAAGTGGCTCACACCTGTAATTTCAGCATTTTGGGAGGCTGAGGTGGGTGGATCACCTGATCCGGAGTTCAAGACCAGCCTGGCCAACATGGTGAAAAGTTGTCTCTACTAAAAATACAAAAGTTAGCCAGGCATGGTGGTGCATGCCTGTAGTCCCAGCTACTCAGGGGGCTGAGGCAGGAGAACTGCTTGAGTCCGGGAGGCAGAGGTGCAGTGAGACAATATCAATGCCACTGCACTCCAGCCTGGGTGACAGAGAGAGACTCTATCTCAAATACAATAATAATAATAATAATAATTTTTTAGGTAGTCAAATTTAGCAATGTGGAGTTGCAGTCAATGTCATTTTCTTTCCTTTCATTCTTTCTTTTTTTTTTTTAGACAAAGTTTTGCTCCATCATCCAAGCTGGAGTGGAGTGGCACCATCTCAGCTCACTGTAACCTCCACCTCCTGGGTTCTAGCGATTCTCATGCCTCAGCCTCTAGAGTAGCTGGGATTACAGGCATGTGCCACCACACCTGGCTAATTTTTGTATTTTTAGTAAAGACGGCGTTTCTCCATGTTACCCAGGCTGTTTTCAAACTCCTGGCCTCAAGTGATACTCCATCCTCTGCCTCCAAAAGTGCTAGGATTACAGGCATGAGCCACCGCGCCCAGCCAAATGTCGTTTTCTTAAATTTGGCTTTATCAAACTAGAAGCATTTTATTTCTCGATATTGGTCATTGATTACCCAGAGAAAGCAAATGAAATGTTCTAAGAAATCTTATTAGTCATAAGGTTGAGTGAGGTTTCTAAAACGTTTTGCCATTTTAATGATTGCGAAACCTGATGTGATTCAGTTGCCCAATTATATCCTGAGTCACTGGGAAAGCTATATTAGAACCTTAATGATGGTACCTTATATTTAGGTAGTGTTGATAACTTATAGTGCCATTCATAAACATAATCCATCTCATCGAATCCTACTACACTGTGGGATAGGTGGGGCAGGATAATACCTTCAATAGTAAATGAAGAAATGGAGGTCTAAAGCAATTAAGAAAGTTATCCAAAGTTACTTGGAGACTATGTAATAGAGCTGGCAAGAGACTCCAGGCCTTCTGAAGCCTCACTCAGTCTCTTTCTGCGGTATCACAGCTGATGCTCAGAGAAGCAATCTATTGTAGGTTCAAAGCTATTCCCTGAGCTGGACATTCTAGTGTATCTCTGTCCTTTTCAATTATTTCATGACGTTAATGAGTCGGCTAAAGCTGCTATTTGTCCTATTAGCTGAACACCTGCTCATCAAAACTACTCAACTAGGGGAAAAAAATTAGGTCCATATCACTGAGTAGCATGGCCACAAGCAGCATGGGTGACTGGACTTTGGCATAATTTGGAGCTCTGCAAGGTACCAGCTGTGGGTCATTTTATCTGTGACCTAATTATAGTCATAAAATTGTCTCTTTGCACAAATATATATTAATAGATTATTATTTTAATGGTTGGACCATTAAAATAATAATCTATTAATATATATTTGTGCAAAGAGACAATTCCATTCTCTCAAAGACTCTTTTCTGGACTTTTCAAAATGCACACCTAACCTGAGGAAGTTCTGCCTGCTTGCATTAGACAGGGTACAATGGCCTAAGGAAAGGCATAGGACTGGGCAGCCTAAAAATCTACTGATGGTGCATGAGCAACACCACACAGGTCTCTAATGTATCTTACTACGGAATTTGAGCTCAGGCAAAAATACTGTAAACCCAGCATATATTTTCAAAAAAACCAAACATGATGTCACATCTGCAGAATTACAAACAGTTCTTTTCAGAGTCAGGCACTGGGAATGAGAACATTTTTAGAAAGAACATTTTAGCATTCTAAGTGATTGGATGTCTATAGAGCAATATGACAGTTTTATCTGCTTGATTCTCCATTGCCTGTGTAGCTTATCAGTATTTGATTTTTATTTGTTTATTATTTTTTGCACCCGGGCTGGAGTGCAATGGCACGATCTTGGCTCAACCTTTGCCTCCCAGGTTCAAGCAATTCTCTTGCCTCAGCCTCCTGAGTAGCAGGGATTACAGGGGCCCACCACCACGCCTGGCTAAGTTTTATATTTTTAGTAGAGACAGGGTTTCACCATGTTGGTCAGGCTGGTCTCAAACTCCTGACGTCAGGTGATCTGCCTGCCTCAGCCTCCCAAAGTGCTGGGATTACAGGCGTGAGCCACCACACCTGGCCTAATTAGATTTTTTAAAAATACAAGACTGATTTCTACCATCAGCATTTAAGTTTCTGAGCACTCTTCCTCTTCCATGCAACAAATACATCTCCTTATCCTTCAGTGTATTGAGCTAATTAATATTCTCCCGAACAAAACATAAGAAGTTAAATGGGCAACCAAAAATTAATAACATACTTCAAAACACAAAAGGAACATTTATTAGCTGTCATTTAAACATATTTGGGCCATTTTTCCTCTCTACAAACTATTTAGAAAGTTGATCCTTTTGTTATTTGCTTCCAAGCTTAGTAGTACACATTTCTCTTCTGGTTTAAAAGTTCTCTTTAGAAAATATTGAGACTTTCCCCCATATCAGAAATCTATTTGCCTCATTTATTGGTATATTAGGACAATAGACATTTTCAAAGAGATTTGATAATTCAACTTGTTTGACTAATCTGCCCCCTTCTCTATTATCTGGTTTGAAAAGCCCTGAGCGTGTGGCTGTGCCCAACAGAAATCTCTAGAACAAACCATTTTTGTTTCTCTGTTTATGTTTGATCACAGGACTGACTGTTGGAGATGTAATGGATATTCACACTTACTAAGCATTAGCACAACCATAGCGACAATAACCAAAGCAGGCAGAGGCCCAAGCACAACTCTATCTACCAGACAGATTCCTACCCTACACATTCAAAGTGCAATAAAAATGAAAGATCGAGAAATTTGAAGCTAAAATGTTTCCTCTTACCTTTAACCGTAGAGCTGCAACAGTATGTGTTTTTAAGAGTAAAAAACAGCCTACTGTTCATCACTGTGATTAAGTATATGTTGCTCTGTCCTCCAAGACCCTAACAGATCTGCATTTTGCTAATGTATAACAGCAGTAGCAATACCTAGGATCAACAGGAGCATTTTTGCTATTCTGTACCTAAGTGAGACATTTAACATTTTATGTATAATAAGGGGACCAGATGTCCAGGTTTGCCTGGGACACTTCTGATGTATGCCTGTTTTACTGGTATAATGGACACATTCCACCTGCATACAGGTGGACCTGTACACAGCTGTACCTGGCTACATCGAAGTCGCACTATAAATCTGTGTAGTCCTCAACAGTTCCTTGAAACCCTCTTCAATATCTGCACCAAAACCTCATTTCCCTAAGCAAGATTTTAATTCAAACTACATTTTCTTAAGTATTTTCTTTTAAATAACTTATTAAATTTCATCAGGATATTTCAATAGGATCATTTTCTACTTTTTTCCATTACAGATATAAAGCATTTTAGTATATAAATAATCTTTAGTGGGTTAGCCTAGGATCCTGTCTATAACTTATAATATTCTTTCTTGAGAAAACTTTTTCTGAATTCATAACATTCATTGTAGGGCTCGACTAGACCTTTAGAAAAGCAACCTGTTTACAAAATGCAGGACTCCTATAAGGAGATTATGGAAATGGAATTGCCTTCTTTTGTTTGCTCATTATTTCTACGAATGTAGACTAAATACTCGACTTATTTCATAGCACATTCAAAGAAGAAGCCTGAGGCTTTATGAGCATCTTTGACCATTTCCCCAGGTTTCCATATACAAGATTACAACATGAGGTGGGCTATCAATGAGAACTCAGTGCATATGCAGAATTTTATGTCCAGGGTTGACTAATGATTCATTCACTGCTGGAAGTAATTCACAGACACCCTTTCCTCCAATAGCTTTTCATAATATCTTCCTGTTTTCAGTAAGTGGCTACAGAAAGTCTGGACCACTGAGAGACTTGTTTCAACATTTCAGGAGGATCCTTAATTCAACAAAGCTCTGTACCTCTAGGGATTAAGTGGTAGCAATCATCAGTAAGCTCCAGCTGGTCTGGTTGAAGCCAGGCTTTCTATTCTATGAGGTGGTGTAACTTTTCTTGTTTGTATTCCGTATTATTCACATAATGCCATCTTTCAATGATGTCTGCACCAATTAAAGAAGAGCATATGAGAAGGAAAGCCAGCCTGGCTGGTGGTGCCAGTGGTTTTAACTGAAATCACTGGCTAATTCATTGAGTTAGGGCAGAACCATGTATGGTCACCAACACTGAGAAACATGCCACAGGGAGGGAAATACTCAGACTGGCCCCACCCCATGGGGAGCCAGGGCAGACACAGGGCACTGCCTTCCTTCTATTCTTTGAGCCAGCCGGCTCTACTGCCCCTTTTACCACAACTTCCCATCAAGGATCTGCTGTCTGCGGAGCTATTCAGTGCAAAGAGGAAAGATTAGGAACATGGATGCAGAAGTTAGATTTTCTGGGTTTGGTCCCTGCTCTATCACATACTAGATTTGTGATTTGGAGAAAACTGTATCCATCTCCTTGGGAAGGGTATATAAGTTTTCATCTGTATAAGTTTCTACATGTGTAAAATGAAAATAATAAGAACACATAGTGTTGCTGCTCCTCTGATGATAAAATGAATGAATGCATCTAAGGTACTTAGACAGGACCTGGCATATAGTAATTATTCAATAAATATGTTGTTGCTGTTTTTATAATAACAGAGGATGGGTTTCTGTAGGTGATTCAGCAATAGGAATCAACTCTGAGTTGTTTGGGGGCACTGAGGATGGTATCAAAAGGCTGGAGAGTTATTTTCTCCAATTTTGCATTGTGGCTAGTCCTTGTTGAACACAGAGCAGTCTTTTCCCAAGTTATCCTAAATCAAATCATGTCAAATACCATTAGTTAGGTTCCATTCAACGAGTATCCAAGGAGTACCTGTTAAGTACCAGACTCTTCTAATGAATACTGGGGAGATTTAAATGTATAAGAAATGACACAGCCCCGTAGGAGAGCATATAATTTAGTGGGGAAGACAGGCCCATGAACAAATCATTTCAAAACAATTTCAGCCAGGTGCAGTGGTTCATGCCTATAATCCCAGCACTTTGGGAAGCCAAGACATGAGGACCGTGCTGAGCTCAGGAGTTTGAGACCAGCCCGTGCAACATAGCAAGATCCCATCTCTACTAAAAATAAAGAAAATCAGCTGGGGGTGGTGGTGCTCACATGTAGTCCCACCTACTCAGGAGGCTGAGGTGGGAAGATCGTTTGAGCTCTGCCGTTGAGGCTGCAGTGAGCCGTGACAGGGCCATTGCACTCCAGCCTGGGTAACAAAGCAAGATCCTGTCTCCAGCAAAACAGAGAATATCCATTACTCTCTTAGGCCATGGCAATCTCAAAAAATTGACTCACCAATTTATAAAATATTTGTTCCTGCTTGTTATCAATTTCCTCACTGCTCATCTTCTGTCCTATTAATGTCTCCTCACTAACAGATGAGAGAGGATAAACTGGGGAGTGGTGGTGAGGACGGAGCAGAGAAATTATTATTTTAGTGAAAATGCTAACAACTACATACAAACCAATGCACAGTATACAAGTGCATAATGAGAAAATATACTTAAGACATCACATCCCTTCCTGCCATGCCATTCTTGAGAAAATCCATGCAGGGATACATTTTATGATCAAGCAACATATATGGCATTTGGATTTTTTAAAGGGGTCTAATTTCAACCATTGTGCTTCACCATTCCAGAAAGACAACAGATTGTAAACCAGAAGGAATGAAATTTACAAGCTCTTCCTCTACTGGTTTGCCACCCAGGGGATACTTTACTAAAATCCTAACTCATAGCTATTTAAAGAATAGTAATATCAGGCTGGGCATGGTGGCTCATGCCTGTAATCCCAGCACTTTGGGGGGCTGAGGCAGGCAGGTGGATCACTTGAGATCAGGAATTTGAGACCAGCCTGGCCAAAATGGAGAAACCCAGTCTTTACTAAAAAAATATTTTTTTAAATTAGCCGGGAGTGGTAACACATGCCTGTAATCCCAGCTTCTAGAGAGGCTGAGGCAGGAGAATCACTTGAACCAAGGAGGTGTAAATTGCAGTGAGCTGAGATCACATCATTGCACTCCAGTCTGGGCAACAGAGTGAGACCCCATTTCAAAAATCAATAATATCTTCCAAGCAAGCACTTTACAGTTGAGAGACATGTTCCCTATAATAACATCATAAGAACTTTACTAGAAAGCTGTGAACTAGGCAGAGGTAGACATCATTATATTCCTTCTTTACATAAATGAAATGGAGGCTGGAGAAAGTGACATTTCAGGTAATTAGTACTGAATACTTCTCATTATTTGACCTTCTTTCTACATTAATTCCAATTTCCTTTTGTTCTTAATTCTGCCATGTTTCTAAAACAGAGTGTGGTTCCTAAGGCAAGAGGAAAGCCAACTTAGAAAGAAGGACCTGGGAAATAGAAAGCTGGTTTAGCAACCACACAGAGTACCTATAAAAACACACATCATATATGCAGAACTGAAAAATCTAAAAAGACAGCATTTTGTATTTTTAAGAGATGTATTAACTACGAGACATATGCCATTCCATAGCAGGACTGAAACATCAAAAACCAAACCTGATGACATCTTGACCTGACAAAACTTGCAGAAATAAGAGGTACTTAGGAGGGTGTGGTCACTGGTGACCAGCGGGAATGGCATGAATTCAAGTATAGTTGTCATCTCTGTCTTCCTGCCTCAAGTCAAGTGCAGCATGTTCTAGGAGAACAGCATGCTTGCTTGTCCTGAATTAGCAAGTGGTTAGGTATGTACCTATAACTGTTACATGAGGTCAAAAGTTAAGAGCTCAGACTTTACAGAACCAAGGAACAACCTGCATAAATTGTCTGCATTTCAATGGACTCTTATGAAAAATGGAATCAGGACAAAACTCGAAAGATTTCATTATCTTTATTGCCTAATGTCAAGTAGATGTTAGGGCTTTTAAAGAGATGCATAAAAGTCTGAAAGAATGCCGCCCCAGTAGCCAAGGTCGTGAAGCAGGAGAAGGTTGACAATGGCCTGTCCCCCAGTGAGAAAGAAAAAACTGGCTGCCTCCAGTCCCAACTCTTCACTAAAGGGACACATGATGATTAAGTTAGAGCTTTAAGATTCAAATAGGGCCGGGCGCGGTGGCTCAAGCCTGTAATCCCAGCACTTTGGGAGGCCAAGGCGGGTGGATCACGAGGTCAACAGATCGAGACCATCCTGGTCAACATGGTGAAACCCCGTCTCTACTAAAAATATAAAAAATTAGCTGGGCACAGTGGCGCGTGCCTGTAATCCCAGCTACTCAGGAGGCTGAGGCAGGAGAATTGCCTGAACCCAGGAGGCGGAGGTTGCGGTGAGCCGAGATCGCGCCATTGCACTCCAGCCTGGGTAACAAGAGCGAAACTCCGTCTCAAAAAAAAAAAAAAAAAAAAAAAAAAAGATTCAAATAGGTGATTTGGGGATAGCTTAGAACCTCTGATATCAGTAGGCATAAGAATGTATATGCAGGGCTGGCACAGTGGCTCATGCCTGTAATCCCAGCACTTTGGGAAGTGGAGGCAGGCAGATCACTTGAGGTCAGGAGTTCAAGACCAGCCTGGCCAACATGGCAAAACACCGTCTCTACTAAAAATACAAAAATTAGCAGTAGTGGTGGTATGCACCTGTAATCCCAGCTTCTCGGGAGGCTGAGGTAGGAGGATCGCTTTTACTAGGGAGGCAGAGGTTGCAGTGAGCCAAGATCACACCACTGCACTCCAGCCTGGGAAACAGAATGAGACTCCATCTGAAAAAAAAAAAAAAAACATTTGGATGAATAAATCAGTCTTGATGCTTATGAAATCAAGAGCCTTTGCTGCTATAGCAAGAATGAAAGGTAGAATTGTGAGTCTTCCTCTGATGCTGTAGACAAATTAATGTTTTTTAAAGAAACCTCAAAACAGAATTAATTCCATTCTGATTTCTAAGAGAGGATTGTGAGAGAAATGATGATAACTAATATCAAACTACTTTTGAATTGTCTGTCAGCTGTTTAAACATTTAAGCACATTATTTGAGTTTACATGTATATCCTATTTTAAACCCACAGCCTAAGAGTTTTCTCTTACAGTTTCTTTTCATTTTTCTTTTATACTTTCTGTCCATCTCTCCCTTATTTCTTCTTCTTTAATTGGTCATTTTCAATCTATCTCTGTGGTTCATTTGGAGACTTTGATATTTACTTTTGTGGGAGGGATCAATAATATAGCTGACATATTTTAAAGTGCAAAATCAAATCCTGACTCTCAGGACTTCTGTAGAAGGGGAAATGGTAACATTTTTAGCATGACACAGACAAAAGGTCTTAGTAATTAATTTTCCATACATTTTATTTGTATTATTCTTAGTTACCAATGGAAATAACTGGGCTAGCCTGGAAACAGTGTCCATAACTCTCACAAAATACCTCCACTCCCCTTTTGGGCTGCAGCAGGAAATACTTCTACACAGTAAACAGCAAACGTGGAAACTTTTAGCCCCAAGACGTCATGCAGGCTGAAAACATAAATAGCTTCAAGAAGGCTTAGATACTATTCATGGATAAAAAGAATACAAAACAACTTTGACAAAAACTAACTTTGACCTACAAGTGTTGATGAGAATTTGGAGCAAAGGAAATAGTATGCACTGATGGGCAGGGGGTAGTTTTGTTCAACAACTTTATAAAACAAGTTGATATTATATTGTAAAGCTAGACAGCACACACCCTATACACCAGGAGTTCTACCTCTACTATATATCCTAAAGAAATCCTCATAGGCTTCAGAAGGCATGCACAAGAATGTTCAGAGAGGCAATGTTCAAATAGAAAAAAAAAACAAAACAGAACCTAGAGATCCACCAGTGGGAAAAGACATCTACTACATAAATTTTATATTCACAAAATGGAAACAGCATTGAATATGAATGAACTTCTCTATATGCAGAATGTGGATGACTTTTGGAAACACTGTTAAGTGAAAAAAGCAATTTATAGAAAAATTATATATGGTATGACACCATTTTTATAGAACTGAAGAGCAAACCTAAAACAAAAAAAGGGGGGGTTCTATGCATATGTGATAGAAATAATTTAAAGAGCAGTGGCATACCTGCAATCCCAGCTACTCGGAAGAGTGAGACCTGAGGATCACTTGAGCCCTGGAGTTACAGTGAGCTATGATTGCACCACTGCACTCCAACCTGAGGGAGACAGTGAGACCCCGTCTCTAAAAAATTAAATTGAAATGAAAAGCAAAGGAATTATTAATACAAAATTCAGAATTGTGTTTTTTTCTGGGGGCAGGTCAGCAAGGGGATGGGACTCAGGGAGAAGAACAGATAGCTTCCATAGTCTTAGTAATGCTTTAATTCTTAAATTGAGCGAGGTTCACTAGCATTTATTTAATCAATTTATGCTTCATAAGTTACATGTACATTACATCTGTCCACTTGATACCTAAAAGTGTTTGCATGAAAAATGAAAATATTTACTTCCCTAATCTTCTAAGTAGTCTTGGAAAACAACTCTCATACTTTTCCAAAAATGTTATTTGGTATCAATAATCAAATAAAACTTTAAGCAAGGTGGACCAGCTGATCTGATTGAGGACATTTTTATATAGGGAAAAATTTTTTTTTTCAAATCCCAAAGTCATAAATTCTTATTATTGAAAATTTGAAAAAGCAGAAAAATATAAAGAACAAAATGTTTAGATTATCCATAGTTACACGTAGATATAACCCACTGTTAGCATTTTGTGGGATTTCTCCCCAGTTTTCTAAAATATGTAAAATTGAAATCAATATAGCGTTTTAAAATGCATTTTCCTATTGAGATTTGGGATCTTGTTCCCATAAAGGTAGCAGCGATGCTATGTATTTGGGATGTATTCGAGAGTAATGTTCAATTCTAACTTCTATTAAATATATTTTGTGCATAAATAATAATTTACATTTTAGCATTTCCCTCATTGGGAAACCTAAGGAATTAGAGGAGAACAATCACACTTAAGATTACCAAACCTTTTCCATTGTGATTTCTGGCTTCTAAGTCATTTACTTGAAATATGTGTGATAAAGTGGAAGGAGTTTTCCTTCTGATGATTTGCTTTCTTAAACTCTGATCTCAACACATGAATGCATGAGTGATCTCAACACAGAATGCATTTTCCTGAAAGATTTTTGAAAGTGTTTTACTTCATTTCTGAACTTTTGAAAGCATAGGAGAATCTCTGTTTTCTTTTGCTAATTTATAATTTTAAAGGCATTTTCCCCATTTCTGACCACATATACAAAAGATTAATAGCATTAGGCTTAAATTAGTCACTCCAATATCTACTTCTTTTTTTTTTTTTTTTTTTTTGAGACGGAGTTTTGCTCTTGTTGCCCAGGCTGGAGTGCAATGGCACGGTCTCGGCTCACCACAACCTCCGCTTCCTGGTCTCAAGTGATTCTCCTGCCTCAGCCTCCCGAGTAGCTGGGATTAGAAGTATGTATCACCATGTCCCGCTAATTTTGTATTTTTAATAGAGATGGGGGTCTCTCCACGTTGGTCAAGCTGGTCTTGAACTCCTGACCTCAGGTGATCCTCCCGCCTCGGCCTCCCAAAGTGCTGGGATTGCATGCATGAGCCACTACATCCAGCCTCCAATATCTACTTCTAAAAGTTTATTCTTTTAAAACAACTTCAACCTACCATCTACTTAAATGTTAAGATGATATATAGCATTAGAGCAGGTATAAGACATCAGAATATGTATGATTGATTTTAACGATTAAATTACAAATCTTTTAAGAGCTGAAATACTTTTTGTGTCTCTCCTGTGCTAGGTTTCTAAAATGCACTTCTGGTTCAAGAGGTCTATGGTGGGCATAGACATTTCCACAGGTAATTTTGAAGCCAATCCAGGCTTGAGAACACTGCTGTTAGGTTAAGGATACCAACCACCAAGTTTATACTTAAAAGAACAATTCTCTCTCTCTCTCCAGCTCTTGTGCTAGCCTGGAGAGGCAGATCAATGCTCCACTTCTGTTTTTCAATTTTTCAATTTCTGGGGGGCCTTGATAGCCTGAGTGATGCCCCCTCCTACCTACTTCAGAGTAATTGAATAAGTGACGAAGGGGAAAATCCCCACCCCTTCCCAAGATCCACCAGTTCTCTTGTGGAACTGGCCACACATCATTTTTCTCAGGAAAATACAGAATGTTTCAAGAGCCCATTGCTTCCAGGAAGTTCACAGTGAACATAAAAGAAATACAGGCTGAAGAATAATCCACCTGCTTGTTTCCCTTTTGGCCAACTTACCACAGGACTCGATTTATGGGGAGAATCTGCCACTGATAATCTTTTTCTCTTGGTTTGATATTAGTGCTATTACAAAGCAGTCAGAATGACTGGAAGAGGCAAGATAAGATGGCAAATGTGAGCCCAACGCAATTTTTTGGTTACTACATAGGTAACCAAAGATTCCGTTGATAGTGCTTTTCGTGAGCTAGTTTATATAAGTGGATACTTTAAAAAATATATGATTATGACACAACTGTGTACCCCAGGCATTGGAATTTAGAAAAAGCCAGCAGTTTGCATTTAACTTCTTGGAAATGCTCACGCAATGTCTTCCCCCAACCACAAAGGAAAAATACACCGGACAAATTACTCTTTGAATGTTTGATGAGATATGAAGAGCCACAACAATAAAACTTGTGCTAAGATTAACATTTGAGTAGCTTCAAAGTATTTTTAGTTCTTTGAATCTGAAATTGTTTAGACTATCTTCAGAGAAATTTCTTGACTGTTGTCTTGCTGGAAATCGTTGAGAAGTTTTGTAAGGCCAAGGTTACCCAGGCAGTTTGATTTATATCTCCTCCTTTAAGAGAGACAGAGTGAGAGAAGAAACAAAGTTACAGCAAACACTTGTCAAGCAAAGGGCTGAGAGGTTTGCAGATGAATAACAGATACATTTGACTGTAGAGATATTCCACCTTTGTTTCTAGAAATCAAGTTTGTTTGGTGTACCTTGGAGAAGTAGGCACTTTCAAATGGTCCTCCCACGCGTCTCCTTGGCAGCCAACCAAGGCCAATGGTTCTCGGCCAACTAACCCAAGGAGTTCTTTAAAGTCAACCCGGACCTCCCCACAAAATCTCACACAAACTCCTCTAACAGGAAGCCATAGAAATCTAATAAAATATAATGCACTAAATTAAACATAAGACCAGTAGCAGCCCTTGTGTTTTATAATAGGAATTAAATAACCAAAAAAGAGGGGGACGTATATGCAGAATAGTCGGTTTAGAAATCTAATATTTCTGAAGGACTGAGGATTCTACAAAGGAAATGCCAAAATTTTCCTGGAATAGCCAGCAAAACTATGTTAAGTGAAATTAACTGGAACCTTTCTAAGGCCAGAAGTAAAATCGGAGGCAGCTGTCTCCCAGCCCTTGCGTTCTTTCAAGCAAAGCAAGCAGTGGTGGGTGGTTTCCATGTGCGACTTTGGCTAGACTTTGTGTCCTATTAGGGCAGTCCATGCCCATTCAAAATGGCAATGAGCTCCTGCCTGCATTATGACAACTGCCCTCCTGGTTTTTCCTACCACACTAAAGACAGACTGCCCTGCGGAGTGAGAAGGGTCTAGCGGAACACAGGTCTCTAACTGGGCAATATTCAGAAAGTTAGTTTTCCTATGCTCATTTTCCTGGGCTGTTAGAGAAGAGGACTGGAGGAGGTAATTTCCAAGGTTCTTCCCAGCTCTGAAGTTGTGTGTCAAAGGAAGGGGCAATGGGTGCATACAGAAGAGGAAGGGCTTCTGACCTGGTCTGACCCTCTCCTGCCTCAGCACCGCTACAGGAATCAGTGCTACGGATTTTTAGGTGGGAAAGCATAGAATCCCCTAAAAACATGGGATTTCATGATGGCTTGGCAAGTGCCTTCAGCCGGACTCTCACAGTAGAATGACTTCCTGTTGTGCCTCAAAGCCCCTTCAAAGTGACCTAGAGGAGAGGTAAAGACATTTATTTAGGAAGTAGAAAATGCAGGTCACAGTGGAGAAGCTTATAACAGCATTGGGTACATTCTCCTGGCCCATCAGTGAAATGTGGCTCAACCCAGGCACAAACCATATCACAACCTACTCAGGATTGTGCTGGATGGATGATTTTGCAATTGTTTGTTTAAACAACAAACCAACGTGATTCCCACACTTGCGCATGTCTTTTACTGTGAGCGGCAGTCAAGCCCTGACAGGTGTGTCAAACCCACAATCAAGAATATCTTGAAGACTCCAACTTTCTACACCTTCCTGCGTCTTAAATTAGGAGGAGGAGGTGGATGGGGGCGTTACATCTGCAAATTTTTAAAATTTTAAGTTTTTGGTCCCAATTCAGAGACCAATTCAAAGAACCCAGCAGGAAGTCATGTTGCTTTAAATTTGCTAGAGTAACGTTTGGCTCTAAAGTAAGGAGATACTAGAGATCTTGAAGCTTGCAATGGGCCCATTTTCCTGACTTTATAGTACATTTTCGTACGATCGCAAGGGAAGTCTGAAATTATAAAAGACGGTTGACTGGATCCTCCTCATTGGGTTTTGGCTCCAGCCTGCAAGTCCTCCCATCCGGGAGCAGTCAGTGAAGCAGGCTCTTTGCCGTAAATTGTGGAATAGCAGGGACTCACTAAAGTATAGTTAGAAAGAGCAGGGACAGAGGATTGAAGGAGGAGGTCGCAGATCGCAGAGTGACCCGTGAAGGCCCCGGAGGTGAAAATTTCTCCTATGGTTCAATTCCCCACCTTAAATCTCTTCTCTGCGGACCTATCTCCAGCTCTGTAAAATGGAAAGACATTAAAAGCACCTCCTCCATCTCCCCAACTTTGAGAAGTAATTGTCTTGCGGGGAACATTTTTTGGAGGAAGGGTGGGGTGTGCAGCCCTTCCTGGAAAGGGCCCCAAACCGCCAACCCACTGCACAGGCATAAGCCCGCGTACCGGGGAGCCCGGCTAGCCGCGGACTCCGGCGAACCCACCACCCTCGCGATCTGTCAAGTCTGTCCCCAGGGGAGGTCCCCCTTTCGGGAGGAAGTTTTTAAGGCAATTTCTCAAAATCATCCCCGTGCCTCCTTCACTCCTTCTTTAGAGCCGGAGGGAGGTGAGGGCACGCGGAGTCATCTTCCTCACCCAGGTCGCAGGCCGAGATCCACGGCGAGTTGCTGCAAGGAGTTCCCGGGGGGCGCGGGAGGTGCCGCACGCTAGGCTCTGCAGTCAGCCCGCAGCATCGCTCGGTCCCGAGAGGGAGGCCTGGGTGGGGGCAGTCCTAAGTCCCCCTCAGCCTGCAGCCGCCGGGGACTCGCACGGCCGTGGCACCGCGGGAGGGGGCGGCCGGGGCTGGAGCTGCACGGGTGGCGCCGCGACCGCCTCCCTTCGCTGCGTCCCGCCCGCCGCCTCGCTCACCGCCGCCGCTTCTCCCCGCCCCGCAGCGCGCAGGGACCATGTCGGCGAAGACGGCGAACGGCCCCACGGAGGACCAAGTAGAGATCCTGGAGTACAACTTCAACAAGGTGCACAAGCGCCCGGACCCCACCACGCTGTGCCTCATTGCAGCCGAGGCTGGCCTTTCGGAGGAGGAGACCCAGGTGCGTCCCCGCACGCGCCCGGAGCGCCCGACCCCTGGCCGGGCTGGGCCGTCTCGGGGCTGGGGGGTCCCGATCATCCGCCCCTCCCGCCGGGCTGCCCTCCCCGCGATCTCCCATAGCTTCGGCTCACATCCCTGTGGCCTGGACCCTGCATGGCTCCCCCCGGCGCCTCCCCCTTCCCCGCTCCCATGGGCTCCCAGTCTCCCCGCCACCCCCAGCCAGCCGCGGTTCCCAGGGAGCTGCGTAGAAACCCGGCAGTCGCCGGTCCTTGCCTGTCCCCAGCAGCCTAGGATATGGGATACACGCTTTCTCCCCCTCGGGGTCGGGAGCAGAGTCTCTCGCCTGTCCCTGTCTCGCTTTCCCGGCTCTGCCCGCTCTGGTCTGCCTGCGAAGCCTCCGGGAAGATCTATTCTAGGCGGGAATGTCAGAGCTGGACGGCACCCCAGAGACCAGCTAGCCGTAAATTCAGTCCTCCGGTTTTGGCGAACCAGGAGGCTGAGGCCGGGCGGGAGGGCGCCGTCAGGATGGCAGGAGCCGTGAAGCATGCTCTCTCCACCACATCACACTGCAGCGTCCCCGGAGCTGCAGAACTCACACTGCACGAAGCCAGGGAGATTTGGTTACCATTAAAAAAAAAAAAAAATTACCCGGCTCTAAGGTTTAGAGGCCTTTCCTGGAGTTTTATAAGGCGGCAGATAGCTGACATTACTGCTGATGGGAGAGGCTGACAGTGTCCCCCTAAGTGCATTCATTGATTTACCTATATTTTTAATACTCCCATATTGTCCCCCAAAATGCCAGGTAAAGAATACGACACTGCCTGTGGTTGTTAACCACAGGTGCAATGCTGGAGCCGTTAGCTGACTTCTCAACGCCGTCTAAACTCTGACTTCTCTTTTCCCTTTGGTCATGGAAAGACAATCCTTTATGCATGATAGACTTCTTGGACCTGATCTAGCATTTCTCCTGTTTGGCCCCAAAGCACTTCACACCTCTAATCTCAGCTCTAAAGCAGAGATGTTCTTATTTTTCCCATTTATATACCAGAGCATCGGGCACTTGATCTGTCACCACGAGTCACGCTCATTTGAGGTTTAGAAGCTTGTAATGGAGCCAATAGACCCTACAACCAAGACACTGGACCCCAAGTCCAAAATTATTTTTACTAATCAAGCCAGAGGCACACGGAGAGTCTGTCTGTAGATGATCCTGTTATTTGCAGGTCAAATAGAAAGGCAAAAATATCTATTTTTAGCAAATGGATCAGCTGTCTGACCAACCAGAACCAGAACTTAATGGAAGGTGATTTACTGTAATCCAAGTCTAACAGCTCATGTTTCTTTGCATCCCTTGGGAAGGCAGCCTGCTGAAATTTTATCATTTGAAATCCCATACTATGCTTAGAAGAGAGGAGTGATCACAGAGGCAACTTATCTTTTAAAAAGAGGGCTGTGAAATATTGCGGGTACAGCACCAACAGGAAGTCCAACCCCTTCTCGGCCCCTGATTGTCCCCGACAATTGTCCCTGAATTGCCATCAGTCGCCTTACCTATAAAGCAGCATAATTACATTGACCTTTGTAATGGCTAATACTTGCCAGGCATTTTTCTAGGCACTGTCCAAGTAGTAAATCATTTGTTTGTCCCAACAATACTGTGAGGGTAGATGCTATTAGCCCACTTGTCCAGATAAGGGAACTGAGGCACAGAAGGATTAAATATACTTGCCCAAGACAGCAGCTAGAAGGCAGTAGGACCAGGATTTGAAGCCCAGACTCAAACCACCATGCTATGCTCTCTCCACTAGGGAGGAATAGAAATCACTAGACAGAGCAGGAGGAAAGACCTGGCAACTCACTTGGTGCCATCTTTCCTCTGCATTAAACAACAGCCCTCCTAGGCTATATTCAACCTTTCCTTGAAATTTACCTGACATTAGAGAATTGAAATAAAATCTGGTTAGGGGTAAGAAGAAGGAAAGGGCACCTGAGTTTTTTTCTGTGACTGAGCTCAGCCAATTCAGATCTCTGCATAGCAGCTCCTTCTGCCTTCTCAGGCAGTCTTTCTCCCACTTCCCCTCTTCTGCCACCCTCAAAAAAACAAATGGTAGACCCAGCCCCAAAATGAGTGGATGTGGGGTGAGTCAGCCTCTTAGCAGGGCCCCTGGCTTCCTCTTCCTGCCACAAAACCAACACCTCTTTCCTCCCTACAGCGACCACAACTTGGCTTGCACCTCTGTCTTCCTACCTCAACCTGCAGGGGAGCATCTAGAACCCCAGAGCTTAGACACAGGCAGCACTTAGCAAGCTCAGGGAAAGAGACTTCCTAGGAACCTCAGGCTGCCTCCCTGCCCTTACGGGATTGGGTCTCCTCTTTCAATTTCCCATTCTTTCCCCTCCCATCCCACTACCCCATGGGCACTGGTGAATGAGAATGATTTCTTCTTTCATCTTCTCAAACAACATTTATATATTTAGAGTATCTTCTAAGAAAAAGAAAGTGTCTGGCTGGCTGGATGTGGTGACTCACACCTGTAATCCCAGCACTTTGAGAGGCTGAGGCAGGAGGACTACCTGAGGTGAGGAGTTTGAGACCAGCCTGGGCAACATGGCAAGACCCTGCCTAGCTCTAAAAAAATAAAAATTAAAAAGTCAGCCAGGTGTGGTGGTGCATGCCTGTAGTCCCAGCTACTCTGGAGATTAAGGCAGGAGAATCCCTTGAGCTCAGGAGTTCAAGGCTGCAGTGAGCTATGATCTTGCCACTGCACTACCCAGCCTGGGTAACAGAGGGAGAACCTGTCTCAAAATAAGTAAATAAAAATAAAAATATTAAATATTTTAAAATATTACAAAAAGAAAGTGTCTTCTGGAGGTATATGCTCAATGATGAACTTTCAGTCATTAAAATGATTTTTGTTTACAGCAGTTCTTGTAAGAGCCCTTTAAATAACTCCACGGAGGCCAGAGCCTGCTGGGCCTACATATAAGTAGTGTCTGGTATTGACACTTTGCCTGTTTATTTCTTTTCTTTTTTCCTTTTTTTGAGACAGTGTCTCACTCTGTCATTCAGGCTGGCATGACCAGTACAGTGGCATGACCATGGCTCACCTCAGTCTCGACCTCCCAGCCTCAGACAATCCTATCTCAGCCTCCCAAGTAGCTGGGACTACGGGCATGTACTACCACCACGCCTGGCTGATTTTTAAAATTTTTGTGGAGATAGGGGTCTCACTATGTTGTCTGAGCTGGTTTCGAACTCCTGAGCTCAAGCAATCCTCTTGCCTTGGCCTCTCAAAGTGCTGGGATTACAGGCGTGAGCCACCACTCCCAGCCTCCCCTCTGTTCTTACTAGTGTTGCCCCTTTCCATGGGAAAGGGTCACCAAAGCCAAACTAACATTTGTTTCACATGCCTGAGTCCCCATCCCACCCAGGACCACCCACCTCCAAAATGGGATCATATTCTTGACTTTCCTAGAACAAGTAATACTTCAGTACAAGAAAAATAAGCCTGGGCTGCCCAGTGCTCTTGCAGGATAGTTACTACAACTGATTCACAGGGCTGATACTTGGGCAGGGACAAGTGGGACTAAGAAGTTGAAACATTCTCTGTCTTGGGAGCTTTGCTGACCTCTTTATAACTGCAGGACAGAATTATCTATGGGGTTGGAGGTGGTACCTATAAGAACTCGAAGTAAAGTGAAGGGTGCTGTAATTGAAATAACTTTCTAAGTAGCATTTACTGGGATGTTAGAATGGGTTTTTCTCATGACAATTATCTCCTACATTTAAGTTAGATGAAAACTTACAGAATCCCAGCCCTATGTCTTTTATTTTGAAGTCAATGTTAGAAGAGGCTGGGAAGGCTCCTTCTTCAGCCCCCTGGGAGGCTGGGATGATCTGGTATATTCTATTCTCTCTCTCTCTCTCTCTCTCTCTCTCTCTCTCTCTCTCTCTCTCTCTCTCTCTCTCTCTCTCTCTCTCTTCAATTCAAGCACAATGTAACTGGAATCGGTTCTTAGGGAGGTCTCCAAGTATTTTTATCTCCTCTTGATGTACTGACCTTGTTCCCAGAACCCAGTGGTTTTAGTCACTGGGTGTTTTATCAGAGGAATAAAGACCTCTAAATGTCTCTCTGTGAAAAGAATGAAATGTTAGTTACTAGAGAAAAGGACAGGGACAATGTTCCTTTGCCCAAGCCCCTTCCCATCACAGTGTCTAATTATCATCTGTTTACTCCGAGTAAATAAATCTCCATCCGTGGGCAGGGGTAATGAGGGCATTCATTTATAAGTAAGCAAGGGATGAATGTCTTTCCCAGTGGATGACTGAAACAAAGAAGAGAAGGATAAAGCCAAGTGGAAAATTAGCACTGATGTGAGTGAGATGTGATCAGGTACAGCTCTAAAGGGAAAAAAAAGCAAGCAATGTATTTAATGATTTCTGCTGGACTGCAACTGGTTTTGCTAAATTATTACATATATACTTAATTTAAAATATGCATCTTCAAAAAATAGTGAAGCTTTTCTTGACCCTCCTCCCATCCCCCAACGCTAGGGCTCAATTTGTTCAGCATTTGGGTACCAACTCACAAAACCACAAATTGTCCCTGCCGAAGTTATTTTCACAACAGTCCATCAATATTCTGCTTCATGACATAGTGTAAAGATGTGGGTGGCTCTTTTAAATGAGACCAGCTCAACCATTTTGTCTTAAATGAAATCTGATAGAAAGTGAGATTTTCCTCCTCCAGATTTTAATTAGTCAGTCTTTACAAGGCTGCCATTTATTCAGCTCTAGTAACTGGAAATCCTATTTAATCAGACCTTGTATCCTTGAAACCCCTCACAGAGCTGCCTCATTAATGAAACTGCAGCCTTGCTGCTCTCATACCAGAATCCAGAGTTAGCTAAATACACACACACACACAGGTTACAGAAGAAAATGGGCCCCACCCTTAACAGTAGAATTTCTGTTGAAGATGCCAAAGTTACATAAGTTCTCTCTTCTCATGAAGGTTAATGATCACTAGGAGCAAAATATGGTACCCAGAAAGCAGCCCTCAAAGGGCCCCACGATAGCCTGCTGTCCTTGGCTTTAGATAACTTTTCTCTGCTGCCACCCCAATGTAAAGGTATATAAGATCTTGACAACTGGATAAGACATTTCAGTGTGTAAACTCTGCTGTACAGGTGCGTGAGGTATAGGTGTAGTCCCATGCTGTTTAGCCAGCTTAGCATTGATTGGAGCCCAAAACAGCCCTGAAGAGCCTCATCCCCATTCAAGCTCAACAGCTCTCCTCTAGGACTTGCTCCTTCTTCCCCTGTCCTTCTTACTCTTTCTTCTGATCTTGGGCTTATGCTGAATTGCCTTTCAGAGTATCTGGACAGACATCAGCCCATGCTACGTGGGGAGCCCTCTAGAGGTTTCCCACCATCTCATCTCCATCAGCACATCCCAGATCTGGCATCTCATAGCTGTGATCTTTCTGCATTCTTCCTGTTCCTGGTCCGCTTGCCCCTAGGACAGGTGAATTACAGAAGAACCAGAAGGGAGAGTAGAATCCCCTGAAGTTTACCTTTTTATTTACAGATGACTGGTGCTGTATTTTTAGGGACTTCCTCAAGTTCTCATAGCCAATTAGTTACTCCGGAGCTTCCTGTTGGCAGGGCCCAGGACTGCAGAGCCCTGGCGCGGGGAGGGGAGGGATCACCTATCCACACAGACTGCCTACACACCAGTGACACACAAATCTCATCCTTCTCAGTGTACCCCATGACATGTGAATGGTTGGGAAGCACAGGAGAACAGGGCCTGCGGGAGGTGCTGACGTTCCATAGAGCTCTCTCCTCATCCTCTCCAATGGAGGTCATTGCTTGCTGCTTCTGTTTCCTCAGTAGTCTCGCTTCAAAGTTGTTTTGTTTTGTTTTGTATTCCCAGTGTCCTCTTGGAAAACCTGGTTCAGACCCTGGCCCTATCCCCAGAATGGTTCTCCTACTCTCCTCTTTGGGGAGCTCTGTACCACCCCAGTTAGCAAGATAAAGGCAGCCATTGACGTCTCAAGTGTATAACACACTGCCTGACAACATATAGACGTAATCTGGGCCTCACATGATATTGAGTCTAGAAACATCCCATCTGAGACCTTCTGTACATCCCTTTCCACTTCCATGAAGTGTGAATATTTGAGTCCCCATACACAGTCTGAGTAAAGTGGGAAGCCCACTTTAGCTTCTCACACTGCTCAGTGGTCCTGGGGCAGGATAGATGAGGCTGACCTAATCCATGCATCTCCCAGGGAGTGCTCTGAGCTTGTGCAGTGCTCAGTTACCCATTAATCTTATTCAACACATTCTTACTAACTGCTACCAATGAGGAAGGCCTTTGGTGAGATGAACATACATTGATGAAATATAGCAGCCATAGAGACCTATCTGGGGCATTAAGAAGATGCTTTTACTTCTTTTATTTATTCAGCCAATACTGATTAATGTCTAACTCTTAAACTTTTGTACTAGGGGCTAAGGATGCAATGGTGATAAGATGAATACTGTCTCTACTTTCATGGACCTTACATTCTAGAAGGGAATATAGATTAAAAACAAGTGAATCCATAAGAAAACCATGGCAGATGCTAAAAGTTCTGTGCAAGTAACAAAGTGCTAAATTGGGAAGTAAGGAGATGAGTGTGAAACCCCCTTCAGATAGAGTGGTCAGGGAAGGCTTCATTGAGAAGGTCCTGCTTAAGCTGACATGTGAGGATGGCAGGGAGATCATCAGATAAAGAATAAAGAGAACATTCTAAACATAGCAAATAGCATGCGCAAAGGTCCTGAGACAGGAAAGGTTAGTGTCACAGTGCGAACCATCCCTATGGACTCATTCCTTCATTCTCTCCTCTCCACTTGTGCCACAGAGACTACCTTTTAGAAAGAGAATGGGCATTTCAGTTTTTCTGCATGTGATAAATACTTTTGCTCATTTCTCTCTTCCAGAAATGGTTTAACGAGCGCCTGGCCGAGTGGCGGCGGTCAGAAGGCCTGCCCTCAGAGTGCAGATCCGTCACAGACTAAGGAGATGGCCGGCATTGACAGCTTCACTCCATGAAGACCATCTGCCGTTTCTCTCTGCTTAACCAAGCTGCTGTGGTTTTTCAGTGTAGCACTGTATGTTTCATTGCTAGCTGTCCTGCTATTTAACACAGTGTTGTATTTTTTTCTAAATGTACATAACTAGGAAAGAAAATAACAATAGGAAGCTATGTGTATCTTCTGAGTAAAGCAGTGGCTTGGCTGGAAAAGTGGTGTGGCTTGCATTTCCCTTTGGGTCATGATGACAGATGGTGTGAAAACCATCTAAGTTTGCTGTTGACCATCACCTCCCAGTAACAACTTGCTTGCATAACCCATTTAGAGCAATCCAGGCAACTGTTGAAAAGATAATATGAGGGAGAAGGGAACATACTTCCTTCTGAACCTACTTCCCTAAGTTGTTTCCTTATGTTGTGTCTAATACAATGATGGTTGAGTGAGAATACAGATGGGGTGTTTGAGTATTCAGATTTCATGAAACACTTCTTTGGAATATAGCTGCATTAACTTGGAGAGAACCCAGTTAGACTTGAAGACAGAAACTCCAACTGGCAAAAAAGCAAGCATCTAAGAAAAAAATCCACCAAAGATCTTGAATTTACTGTATTTAAATGCATTGGTTAAATTAATTTTGCTAAATAAAGTGAACTGCTTTTTGTCTCTAAAATGATATTCTAAATAAAAACTTAACTTTTTGTTGAAGATACACTGAGTGAGTCCTCTACAGGTTTTTAACCAAATAAGGAACATATCAAAGAGAAACAAAATAGCTCCTATGTGGTAGGAGCTGATTGACCAGAAGAGCTGCCATTTTCTAAATCTTTGCTACTCAAAGTGTGGTCCAAGACCAGCCTCATCAGCATTAGCTTCAAGCTGGTGAGAAATGCAGAACCTCAAACCCAATTCCAGACCCAGTGAATCAGAAGCTACATCTGTAACAAGGTCCTCAAGCGGTTTATGTGCACATGGAAGTTGGAGCAGTGCTGTTCTAACAAACTCTACAGTCAACTTGCATCCATTTACTATCACAACACACTAGATGTCTGCTATGCCCTGAATGTGCCCCCACCACACCCCACACTATTCATATGTTGAGACTTTATCCCTAAATCCCTAAGGTGATTATATTAGGAGGTGAGGCTCTTGGGAGGTGACTAGGTCATGAGGGCTCCACCCTCATTAATGGGATTATTGCCTCATAAAAGAGGCCTGAGCAAGCTTATTTGTCCTACTGTGATGGGAGGATACATAGAAGGCACCTGGGAGGAATGGGCCCTCACCGACTTGAGGGTTCACCATAGCCTGCTGGTGCCTTGATCCTGGACTTCCCAGCCTCCAGAACCATGAGCAATAAATTTATGTTGTTTGCAAATTACCCAGTCTAAGATATTTTATTATAGCACCCAAACAGACTAAGACACCATTTTAATAGTCTGTCAGTTAAAATTGTGCTTATTTGCATGGAACAGTAACTTGATTACAACGGATTAAACAAATAGGCTTGCTTCTTTGTTTTCTTTTCTTTCTTTTTTTTTTTTTTCAGTGGAGTCTCATTGTGTCGCCCAGGCTGGAGTACAGTGGTGCGATCTTGGCTCACTGCAATTTCTGCTTTCCAGGTTCAAGTGATTCTCCTCACTCAGCCTCCTGAGTAACTGGGTTTACAGGTGCACATCACCACACCCAGCTAATATTTTGTATTTTTAGTAGAGATGGGGTTTTGCCATGTTGGCCAGGCTGGTCTTGAACTCCTGGCCTCAAGTGATCCACCCACCTCAGCCTCCCAAAGTGCTGGGATTACAGGCGTGAGCCACCACACCCAGCCACTTCGTTGTTTTCTTGATTGCTTTTACATAAGACATCACCAGGTAGGTAATCCCGGGCTATTAGAGTAGCTCCCTAACGTTATCAAGGAACTGGGGTAATTCTATCTTCCCACTCAACTATCTACAGCACACAGCTTCTGTATTCATGGACACCTGGACACTGGGCCTGCATTTCAAGCAAAACAGAGAGAGAGGGAAAGCATAGGGCAAATGCCAGCTAAGACTTTCCTCTCTAAAAAGATTTCCTGGAAGCCCCCACCTAGCACCTTCCACCTACATCACATTGGACAAAGTGGGTCACATGGCCACATCTAGCTGCAAGGGAGTCTGGGAATTGGAGCATTGGTAATGAGCATAGCAGTGCCTTGAGCAAAATTAGGGTTCTGTTAGTAAGGAAGAAGGGAAAGGTGGATATTGGAAAAGTTACTAACTACACCTGCTAATCCAGCCTGGAATGACACTGGTATACACTTCTGAACTCTTACCTCCAGTTCAGGAACAGTTTTTCCGGTTCTCTAAAATTAAGAGCCCAAAAGTGGAAACACTAACAATTATTTAGAATACAGATGTTTACAGGATCCTATTAAACATCCCCAGGCAAGCTTCCTCTTCCTGTGTCTTAAAACATTTCTTCTGAAAACAAATACACAGTGCACCAGGGTCTAAGCAAAACAGCCTCATTCCTAGCATCCTCTCCTGCAACCTAAGTAGTGGTGATCTGAATTGTGGACAAAGCAGACTGCATATGGTGATTAGTCCATGTCAGGCAATGAGGAGAATGCTAAACCAGGTCTAAGATCCAGGTCAGAAGTCTTTCCAACACACCAGAGACATGATTCAAGAACAGTCCAGAACAATTGCCAGGTGTGGTGGCTCACACTTGTAATTCTAGCACTTTGGGAGGCTGAGACAGGCAGATTGCTTGAGCCCAGGAGTTCAAGGCCAGCCTGGACAACATGGTGAAACCCTGTCACTATTAAAAACACAAAAATTAGTAGAGTAGTGGCATGTGACTGTAGTCCCAACTACATGGGAGACTGAGGTGGGACGATTGCTTGAGTCTGGGAGGCAAAGGCTACAGTGAGCTGAGATCATGCTGCTGCACTCCAGCCTGGACAACAGAGTGAGATCCTGTATCCAAAAAAAAAAAAAAAAAATCCAGGACAAAACCAGCTGGGCAGAGAGTATGCCTTTAGCTTGGGGCACAAAAGCCCCATTTATGGCCGAAGAGTCACTTCCTCTGCCCAATAGTCTAGAGTCCTTGAATGGCATGTGATGGGAGGAATGAGGGGTCAGCGTCCTTTTAAATGCAAATATGTTACCAGAACTAATCTCCTTGAGTTTGCTTTTTCAACTGTGAAACACTGATAGCAATATTCTACTAAATCTTAAAAAGCACTTTGTAAAGAGAGTCACAATAATTGCTACTGCTACAAAGTACCAATGGACAGGGCAAGGTTACTTCGATGCCTGTGCTAAGTCTTCACAAGAACCTAGAGCTCTAAGTTTGATTGTCAGGAGTCTCTTTCGGACACCCAGGGTCATACACCAAAGCAATAATACCCACCCTAGACTGAAAAAAACTGCACAGCGCCCTCTCTCTCCACCTTGTATCCTGCGTGTGCGGTTGCAGACACTGTTGGTTAGCTGGACTCATCATCATACCCAAGCCCCTTCTCTGTTGCCACCTTTCTCTGAGACTTCCAGAGAAACACTGGAAGGGCTGGAAACACTAAACCCTCCCTTTTCCATTCTCCCTTGAAGCTGTGTGGTCATGTGACACAGTCTAGCCAATAAGGATCAGGCCGAAGGCTCGAGGTCAAAAAGTCTTTGGGGAAGGCTGTTGCATTTCTTGATAAAAGGGACTTAGGCAGCAGGTTCTGTTCTTTACTCCTTTCTTGCCTTGTACTATTTTCATGTGTTCGTGGTAGAACTAGAAATAAGCAAAAAAAGAAAAGGAAGGCAGGGAGGGAGGAAAGGAGGGAGAGAAGGAAGGGAGGGAGGGAGGGAGGGAAAGGAAAAAAAGAAGGAAAGGAAGGAAGGAAGGGAGGAAGGGAAAGAAGAAAGAGAAAGAGAGAAAAAGGAAGGAAGGAAGAAAGGAAGGAAAGAAAGAAAACCCCAAACCCATAAAAATCACCCATGATAGGGCTCCAAAAATTAGGGGGAAGGAAATCCCTGCATAATGAAATTAATAAATGTTTAAAGCACTTTAAAAAAATTACCCATGATCCCACCGCACACAGAGGTAACCTCTTACTTACCTTAATATAACGCTATATCATATTGGGGGAAGGCATGTTTTCTATCCATAAATATACTTGCAAAGAGGAGAAGAAAATTCAGAAGCTAGCAGCAGACTGAACCATTGTTCTGAGAGGATGGAAGGATGCTTCCTAAGAAAAAATTGGCTGCCTTGTTCAAGAAAACATTTTTTTTTTTTTTTTTTGAGATGGAGTTTTGCTCTTGTTGCCCAGGCTGGAGTGCAATGGCTTGATCACTGCAACCTCCACTTCCCGGGTTCATGTAATTCTCCTGCCTCAGCCTCCTAAGTAGCTGGGATTGCAGGTGCATGCCCCCACACCCAGCTAATTTTTGTATTTTAAGTAAAGATGGGGTTTCACCATGTTGGCCAGGCTGGTCTCAAACTCCTGAGCTCAGGTACCCACCCACCTCAGCCTCCCAAAGTGCTGGGATTACAGGCATGAGCCACCACACCTGGCCAAATTCTGTTTGCCTCTTTTCTTTACATTTGGGGAACTACTTCTACTTCATGTGGTCCTGGTATAGAGCCATTAATCACAATGCCCCAGATTCCTCCCCCTGTGACAGTTAGACCCAGACTGGTCAATGACAGTGTCATATCCCTTGGCAAACATGAACTGACAAAGTATGGGCTCTCAACCTCCCAGGTTCAAGGGATCCTCCTGCCTTAACTTCTCTAGTAGCTTGGGTTACAGGCACATGCCACCATTCCTAGCTAGTTTTCTTTTGTTGAGACTGAATCTCACTATGTTGCCTAGGCTGGGCCAAAGTCCTTTGCCAGAATTGTTGCAACTGGACCTGGAGGGATGATTCTGTTATCACCTTTCATGGAGAGTTGTGAAGATGGAGGGCTGGGGTTGCAGGTAGCCTTCGACTCAGCCTCATGGAGAAAGCCGTTCTGTAAACGAAGGCTTTCGCTTACAGATGAGATAAATGAAGCCAGCCAGATGGAAATGAGGAGGTCCTGAGGCCTTGGTTCCCACTCTTCCCTGGGCTACCCCAGCCTTCCTGGCTCTGTGAACTACTGAATCTCTTTCTTGGTGTATCCGTCATTTGTAATAATAATAAAAAAGAGCACTGGCTAATTAGGGTGAATAAAGGAAGAGAGACACGCACGGAGGGAGGAGTCTCAGCCCCTAGGGTAATTAAGAATACAGAGGAAACAGAAATTCATAGTAAAAGGTAACCAGAAGTAGCACTAGATTTTTCTCAGCCAAAGGGAACTTGAGAAAAATTATGTTTGCATACCGAAAGAAAAGATAACCACTGACAAGTAGATAATTTATGGACCTCAAGAGTTACATAATTTTTTAAACTATATACAAATGTATGGCAGATATGTTACCCTCATCTTTATTTTAAGAGACTAGATCTCAGCTGGGCATGGTGGTTCATGCCTGTAATCCCAGAAATTTTGGAGGCTGAGGTGGGCAGATCACTTGAGCCCAGGAATTTGAGATCAGCCTGGGCAACATAGTGAGACCTCATCTCTACTTCAAAATTTAAAATTAGAAAACAAATAAAGACAGAATCTTGCTCTGTCACCCAGGCTACATAGAAGATGGTGGTGCAATCATCGCTCACTGCAGCCTTGATCTCCCTGGCTCAAGGGATCCTCCTGCCTTAGCCTCCTGAGTAGCTGGGACTACAGGCACCTGCCACCACACCTGGATATTTTTTTTCTTGACATGGATTTTATCTATGTCACAAACTTCTGGGCTCAAGCAATCCTCCCGTCTTGTCTCCCAGGGTGCTGGGATTACAGGTGTGAGCCACTGCACCTGGCCTGTTACCTTCTTGGAGATTTTTTTTTGCTACTCTCTCTTAACTCTTGTGCTTATGTGTAAACCTTGTTTCACATACCCTATTGTCCACTGAAAGGTCCTTTAAAAACCTCATATCAACTGTTCAAATGTATCATTGTCTCAACTCCATGCCAGAGTGACTAGCAACAATAATGGTAATAATACAAATAATTTGAATAATTCACATTCTTTTCCTATGATGGAAGTGCTAAAAGGTAGTGAAGTGGACACAAGTCAGGCAGGGAGCTGGGACATCAGCCACCACTTACATTGGCAAGGCAGGAGATAAGATATTTTGGTTTTATGAAGCCTGGCAGTATGAGCCTGGTTTGCTCTATAGAAACAATTACAGAAACAGAGGAGCAAAGGTTCCTACAGACCCTCTCCTCTAACTTCACCAAGCCAACTGTAGCGTTACAAACAACGAGTGCTCCTGCATGAGGAATGTTCTCCTGTAAACAAATGTCGATGTGGCTTCTTAGAAGAGCCTGCCAACTAAACTTAGAAAAACATAAGAAATGTTGATTTGAATCTCAACTTATGTAACTCATCCAACTACATCAATGCAATGACCAACTGACTCATAGCTCATATGAATCATCCCTAGCGTTCCAGATTAGTAATGCAGAAGGAGTTTCTTTCTTCTTTCTTTTTCTTCCAGATAGAAGCTCCCTCTTCCCACTCCTATTTAAAAAAAAAAAAATCTCTTTATATAGAAACTTGGCATTCTCTGGGAGCGAAGAAGTCAAGTGTCCTGGGATAATGACCCTAAGAGGAAGAATCCTCAGGGGCATAGGAACTGAAACCCAGAGGCATAGTTTTTTCATGTATTCATGTATGAAAAAGAGACTACATGTATATTTATGTAGCTAGAAGAGCAGGCTGAGGGACAGAATTCTGGCTGACCCCTAGCCCTTCTTCCCTTCTTTCAGTAGTTTTATCTGGGAGATGGCTGTCTGTCTAATGGCTAAGTTTTCTCGCCTATTTTATAGTTAAGTTTTTGGGTAGCCCCCAGGATGCCTCCAACAATCTCTCCCTCCTGGTATTCACACCTTTGCATAGTCCCTGCCCACATTGTGGCAAAAAGTGGTCTGTGTGACTAACACAATTAAGCAGAAATAATTCTAGGTCACCTCTGAGATTAGGTTCTAAAGGACACTAAGCTTTTTCTCTCTCTTTTACTTTCCCTCTCCCTCTCCCTCTCCCTCTCCCTCTCCCTCTCCCTCTCCCTCTCCCTCTCCCTCTCCCTCTCCCTCTCCCTCTCCCTCTCCCTCTCCCTCTCCCTCTCCCTCTCCCTCTCCCTCTCCCTCTCCCTCTCCCTCTCCCTCTCCCTCTCCCTCTCCCTCTCCCTCTCCCTCTCCCTCTCCCTCTCCCTCTCCCTCTCCCTCTCCCTCTCCCTCTCCCTCTCTCCCTCTCCCTCTCCCTCTCCCTCTCCCTCTCCCTCTCCCTCTCCCTCTCCCTCTCCCTCTCCCTCTCCCTCTCCCTCTCCCTCTCCCTCTCCCTCTCCCTCTCCCTCTCTCCCCCTCTCTTCCCCCTGGTATTACTTGCTCTGGGAGAGGCCAGCTACCATGTTGAGCAGCCCTACATGTTGAGAAGCTTATGTGGCAAAGAACACAGCCAGTGAGGAGGTGAATTCTGCCAACAACCATGTAAGTGAGTTTAGAAGTACAACCTCCAGCCCCTGATGAGCCTTCAGATAACTGCAGCCCCTTAGTCACAACAACTCAGCTAAGCTGCTCCTGAAATTACTTGATATCATAAATGTTTATTGTTTTAATCTGCTGAGCTTTGGGATAACTCGTTATGCAGCAATAGATAACTAGAACATTACATGTAGCCAAGAAAGCAACATATGCC
Source organism: Callithrix jacchus (assembly GCF_049354715.1). Lineage (NCBI taxonomy): Eukaryota > Metazoa > Chordata > Mammalia > Primates > Cebidae > Callithrix > Callithrix jacchus. Next base: position 140,102,909 of record NC_133504.1, read on the forward strand.
AATTCAGGGTCATGCCTCTAAAAGGAGTAAGTATGCTCTCCTGTTTCTCCTTCCCACTTCCTAGGACGCAAGCACGGTAATGAGCCGTGGGGTGACACGTGGGTGAGAGCAACACCTTAGGGTTGGAGGAGAGCCATGCAGAACGAGCCTGAGCCTCTGCATAACTCAGGAAATACTGTGTTTAGCTGCACTAACAAATAACCTCCAGTCTCAGTGTCTTCAAAGCAGTGGTTTATTTCTCTCCCTCAAATCTGCAGCTCTGGGCAATTTTTCAGGATAGCTGTCCTTCATGTCAATAGTGCTTACACAAATCTCAGCAGAGGGGAAAAAAGAGTGAGAACGTTGCACTGGCAACAAAATACTTCCATGACACACCTCTTGCTCCCACACACACTTCATTGGCCAAAATAAAAGTTGCACGACTATCTCTAACCCAAAGGGGGCAGATATGTAAAATTCTCTTTTATTTCAGAGGATGGAGAATTGGAAACACTTTTTCAGTAAAACTGATATCTACCAAATAGCTCAACACCATCAAGTTACCACACCAGCCCTGGGCTCTTATCCAGGAAGGGACCTAGATGGAGAAATAAACTTCTGTCTTGATTAAGGTGCAGTGTTTGGGAATCTCTTATTAGAAAGCCCAACCTATATCTTAAGCAATAAAGGCATATAGCCATTAAATAATTCATCTAGGGCCCGCCTACCTACTAAATGGTTCTAAAGTTATTGACAAGGAAAAATGAAGGTACACAAATGAATTATCTCCATTTGCCCTCCCAGATTCACTCTCCATCCTTTTCACCCTGTTATGTGGCCAAGGAGACTGACATTTACAAATTGCTCCAAGCAGGCTTCCTTGCCCTCTGACTTCTGGTTAGGTTTAGCCAATGAGAGACACTAGCAGGGGTTCACAGGATAAAAGTAGATCAGTGTCAGGATAATTTTTTCCTGATTCTGTCCATCTAGAGTTGCAGTTTGACAGTGACTACGTTCTTCTTCCCAAGACAACAGCTTCTATCAGAAGCACCCTCTACACAGCAACAAGTCTCTCCGGCTTTCAGTAACACTTCCTCCCTTGGACCCTCCCCTTGACCCAAGCCCAGAGGTGGTAACTGTTGTTAGCCCCAATGCTTCACCGTCCCTTGTGGGTTTCCCTTAATATTCTTCATTCCTTTATAAAGTTCCTTTATTAAACCGTCTTCGGCCACCAGGCTCGCGCCGCAGAGGCCGGTGAGGCGCCGGCGGCCACGCCGAGGAGGTCGCTGGCCGAGCGGAGCCGGGCGCTGGGGCCTGAGCGCGCATGGAGGTGGCGCTGGCGGCCCCCTGAGGGCAGCTAGGAGACCCGACCCGACGACCTCGCGCATCCTTGGAGCCGCCACGCGCTATGGGCGCTGGGCGGCGGCGGGCCGCGGAGCCAGCGCAGCCATGGCGACCGACGGCCGGCAGAAGGAGAACACGCTGCTTCACCTCTTCGCCGGCGGGGGCGGAGGCACAGTTGGTGCCATTTTCACTTGTCCACTAGAAGTCATTAAGACGCGGTTGCAGTCTTCGAGATTAGCCCTCCGGACAGTCTACTATCCTCAGGTTCATCTGGGGACCATTAGTGGAGCTGGAATGGTGAGACCAACATCCGTGACACCTGGACTCTTTCCGGTTCTGAAGCCGATCTTGGAGAAAGAGGGACCAAAGTCACTTTTTAGAGGCTTGGGTCCAAATTTGGTTGGAGCTGCACCGTGAAGGGCTGTATACTTTGCATGTTACTCCAAAGCCAAAGAGCAATTTAATGGCATTTTCATGCCTAACAGCAATATTGTGCATATTTTCTCAGCTGACTCTGCAGCTTTTATCACAAATTCCTTAATGAATCCTATATGGATGGTTAAAACCCGAATGCAGCTAGAACGAAAAGTGAGGGGCTCTAAGCAGACGAATACACTCCAGTGTGCTTGCTACGTTTACCAGACCGAAGGAATTCATGACTTCTACAGAGGATTAACTGCCTCGTATGCTGGAATTTCCGAAACGAAAATCTGCTTTGCTTTTTATGAAAGTTTAAAGAAGTATCTGAAAGAAACTTCATTAGCCTCTTTGCAAATGCGACTGAGAAAAATTCCACAGGTTTTTTTGGTTCTTATGGCAGCTGCTGCTCTTTCTAAGGGCTGTGCCTCCTGCATTGCTTATCCACACGAGGTCATAAGGACGAGGCTCCGGGAGGAGGGCACCAAGTACAAGTCCTTTGTCCAGACGGCGCGCCTGGTGTTCCGGGAAGAAGGCTACCTCGCCTTCTATAAAGCACTCTTCGCCCAGCTCATCCGGCAGATCCCAAATACTGCCACTGTGTTGTCTACTTACAAGTTAATTGTGTACCTGTTAGAAGACCGTATTCAGTAACAGGCCAGAAAATTGTGCTCTAGAAGAATAAAACTGAAAAACTCTAGAGAAAAAAAAAACTATCTTCGATTACCTCTGCCATCTATTTTCTGTCGATATGCTGACCAATCCAATCCTTCTTCCTCAATTGATAGCTAGTAGTCAAAACAGCCAATGACATGAGAAATGGAAAGACATGTAAGTCCCAAAGGACGATCTTTTAAATTAACTGTGCAGTAAGCAGAGCAAACATGCACTAGCACTCAAGTCTCACAGTGCAGAGAAAAGATGTCTCCTTGGTTGTCATCATCAAGACAGTGAGAAGCAGTGGCATCTAAAATATTTATGAATCTAGGCTAAATTATTCCAGTAAAAAGCTATTTGACCTACTTATTTCAAAATGAAAGCTTATTCAAAAATATTTTCAGTATTCAGTTCAAGTATCATTGACATACCAACTTAATTCCTCACTGATTTCAGGCAGGAAGCTCTAAATTAGGGCATGAAGTTTGCCAGGTTTCTATTTGAATAAGTGTATTAGTCCATTCTCACACTGCTACAAAGGCACTACCCGAGACTGGGTAATTTATAAAGAAAAGAGGCTTGATTGACTCACAGTTCCACATGGCTAAGGAGGCCTCAGGAAACTTACAATCATGGCAAAAGGCAAAGGGGAAGCAAAGACCTTTCCATTACAGCAGATAAGAGAGAGCTGGCAAGAACGAGGAAAACTGCCTTACAAAACCATCAGATCTCCTGAGAAATCACTCACTATTATGAGAACAGCATGGGGAAAACCACTTGCATGATCCAATCACCTTCCACCTGGTTCCTCCCTCAACGCCTGGGAATTACAATTCAAGATGAGATTCGAGAGGGTACACAAGGCCTAACCATATCAACAAGGTTCAGCGAGGCCTCCAAAAATCTCCCGGCCACAAAGTATAGCTCACAGTCCAACTTGTTGTATAGTGAAAAACAAAGAAACAAAAAACGAAATAAACAACAAAAAAATGAAAGAGGGAGAAAGAAAGAGAGGAGAGAGGGAGGCTTATAAGGTTCATAGAAAGAAAGATGACTCTTCAAATGAGGAGACACCTCTTCTACATTAAAAACAAACAGAAAAGCCTCATTTGGAAGCGCTCCCTGAGGGACCACAGGTAGGGGACCTAGAGAAAGATAACCTCATCTAGCATAGAGCATGTGACTTTCCTCCAAACGCTTCAGCTTCCAGTAGGGAATCTGCAGCGGCCAAAGTGGGAGCTGACAAGATCATGGAATATGATTTTTGTCCACAAGCTGCCTGGGAAAGAAATTCCTGTAGGATCAACAATACAGCTAGGAAGGAAATGAAAAAGTCAGATTCTTCATCCATTTATTGAAATATTCACCCAGGCTGCATACAGTGGCTCATGCCTATAATCCCAGCACTCTGGGAGGCTAAGGTGGGTGGATCTCCAGAGTTCAGGAGTTGGAGACCAGCTAGGGAAACATGGAGAAACCCTATCTCTACAAAAAATGCAAAAAAAGAGAAAAATTAGCTGAGTGTGGTGGTGCATGCCTGTGGTCTCAGCTACTTGGGAGGCTGAGGTGGGAGAATCACTTGAGCCAAGGAGGCAGATGCTACAGTGAGTAGAGCTTGTGCCATTGCACTCTAACCTGGGTGACTGAGTGAGACCCCATCTCAAAAAAAAGAAAAGAAAAGAGAAGGAAAGAAAGAGAGAAAGAAAGAAAGAGAGAGAAAAAGAAAGAGACAGAAAGAGGGAGGGAGGAAATAAATTCCCCCATTCTAATCCACAACAAACAATGAAAACAAAACCCAAAATCATGCACACTTGTTAAGATGCTTTTTGCGGCAAGTGACTGAATATTCAAGTGAAGGTGATGTATTAGGTTTTCTGTTTCTCTGTTTTCCTGTAGGCCATTCCAGGTTTAGTTAATTCTACAGCCTGACTAGGCCAGAGCTCTCAGTCATCCTTTCTGGATTCTCTTCTCTTTTTCCTCATGGGCCTTAAAGGATTGCTCCAGTTCCAAGCATCACATCCCACATGACATCATCCAAACACAGGAAGGAAAGGCCCTGGCTTTATTTTCAGGCATCTCTCATTTTAGTTTATTTTCTGGGAGCCTTTTCCCAGAAGCTCCTTAGCAGTCTTCCCTTAGCTCACAGTGTCTGGAGGTGGGCCACATGCCCACTCCATGCCTATGATTGGTAAAGACAATCAGCACTGGGAACAGACTGGCACATAGCAGGAGACTATTAAATATGTGTCGAATGAATGAAAGGCGAACTGGATTACCATGGTTGGCTTAGACCAATTATAACCCATTTCCTAGAGCCCATTTTCCTAGAACTCATTGTTGCTTAATGGCTGAAGAAAATTGGCATTTTCTTACCAAGGAAGAAGGAAAGAATGGCTATTGGGCAGTCAATAGTGTATGCCACATTATGCTATTTCTTAAAGCAGGGAACCAGAGTAGACCCATTTAAAAGGGCTTATTATTTTCTATTGGTTACTTTGTAAAAAAAAAAAATGTTTTGGGATTTAAACAAATTGTTCATGCAAGGAGTATCTTATTAGCAAACAAGCTACAATATTCTAAAAAGAAATGGACATTTTTTTTCCTGCCCCAGCTTAGAGATCAGTTTGTACAGGATATTCTCCCTGCCTAAGCCCCATCTGGGTTGAGTATCCTTCCTTTATGTTATGAGGCACTCTACCTCCCCATGTTACAGGAGTTACCACACTAAATCACATCAACTTATTTATTCTTCTCTCCTGCAGTATAGACTGTAATGTGTTCACCAAATCCTGTTTGTGCTACCTTCTCAATCCTCTTTGCAGTTAGGTGTAGCCATGTCATTGAGTCTGGTCAATAGAATGTGACTAAAGTAGTGTATACCACTTCCAAGTCTGGCCATAAAAACCATCCATGCAATCTCCTGGCTTTCTCTTTCTTAATCTGCTGGCTTAATGGAGAAAACTGTGGACATAAAAAAAATGTGGAAGGAGGCTGGGACCCTGAATAACTGCATGGAACAGAATTCCTGTCTTCTCAGCAATCCACACTATTCTAAGATGAAATTAGTGAAGAATGCAGTTTATTGTGCTAAGCCACTGAGAATTAAGTATTTATGTGTTTCTGTTATGGCCGTTATCCAACTGTAACGAATACAGTTCCTCATTAGGATAAAAACTTCTTGAAAATATAAACCTCCTCTCCTTGTTCACCACACTCTTCTTGCCCTAGCACAATGTCCATCGCATAATAGGCATTTAAGACATTTTCAAAAAATGAAATAAACATGATTATCCCAACATGAATCCAGTACCTACTCAATGCCAAAATTGCTTGAACTTCGTAATGCCATTGAAAAAAAAACCAAAATATTTCTCCCCAAAACTTTGAGTAGTTAAGTCAAAGACACCGAAAACACGGAGGAATGCTCTGCCTCAGCCTGCATCTGCCTAGTGGCAAACCCTTCTTTCCTTACTGGGGTCCAGAGAGGGTACCAGCGGGCACCAGAGAATTCTGGGAACAGATTTTACGATCTTCCCACATTTTCCTGGCTTTTAAAAGACTGGGGCCACTCTTTCCTTTGTTTTGTCACTGTGTCGGATTTATGGCTCTTTGTAAATATACAATTTAATCTAGGCCCCAAGCTAGCTTGAGAAATACTTTTAAACCGAGGCCTCTCCTGCATGGTGGGTGCAGCATACACTAATGAGCTTCTGCTTGTTTTCCTTTTGTTAATCTGACTTTTGTTTTCAGGATAGTGTCTCAACTAAGAAATTAAAAATAGAAAAAAAATTGTGTTTTTCTCCCCTATACTATATTGGTAAATTTTGATATCACTTCATAGCTCAACACTGAAACAAATGTCAACAGAAGAATGGTGAAGTTCATAATTCAGAAAAGAGAGCTTTATTTCCTTAAAAAGTTTGCATCCTGTGGGGTGGCCATTGTGATGAGCCGGGAGCCGTAGCAACCAGCCAAGGGCCAGAAACAGCCACCTCAAGGGTAGAAAGAATAAGAAGAATTTATGCTGAGCAGGATGGTCAAATATACATATTCAATGAGGCACAGGAGGAGTGATGAATATTTATGACAGGAGGAACTTGCGCTCAGGAGCAACTGAGCTTCCTGTCTCTCCATGGGACCCATGTTCCCAAAACGGCAGTGTTAGCATTGATCTGAAAATGGAGAGAGAGAGAGAGAGAGAGAGAGACAGAGTGTGTTTGTGTGTGTGTGTGTGTGTGTGTGTGTGTGTGTGTGTGTGTGTGTGTTTGAGACGGAGTCTTGCTCTGTCACCCAGGCTGGAGTGCAGCGGCACTATCTCTGTTCACTGCAACCTCTGCCTTCCAGGTTCAAGTTATTCTCCTGCCTCAGTCTCCTGAGTAGCTGGAACTACAGGCATGCACCACCACTCCCAGCCAATTTTTGTATTTTTATTAGAGATGGAGTTTTTGGCATGTTGGCCAGGCTGGTCTTGAACTCCTGACCACAAGCGATCCACCTGCCTGTGCCTCCCAAAGTGCTGGGATTATAGGCGCGAGTGACAGCACCTGTGCCAAGAACGGAGTTTTCAGTCCTCTGAAGTCAAAAGATGGAGGAGAAGAGAAGGAAAGCCTCACTATGCATTCTCCATAGACTGGACAGACCCAATCTGTGCTCTAGTGAGGCATGTCCCACCTCCCCATCCAGTCTTGGCCGAGAACTCAGCTTCCAAGGCTTCACTGGAGTCCCCTTGGCTGAAAGATAGTCCATCCAGTCAATTAGGAGGCTTAAGATTTTATTTTTATTTCTCATTTGACAATATATCCCTTGAAAAGAAGGGCTGAGAATTATCTATCGTCATTGTCCTTTTTGGCAAAAAGGAGGGTAGGAAAAAATCTGCATCTCGTTTTTTAACCTGTAAGTGGGAATAAGAACTCCAAGGGACAAAGTGAATGGTGGAAATTTTCACCAGTTTTCATGTGTTTAAAAGGACACTCAGCAGCGCGTTTGTTGATCTGTCGATCCGTCTCTTGCTTCAACGATGCTTGGATGAAACAGACCAGGAACTCCCTCTCTTCCAGCCTCTGACTGCCCTTCCATCTCCTCTCCACCTGCAACCTCCAGAACCACCTTCTCCACCACCTCTTGCTTCTAGGGCTGTTGCAGATCTTTTTCTCAGTTCAGCTAAAGATGGGGAGGTGGGGCATCTTTGTCCCATGGCCATGAAAGTTTAGGCTTACAGACGGTTTGAAGGGTGAGTAAAGCAGGGGTTTATTGGGTGAACAAGAAAAAAGGAGGGGGAGCAGGGAGTCTCCGCCAGGCCAGAGTTCCTATTGGTGTGCTTCCCGCCTTGCAGTTTGAATCCCAGGTCCACCCAGGAAAACGGGGTCAGGCTCTTCCCTGTTGCAAACTGCGCGAACTTCTCAAGGCTCTGCCCTAGTGCACAGGCTAGTTGGAGTTTTTCTGGGAACCGTTTCCACCTGACTGTGTTAGGACCAGCCACACCATTTTTGTGGTTAGCTCCTTATAACTGACCAACCAACCGTGAGATCCCAGATGCATCAAAATTACTCCACCTAGGTGGAGGCAGCCATCAACTGCATCTGTGGGCTTTCTACAATTACTTCTCTCTGGGCTTCTATTTCAACCATAATGATATGGCTCTAGAAGGTGTGGGCCCCTTTTTTCTGGGCGGGCAGGGGGTTGGGGAACAGGGTCTCCCTCAGTTACCCAGGCTGGAGTGCAGTGGCAGTGGCACAATCATGGCTCACTGCAGCCTGACCTCCTGGGCTTAAGTGATCCTCCCAACTTAGCCTCTCAATTACCTGGGACAACAGGTGTGCACCACCACACCCAGATAACTTTTTGTTTTATTTTTGTAGAAAGTGAGTCTTGCCGAGACTGGTCTTGAACCCCTGGGCTCGAGTGATCTTCCTGCCTCACCCACCCAAAATGCTGGGGTTATAGTCAAGAGCCACAGCACCCCGCCTACTTCTTTCACAAATTGTTAGAGGAGAAGCACTAGGGTGCCCAGTGTCTCTTGAAGATGCAAAACCAGTTTGGCGGTCCTCTTCCAGGACGCCCAGAGCCATGTAAAGATAAGTCAGGTGGGCAAATGCAGTGGCTCATATCTTTCCTCCCAGCACTCTGGGGGACCCAGGAGGGAGGATCTCTGAGGCCAAGAGTTTAAGATCAGCCTGAGCAACATAACAAGACCCTGCCTCTACAAAATTTTTTTAATGAGCAGGCATGGTGACATGCACCTGTAGTCCCAGCTACTTAGGAGGCTGAGGTGGAAGGATTGCTTGAGCCCAGGAGTTCAAGGTTACAGTGAGCTATGGATCACACCACTGCACTCCATCCTGGGTGACAGTGAGACCCTGTCTCAAAAAAAAAAAGTTAAAAATACAAATCAAATTTGTCCCACCACTAGGATTATTGAGTTAGAACCTCTGCAGGTAAGGCTTAGGAATCTATATTTTTAACCAGCTCCCTAAACATCCTGATGTCCAGTGAAATATGAGAAACATTGCTGCGTACCCTGCCTATGTTTGCGTGTTTTTCCATAAGTTAATTGAAAACAATTTTAGCATCTCCCATTCCATCAGATCCCTTTCCCTTTTAACTAGCTAAGGTCCATGCTGGGAAACTGCCTAAAAATAGCTTAGGTTTTCCTTCCTGCTGGCACTGGTGGGGGTAGGACCGTTGCAGACTTCCCCTCTGACCTCTGTCTTTATTGTTTGTCTTTCATCAGTCAGCCGCAAAGCATTCTCCATATCTCACAGTTCCTTGAAAATTTCATACCAGGACTTGGCCAAGGTTAAGGTAGTGTCTGACTTTCTTTTCATCTCAAAAATGACCACTAGAATTCTCACTGTTGATGAAAGTGTAAAAATGATACAATTTCTTTGGGGAAACTGTTTGGCAATATCTACTAAAGTTAAATATGTACCCGCCCCATAACTCGGCAATTCCACTCCTAGCTATATACCCAAGAAAAGTGAATGTGTACATCCACCAGAAGGCATGGACCCCAATGTTCACAGCAGCTCATTCATAATAACTGTAAACTCAAAACAACCCTCTGGGTTTGTCCAGTAACAGGAGAATGGATAAATGTTATGACATATTTATACAATACTATATGGAAATAATTTATTTTCATATAGCAATATAAATGGACCTCAAAAACATCTCATGCAAGAAGAGCCATCTGCAAATGAGTATATACCGTATTATTCCATTGATATGAAGTTCAAGAACAGGCTAAACTAACCCATGGTGATAAACTAGAATAAGATCTATTTATAGGTGAGGGGGCTATTGAACTGGACAGGGTATGAGAGAATTTTCTGGGAAGATGGAAATGTTCCATTGATAAATCTTGATTTGGCTAGTGCCCTCAGAGGTGTATTTATGTAAAATTCATTGAGCTGTACACTTAAGATGTGTGCATTGTACTGTAATTCTAGATAGATGGCTGGATTCCATTGCTATCAAAAGACAGATCTAAAAGCACAGCTTGTTACTTCCCCACCCTTTCTTGTCTGAATTTCTTTCACTCTACAGGCCTCTATAGTTTTTTGTGTTCTTATGTACTTGCCAGACATTTCTTGCAGCCACAAGTCTCTTCTCTATCTCTCTTCTAGAGTTTTCTCTCCTTGTAGTCACCATGAGCAGCACCAAAACTGGTCCTCTGTATCCACCCCCTTTTCCTCCCACCAAGGGAGCGAAGGGTGGGTCACTAGCTACCTAGAACCCTGCAGGCGTGGCCTTTCTATAACCCGAAGTAGCTGTTGCCACTTTTTTTGTTGTTGTTATTGTTGTTGAGATGGAGTCTCTCTGTTTACCCGACTGGAGTGCAGTGGTGTGATCTCAACTCACTGCAACTCCACCTCCTGGGTTCAAGCAATTCTCCTGCCTCAGCCTCTTGAGTAGCTGGGATTACAGGCATGCATCACCATGCCTGGTTAATTTTTTTGTATTTAGTAGAGATGGGGTTTAACCATGTTGGTCAAGCTGGTCTTGAACTTTTGACCTCAGGTGATCCACCCACCTCAGCCTCCCAAAGTGCTGGGATTACAGGTGTGAGCCACTGTTCCCACTCTTTATGGCTCTTTAAAATCTTCCATTTCTATTTCTTTGCCCATTTCCATCTTTTTCACAAATTGGCTCCAGCTTCTGGGGATGAATGAAAAAACGTTCTGCTTTGATTGGTAGATTTAATTAGGACCACTGTTTTTTGGGACACAATCTTATCAAACACAGTGAATGTGGCAGCAAAGCAACTTGGTGAGCTGCTAACAATGGAGGATTTAGAACACCAAAGCTGGGAGGCCAAGACTAAAGATAGTTAAATGAACTGCTAAAGTTAGATGTTCAACACAGAAAAAAGAGCACAGGCATGTGTAAAAGTCCTCACATGTATGTCGTATCTTAATTTTTCACTCAGAACTTTACAAATGAAAAAATTCAGGTTTTTCAGAGCAGAGGTGCCAACATATTTGGACAGAATGTGACTTTTATTCCAAAGTGGACTGAATGAATCTCTGCCCACAGTTGAATCATAGCAACCTAATCCAAAAGGAGAAAAAAACTGTAAAGCTAAACTACTGAACATTTCTGAGTCACCCACAAAAGTGAAAGTATCAGTTAAACCGGAGAAATTAAGGAGCTGTCTTGACTTGGAAGGGGAGTTTGTACTTTATAGCATGCAGCTGTCTTTGCAGATTGCTGTTCTTGGATAAAAGTAGGGAGAAAGAGCAGTTACTTTTCAAGTGGCCCCAACCTGTTAAGAAGGCATGATGCTCTAGGCTGGTGGTGCTCAACCTCGGCTGCATCCTGGAACTACATGGGGAGCTTTAAAAACCACTGTGGCCTGGATCCCACCCCAGAGATTCTGATTTAAATGGTCTGGGTGTAACCTGGGCATCAGGATTCTTAAAAGCTCCCAGGTGATTTTAATGTGCAGCCAAAGTTGAGAACCACTACTCTAGATTCTAGAACCTAGACTCAGCAGGGTACCTCGCAGGCTGCTAAACATTCAGTAAATATGTGTTGTACTGGTAATAGTAATTTTAAATGTTTTCCGTTGAGATGTAATTCACATAGCAAAATCCACCATTTTAAAATTTGATTCGCTGATTTTTTGTCCATGCATCATGTCATATAACTATCACTCCTATATAATTCCAGAACATTTCCATCACCCCTGCTATAGACTAAATATTTGTGTTCCTCCAAAATTCATATGTTGAAATCCTAACCCCCAATGTGATAGTATTAGAAGGTGCCTTTGGAAGGTGACTAAGTCATGAGGGTGGAACCCTCATGAATGAGATTAGTGCCCTTACAAGGAAGAGACACAAGAGTGCTCTGCTCCCTAGTATATAAGAATACAATGAAAAGACAGTATCTACAAACCACTGACTGGGCTCTCACCAGACACAAGACTGCCAGCTCCTTGATCTTGGACTTCCCAGCCTCTAGAACTGTGAGAAATAAATGTTTGTTGTTTAAGGCACCCAGTATATGATAATTTGTTATAGCAGTCTGTATTAGACTGTTCTTACACTGTTGTAAAGAAGTACCTGAGGCCAGGCACAGTGGCTCATGCCTGTAATTCCAGCAGTTTGGGAGGTCAAGGTGGGTGGATCACAAGGTCAGGAGTTCAAGACCAACCTGGTCAAGATGAAACCCCATCTCTACTAAAAATACAAAAGTTAGCCAGGCTGGTGGCAGGTGCCTGTAATCCCAGCTGCTGGGGAGGCTGAGCCAGAGAACTGCTTGAACCCGGGAGGTGGAGGTTGCAGTGAGCCACGACAGCACCACTACACTCTAGCCTGGGCGACAGAGAGAGACCCCATCTCAAAAAGAAAGAAAAAGAAGAAGAAGAAGAAGGAGAAGGAGAACCTGAGACTGGGTAATTTTTAAAGAAAGAGATTGTATTGGCTCATGGTTCTGCAAGCTTTACAGGAAACATGGTGCCGGCATCTGCCTAGCTTTCAGAGAGGCCCCAGGAAGCTTACAATTATTAGGAAGATGGAGGGGAACAGGCACGACACATGCGAAAGCAGGAGCAAGTGAGAGAGAGTTGAGGGGGAAGTTGCACACACTTTTAAATGATTAGAGAGAGAGCTCACTTATCACCAAGGGGATGGCCCCAAGCCATTCATGAGGGATCCACCCTTATGATCCAAACACCTCCCACCAGGTCCCACCTCCAACAGTGGGGACTACAAGTCAACATGAGATTTGGGCACAACATCCAAACCCTATTACAGCCCAATATGGGCTGTGTCTCCACCCAAATCTCATGTTGAATTGTAGTTCCCATAAATCACATGTGTCAGGGGAATGACCAGGTGGAAGGTAATTGAATCATGAGGACAGTTACCCCATGCTGTTCTCATGTTAGTGAGTGAGTCCTCACAAGATCTGATGGATTTCTAAAGGGCTTTCCCTCCTTTGCTCAGCACAGCTCCTTCCTTCCACCATGTGAAGAAGAACGTGTTTGCGTCCCCTTCCACCATGACTGTTTCCTGAGGCCTCCCCAGCCCTGCAGAACTGTGAGTCTATTCAACTTCTTTCCTTTATAAATTATAATTACTGTAGGGCAGCTCTTTATAGCAGTGTGAGAATGGACTAATACACAGCCCAAACTAAGGCAATTCTAAAGAGAAACTTTATACCTATTAGCAGTCGGCCTCCATTCTCTCCTCCCCTGAATCCACAACCACTTACATATTTTCTGTCTTTGTGAAGTTGCCTGTAATAGAATCATAAGATACCTTATCTCATGTCAGGGGTTTTTTTTTTACATCTTATAATGTTTTCAAGACCCATCCATGTTGTACACCACAAGGTCAAATAGTAACCATTTGGAATCTTCTGCAGGTTTAGAGAATTCAATTCCTTTTCAATTAGGTGTTAAACAAAATTTATAGGAAGGCATTGTTTCGGACTAGCCTCCTGCACTAGGCCCCAGCAGACCACACCAAACTAAAATGGAGTCATTTATGTTAACTGAAGCAGGTAAATCCCCAGATGGACCAGTGTTTTCCTGAGAGCAAAAGACTCACAGCAACCAGAAAAGGCCACGTTTGCCTGAGTTGGCATAACGAGGAATTTCCCTCTACTTTAACCCTTGTAAGAAAAGTGACCCGTAGTAAGCTTATGTTAACCATCTACTTTTTAAAATTATTGTTTCCTTTGTTCCAATTATGTACTCTGAAAAAAAAAAATCACAAAAATTATTGTTTCCTTGTTCCCACTTACAAAACCCATTCTGCCATGCCCAGGAGAACACCCATTCTACTCTGTAGATTGAAGTGTTGCCCAGTTATAGAATAGCAAATAAAATTCATTTAGACTTTTAAATTAAATGTGTCATAATTTTATCTTTTGACATAAGTTGTTCCATTTGTACCAACAATTGAGAATTGTGAGTGAAAACCCCACCAACAGTTTTAGATTCTGTAATTAGTAAATAAATCATAGGAACTTTCAAAACAATAGCAGCAACCTAAGAGGTCCTGTGTACAGGATTAGCTGAACTAAACAAGGATAATAATCGGGGAACTTGCTTTACACTGTTGGGGCAAAAAGCCACAATAGAGAAGATCTAACACATATCCCAGAGAGGATTCCTTCTGCTTTAAGGAGCTGAATAGCTAGCCAGAGGGAAGAGAGAAACTTCTGTATTTTTTCCTGCTCTGGCCAACATCATCATTCCTTTCATCTTCTCTCATAAGGAATCCACCATGTTGTCCAGTCCCGGTACAAAATACTTATTCCATAAAAGCACATGAGTCTCCAGCCTGACAATCAGAAGGGACTTTCCCTTCACTCTCTCCTCTTTTGCGCTCTGCACTCCTTAATGCTTGGGGGATGTGGAGAGCAGTAAGAAAAGCAAAATCAAAGAATTAGGATCCCTGGGTCATTTAATGAAGCTAGTTTATTTATTTGTTTATTTATTTTACAGCCTGAGCTTTACTTGAAGATATTAAAAAGTCTGAGTTTATCCAAATTCCACAAATGTGGACTAAATGCAGTTTCATTTCAGTACAGTAAACATTGCCAGAGTCGCTACAAGGTGGCAGACACAGGGCTGGGCACTGGGGTGCAGGGACAAATGGGGCCTTGACCCTGCTCTCACTAGATGGGTTCACTCAGCATCTGGCCCGAGAATTTAAGCAGATCTCCCAGGGGCCGTGTATTTCTGTCTTATACAGTACAATTGCTCTCCAAGTCTGCGTGCACCTTCAGAGCTGAACTCAGGTTAAGGATCAAGCAGAAGCTCAGATGTGGTTTGAATAAGGGTGTTGGCCTTCCATGCTTAAAGGTGTAAAACCAGACGTGTATAAAGCTCACCCTGTGGTGAGACATCCCTGCAGAGCCTCCTTAGTTAGTTTTCACCACATTTTGATCAGGACACATCTTAGAGCCACTTACTCAGGAGGTGGAGAGGGAAAGGCTACCTCCCCCTGCCAATTCCTGCACTTTCCATTCCCAGTGAGCAACAAGAGGCTGGGAACCCATACGGCTTATCTAGGCCCAGCTGTGAGGCTAAGATGATATACTGTCATCTCTTTAGATAGGAAATGCTAGAGGACTGGAAAGGCTGATAATAAGAGTGTTAATGGCCTTGACACAGTTTAGAGCTGCAACGAACTGTGGAGAGTCCTGAGCAGTGGAAGCAGGAGGCGAGTGGTGAATGGAATGACCAGCTGGAGCAAAGAGCTTGTTGCCATTGTCCTTCTTCTCCATGGGCATGGCGCCTCCCAGTGGTGGGCCACCCACCTGGGCCCTGGGACTCCAGCCCACACGGGAAATCCTGGAGCCAAATAATGCTACTGAGGTCACCCTGCTTAGTTGAGTAGAGATCGAATAAAGTTTTCATCAGACAACTCACAAAAAAGAAAGTCAGCAGGCTCACACAATCCCCTTTCCACAGAAGCAGGGCCTATCTTGGACAAAATTATAAATTTTTGGACTGGTTTCTGAGATCCTTTTGTAACCACCCAATGGGTTCATCTTGCTGGCTGCTCAGATAGAGCCAATTTATTAGGACAGGAATTGCAGTAGAGAGTTTCATACACGCAGAAGACCAGAGTTTTATTATTACTCATATCAGCCTCCCTGAAAATTTGGAAGCTAGAATTTTTTGAAGATAGTTTGGTGGATAAGGGCTGGAAAATGGGTACTGCTGATTGGTTGGGGACACCATTCTTAGGGTGTGAAAATGGTCCTGCTGCACTGAGTCTGCAGCCACAGGACTTGTTGAGTCAGGAGTGGAGTCATCAGGTTGTCAGAAATGCAAGTCGGAAAGGACATCTCAAAAGGCTAATCCTAAATTCTACAACAGTGATGTTACTTATAGGAGTAATTGGGGAAGTTACAAATCTGACCTCTGGAACAAAGGCCGGTTATCATTTAACTATGCATACCTCTTAGCCGAATTCAAGCCCCTCTTGTAATCCTAACTTTGCAGACTTTAATTAGTTTTACAAAGGGAGTTTAGTTTGGGGGAAGGTTGTTACCATCCTTGCTTTAAGGTTAAACTATAAACTAAATTTCTCCCCAAGTTAGGTTGGCCCATGCCCAGAAATGACCAAGGGCCGTTTGGAGGTTAAAGTCAAGAGGGACTTGGTTAGCTCAGATCTCTTTCACTGTCATAGTTTTCAGTTATAATTTTTACAAAGGCAGTTTCACTTTCATATTTTATTTCTCATCCCAGTCACCCATGGGAGACTATGGTCTTTTCTTTTCCCTATCTTCGTCTTCTTCCATCAAAACTTATCTGTCCTATGTCTCATTCCTTCAGTTTCCTTTCTGCTGAACTGTGTTGAGAGGTATCTAATGTCTTCAAAGGTGACCACATATGTAATGGTTGGCACCAGCTTGGAAGGGAAGTCTTATGATTTAGCAGCAAGAACCAGTGTGACTGACCCACAGAGTAGCCACAGGCTTTCTTGAAAGCTTTGTGGAAAAACACCAGATATTGTCAGGGAAACACACCTTCTGACTTCACTCTGTTGAGAAATAACTCCTGCCATCTGGAAGCTGAAATTCTACTAGGTGAGATAAGAATTACATACAAATAAAATATATGGCCTATATTAGTCCGTTCATACTGCTAATAAAGACACACCTGAACTTGGGAAGAAAAGGAGGTTTAACTGGACTTACAGTTCCACGTGGCTGAGAAGGCCTCAGAATCACAGTGGGAGGTGAAAGGCACTTCATACGTGGCAGCAGCAAAAAGAAAATGAGGAATAATCAAAAGTGAAAACCCCTGGTAAACACATCAGATCTTGTGAGACTTATTCACTATGACAAGAATAGCATGGGAAAGACTGGCCCCCATGATTCCATTACCTGCCCCTAGGTCCCTCCCACAACCTGTGGGAATTATAGGAGATACAATTCGAATTGAGATTTGGGTGAGGACACAGTCAAACCATACATATCATTCCACTCCTGGCCCCTCCAAATCTCATGTGATCACATTTCAAAACCAATCCTGCCTTCCCAACAGTCCTCTAAAGTCTTAACTCATTTCCATATTAACCCAAAAGTCCACAGTCCAAAGTCTCATCTGAGATAAGGCAAATCTCTTCCTCTTATAAGCCTGAAAATCAAAAGCAGCTAGTTACTTCTTAGATACAATGGAAGCGCAGGTATTGGGTAAATATAGTCATTCCAAATGGAAGAAATCGGCTAAAGCAAAGGGGTTACAGGCCGCAGCAAAGGTGTTACAGCAAAAGGGTTAAAAGTCCAAAATTCAGCAGGGCAGTCAAATTTTAAAGCTCCAAAATAATCTCTTTTGACTCCAGGTCACACATCCAGGTCACCCACAAGAGGTGGGTTCCCATGGTCTTGGGCAGCTCCACCCCTGTGACTTCACAGGGTAGAGCCTCCCTCCTGACAGCTTTCATGGGCTGGCGTTGAGTGTCGGTGGCTTTTCCAGGCATGCAATGCAAGCTGTTGGTGGATCTGCCATCCTGGGCTCTGGAGGATGGTGACCCTCTTCTCACAGTTCCACTAGGCAGTGCCCCAGTAGGGACTCTATGTGGGTGCTTCAGCCCCACATTTCCCTTCCATACTGCCCTAGAAGAGGTTTTCCATGAGGGCCCCACCCTGCAGAAAACTTTTGCCTGGGCATCAGGCATTTCCATACATCTTTTGAAATCTAGGTGGAGGTTCCCAAACCTCAATTCTTGACTTCTGTGTACCCACAGGCTCAACACCACATGGAAGCTGCCAAGGTTTAGGGCTTCCACCCACTGAAGCCACAGCCCAAACTCAATGTTGGCCCTTTCAGCCAAGGCTGGAGCAGCTGAGACACAGAGCACCAACTCCTTAGACTTCACATAGCATGGGGACCCTGGGCCTGGCCCATGAAGCCACTTTTTCCTCTGGGGCCTCCAGGCCTGTGATGGGAAGGGGCTACCGAGAAGGTCTCTGACACGGCCTGGAGACATTTTCCCCATTGTCTTGGTGATTAGCATGAGGCTCCTGGCTACTTATGCAAATTTCTGCAGTTGGCTTGAATTTCTTCTCACAAAATGGGTTTTTCTTTTCTACTGTATCATCGGGCTGCAAATTTTTAGAACTTTTATGCTCTTTTTTATTTTTTAAAACAGAATGCTTTTAACAGCACCCAAGTCACCTTTTGAATGCTTTGCTGCTTAGAAATTTCTTCTGCCAGATACCCTAAATCATCTCTCTCAAGTTCAAAGTCCCACAAATCTCTAGGGCGGGGCAAAATGCTGCCAGTCTCTTTGCTAAAACATAACAGGAGTCACCTTTGCTCCAGTTCCCAACAAGTTCCTCATCTCCATCTGAGACAACCTCAGCTTGGATTTCATTGTCTGTATCATTATCAGTATTTTTGTCAAAGCTATTCAACAAGTCTCCAGGAAGTTCCAAACTTTCCCCCATTTTCCTGTCTTCTTCTGAGCCCTCCAAACTGTTCCAGCCTCTGCCTGGAATCCAGTTCCAAAGTCACGTCCGCATTTTCAGGTATCTTTTCAGCAATACCCCACTCTACTGGTACCAACTTAATGTAGTAGTCAGTTTTCATGCTGCTGATAAAGACATACCCGAAACTGGGAAGAAAAAGAGGTTTAATAGGACTTACAGCTCCACGTGGCTGGGGAGGTCTTAGAATCATGGTGGGAGATTAAAGACACTTCTTACATGGTGGCAGCAAGAGAAAAGAATGAGGAGGAAGCAAAAGCGGAGACCCCTAATAAACCCATCAGATCTTGTGAGACTTATTCACGGTTATGAGAATAGCACAGGAAAGACCAGCCCCATGATTCAGTTACCTCCCCCTGAGTCTCTCCCATAACACATAAGAATTCTGGAAGATACAATTCAAGCTGAGATTTGAGTGGGGATGCAGCCAAACCTTATCATGGCCAAATAAGACATTGAAATGTGAATTTCTTTCTTATTCTCTCTGTAGGGCTCCTCTCCCTTCCTTTGAGAAGGCTCTGGCTTCATTGCCTAGGGGAAGGAATGCAGCAAGGGAGAACACAGATAAAGGTTGAAAGTGGTTTTTTGCTCCTTGTTCCAAAAGCTTACACCCTTAGGGAATCCAAGGGGTGGGGCACTGTGGAGGAGATTAAAGAAAAAGAATCTGTGTCATCTCTAGATTGGAAAGAGTTTTCCATGGGTAGGGGTAAAGAAGAAAAAAGGAGAGGCCGTGGGTTCTAGGAGCAGAAAGGAACATGCCTGGCTTTGCCAAGTGGTCACTACTTAGGAAAAAAACCCTAGAGAGAAAATGGCTGTGTCTAAGCAGAGAGAATTAAAGGAGCTTCACCAAAGGCTCCTACATCCTGGGCAGGCTAGAAAGGCAGCAGGAAGCTGCAAGACCCAAAGGGAATATATATAGTGAAGAACATATCCTAGCAGGGTATGTGGACCAGGGCTCATGCGGACCAGAGCCCAGAGGATCATCCTGATCCACCTTCCCTCCCATAATCTCCTAATCCCAGCCCTCCAGCCCCACCGCTCAACATTTTAGCACTTGGGAGGTTCTTGAAAATTCAGAAAGGTTGGAGGCTGTTTTTCCACCAACCGGGTGGGCAGAAAAAAGGCTCAAAGTCAGAAATCAAACTGAGTTATGGAGAATAAAGTCATGCTTTTCATAGACCTGAGTTCACGACCATGATTCAAGGCAGAGAAGGCAGTGTGTGGCAAGGGGTAGAAGGATATGGGTGGCTCTCAGCCTGGAGGAGGTTGGAGTCTGATTGTGGAGAACCAATTTGAGTTCTCCTGAATTAGCCAAACTCCCACCACAGGGAGGGAGTTGAAGACTTGGTTCTTTGCCTGAGCAAAACTGTATGTTCTCAGAACAAAATGAAATGTGTTATTGCTGATCAACAAGATATTAACAATAAAGCACTTTGTTAAACACCTTCATATATGTTTGTTGATATGGTGAATCCTGTAGTGAGAATTGCTAAGATACAGTGTTTACTTAATAAATAAGCTGAGGGAGATTTGGAACTTTGCCTATAAAGGGTGAAATAGATTCATCTGGATAGATTTAATGTTCATGATAGTCAACCAAATGAGAAAGCTTATTTTGGCAATGAGTGCAAGGTATTTTTATTGCTCATTTGGTTCTTATTCCTTATTGCTCTTGCAAAATAAATAATGCTGCTTCATGCAAAATAAACTTCAAGCATGTTTTAACCTGATTTGTGTGGATGAGTCAAGATTTCCCCAAGAATCTATCCTGCCGCAGTCTCCTCTTCCACTAATGTATTTTTGTAAAAAAATTAATAGGCTTTCTTTGCTGTTTTAGCATTTTAGGTTTACAGAAAAACTTAGCAAAAAACGTAGAGTTCCCATATACACCTCCGTTCCCTACCCCCCAATTTCCCTTATTAATATCTTGCATTAGTGTGATACAATTGTTAAAAAAAAATTTGATGAGCCAATATTGATCATTATTATTAACTAAAGTCCATAGTTTACATTAGGGTTCATTGTTTGTGGTGTATATTCTATGGATGTGAATAAATGTATGATGACATGTTTCTTCCATTACAGTATCACACAGAGTGATTTCACTGCCCTAAAAATCTTCTGTGTTTCATCTATTCATTCCTCTCTCCCTTTCACCCTCCAACCCTGACTACCACTCCAATTTGCGTTTAGTAATCACACAAACAACTATACAGCAAATGAAATGAGAATCCACTGAATACACCTTTACATTGTATGTCTAACCTTTTACATCAGTTTACATTGTCCCTGTCTTTATCAGTAGGCAAACTTATTTTTTTCCATAGCTGTAATACCTGTGCATTTTATTTTGAATTCTAATTGTGTTCAATCAATTTCACTTCACAGATCTATTCCTATGTACAAGTGGAGTCCACACATATACCATCTTTTATCTTGACATAATGACTAAGAATGAATTACCTTATAGTTGTTATGATTTTTCAGGATCAATTGTCTGCCCTACAGTTACGTTTGTTCAAGTTCTAGCTCTGCAAAATGAACAACTGGTACCACCATACAATTTGATTCTTGTGAACTAAATGGTCTCATACAGAGAGGGTCATTTTTTTTTCAAAGAACAAGTTTTTGGAGCGCTCTCATAATTCAAGATTTATTTTTCCCTAGGAATAAACAAACAGTATGAGAGATGCATTCTTGGAGTACAAAAATGCATAACTGTCGGAGCACATGTTTGCTTTAATGTAGCTTTTCCTTTTTTAGCACTATTTTTAATTTTTCCTATAGGGCAGTCTCCTAAATTAATAGCACAGTAATAATTTTCCCTATTCATATCATTTTATCATATGTAACTTTTATGCTGGACTTTCTGATTTATGGTTGCATTTTTTTCAGTCCAGTTTTAGCAACATCATCACTTGAATAACATTTTTACAAGATGTGTAAAATCTTTCAAATTATAGTAATAGTAAATATTAACAATGTAATAAACACTAATCTCACAGAATTTCATGTCTGAATAATCATGGCTCTCCTGACATGGAGAATGAAGGGTTACTCTTTGCTAACTGAAGGGGCACTCTCAGATGCTAGGCAGCAAAAGAGAACAGTTTACAAGTCACTTCCTTACAGTGAGACTTAATATTTTTATATCATGCTGGATTTACATTACTTTAAATAGAGGGCATTTCCACAGCAGAATGGAGGCAGCTTTTAGCTGGCCCCACTGAATTGCCTGCACCTTAAAAACAACCAGAAAGTGGTTCTGTTCCCTTTAAGCTGCAACTCACTTTTTATCTTATCGTCCACAAAAAACAAAAATCTCTTTTGGAATATAAGCTTGGGGTTTTCTCTTCTTTCAATATAAAAACTCCTAAGGAGCTAGACAACAGTAACTCATTTAAAGAGGTTTCATCCTGGCTGTGCAAACCTCAGTCTGATTCTTGGGTCTTGACTTTCCTTGTGAAGTGACTGCAGAGTGTGGGCCAGGCTGTGGCCCTGGTCTGGCATTTCACACGCATGATTTACAGCCTTGCTGCTGAAGGGATGCCCAGTGAGATGCTTTGAAACAGCTTGTTTAGGTAAGTGTAGATGCTGCTGAGTCCCAGCCAGCCAGCCTTAGCTGTGACTCTGCAGTGCCTGGTAGAGCTGCCTATGACATTTCGCAAGTCAGTCCTGCAGACCATCCTACAATAGCTGCTCCATGGAGATCAAAGCTATGTAAGCTAGTTTTTTTGTTGCTGTTGTTCAGTTGGTTTTACTATTGAGTTGTAGGAGTTCCTTCTACATGTTGGTTTAACCCCTTATCAAATAGATAGTTTGCAAATCTTTTCTCCCCATTTCATGGGTTGCCTTTTCACTCTGCTGATTTTGTTCATTGTGCAGAAGAAGCTTTTTGTTCATTGTAGTTTCACTTACTTATTTTTTAGTTTGGTTGCTTGTGCTTTTGATGTTACATTGTGAAGATGTGGAAACAGCCTAAATGTTTATGAACAGATAAAGATAATGTGATATATATATACACACATATATATATACACATATACACATATATATAATATATATATACACACATATATATACATATATACACATATATAATATACATATATATACATATATACACATATATATAATATACACACATATATACACATATATATAATATACATATATATACATATATACTTATCTATATATATGTATATATATATACACACACACAACTGAATATCCTCCAGCCTTAACAAAGAAGGAAATTCTGCCACATGTGACAGTATGGACAAAGCTTGAGGATACTGCGCTAAATGAAACGAGCCCAGCACAGAAAGACAAGTACTGTATGATTCCACTTACTTGAGGTATCTAAAAAGTCAAATTCATAAAATCAAAGAGTGGAAGAGTAGTTGCCAGCCACTAAGGGGAGGAGGAAGTGGGAAGTTACTAACAACAGGCATCAAGTTTCAGTCTAGCCAGATCAATAAGCGCTAGAAATCTGCCACATTGTACCTATACAATGGTTCCTCCTTAACTGCAGTTTTGCTTTTAGAGATTTCAGTTACCCAAGGTCAATCACAGTCTAAAAATAGGTGAATAGGGTACAGTGCGATATTTTGACACACACAGACACACACAAAAATACATAACTTTTATTATGGTATTTTATCATAATTGTTCTATTTTATTATTAGCTATCATTGTTTATCTCTTATTGTGCCTAATTTATAAATTAAACTTTATGATAGTTGTGGTGTCCTAATTCGGGAAAAGGAGTCAGGCTTGTGGACCAGGGAAAAGCAAAGAGAATGAGCAAATAAGCTATATGTCTGCCTTTCTTCGTGGTACAGAACATATAAACAAAAAACAGGAAGCAGATAAGCTACAGGGCTGGTTTTGTTTATGGCCCAGGACATATGGCCCTCCTGCACGATAACTTACAAAACTCCTAAACTTCCTGCTTACCATCAAACGCTTCAATTTATCAAACACTCCAGCTGGCAGAAGAATGCAAGT
The DNA here is from genome assembly GCF_049354715.1 of Callithrix jacchus. Classification (NCBI taxonomy): domain Eukaryota; kingdom Metazoa; phylum Chordata; class Mammalia; order Primates; family Cebidae; genus Callithrix; species Callithrix jacchus. Next base: position 140,126,279 of record NC_133504.1, read on the forward strand.
TAAGCTCTCTGCTGCCTTGACATTATCAATCAGCCCAAGTTTCGTTCTATAAAATCCTCAGCAAGCCTTTTGACATGGTTTGGCTGTGTCCCCACCCAAATCTCATCTTGAACTGTAGTTCCCATATGGGAGGAACCCATGGGAGGTAATTGAATCATGGGGGTGGTTACTTTCATGCTGTTCTTGTGATAGTGAGTTCTCACGAGATCTGATGGTTTTATAAGGGGCTTTTCCTTTTTTGCTTGGCACTTCTGGGTTCTGCCCCACCCTGAAGAAGGACATATTTGCTTCCCCCTCCACCATGATTGTAAGTTTCCTGAGGCCTTCCCAGCCCCAAAGAACTGAGTCAATTAAACCTCTTTCCTTTATAAATTACCCAGTCCCTGGTATTTCTTTATTAGCAGCATGAGGAATGGACTAATACACCTTCATTTCCTTGCAGTCCACTCCTCTTTTGCTGGTTCTGCCTGCTGCACCCTGGCAATGTATTTTCATACTTTCTTTAATAAATCTGCCTTTCTTATCTACAACTGTCTTGGTACATTCTTTTATCCCTTACTGGTACGGGAGTGCTGGGAAGGGAAGAGCATGGTCCCTTTAAATAAAAGGGAAGTGGAGAAAGGAAATGCTAGGTAGAGGAGGGTGTGGTCCCTGGCTAGGGCTCTACCCTCACAGACCCTGGTGAGGACAGGCACTTCTGCCTTCCCACCCAAATGTTGCATTTTCCAAGACCTCGCAGGCCCTGTAAAAATCCGAGACCCTAGCAAAGCAGAGACACAGCAACTGGACGTCTTGAGGAAAAGATTGGCAGAAATCACAAGCGGCTGGCTGTCAAGAGCACACTGGCAGAAGAGCCCGCTGACAGGCACCGGCATACCAGCAGGCCATTGGCCAGCAGAACCAAGTGGAGTTTGCCCAGAGTAAGAGCCATCATTGACAGGGCTGTTCTTCTTTCTGTTTTACAGATGAGAAAATTGAAACCCAGAGAGGTTAGTTAATTTATCCAAAGACATAGATCTAGTAAGTGGTAGGTCCTGCATTCAAATCCTTTCTCATTCCGGAATGTACAATTCTAGTCACATGTCTATACTGCCTTCCCTGTACATCTGAAATCTTATGATGCAGTCACTTGTTCTTTCTCCACCAATAGTCAATCATGTGGTAATAATCCAGGAGAAGCTGGAATTTGAAATGTTTCCCTGACTTTAGCCATATTTTAAGGTTCCTGAAGCCAGCATGGTGGTGTTTTCCAATGGTCCAAGCTCCGGGACATTCCTGCCTGCTGAGATATTACACAAAAAGAGTTGTGCTAGCTGAGGTCTGTTATTGCTTTCCTTTGATGTCCACCTGCTGAGTCACAGCCACCCTTGCCTTTCCACAGAGCAGCTGCCCATCTACCATAATGATGTCCCAGCATCTGGAGGGGGTGGGGAACATTGAAGTCTACAGTTTCTTTCTGCTCCCTCCATACCAAGCCACTTTCTCCATACCCAGCCCAATGCCTGCCTTGTCTTGCAATCCTACCCAGGATGCCCAGCATCCTGGAAGCCCTAGCAGACCACACCTTGGCAATAGAGAGCAGGCAGGCAGGCAGATGCATGCAGCTGGTGGGTGGGGAAGGCACCTGGCAACCCCTCCCAGGTGGAAAAGAAAGAGCAGTGCAAACTATGGCAGAATATGTGTCTTCAGGCTCCCTCCCCTTATCGCCTGTGACATGTCTCTGCTACCAAGGGTGGCCATGGGCCAGCACCTCCTCAGACAGGCCCTTAGGAAGTAAAACCCTCTGGGAAGAAGGGGGTGAGTTACATAAGGGAGAAAAAGGCTAACCACTGAAGACAGTTAGGGACCCTTAAGGGCCTGGATGTGATGAGATGGAACAGGGACCCCTCTTAGCAGTTTACTGGGCACTCCAAGCATGGAAATAAAGAAAAGATTTTGAGTCCCTTCAAAATGCCTGGGATATTCCAAGCACCTAGCTAGGCCTTGCAACCAGCAATTAAAAAGGTAAACAGGCTGAGCATGGGGGCTCACTCTTATAATCCCAGAACTTTGGGAGGCCGAGGTGGGCAGATCACTTGAGGTTAGGAGTCCGAGACCAGCCTGGCCAACATGGTAAAACCCTTCTCTACTAAAAATACAAAAATTAGCCAGGCATGGTGGCATGCACCTGTAGCCCAGCTACTCAGGAGGCTGAGGTAGGAGAATTGCTTGTACCTGGGTGGTGGAGATGGCAGTGAGCTGAGATCAAGCCACTGCACTCCAGCCTGGGAGACAGAGTGAGACTCCATTTCAAAAAAAAAAAAAGGAAACAATTCAAGCAAGACGATAACAATCACTTAACAATAGTCACCCAAATAGGTTAGAGTCACAAGATGTTAGGTCCCAAGATGAAAGATACCAATTTGACATATGTCCTTGAGTTGTTTTTCAGAAGCTTGGACCCCCAGCAGTTGGAAAATGCTGACCACTGTCATGTAGACCTCAGGTAAGAGGGAACTGAGGACTGAACTCTGATTGCCAGTTTTTGTTCTAAATTTCTTCCTGATGGGCCTGGAGATGTTTCCAGAAAGGGGTTCTTCCAGACCCCAAGAGAATGTTCTTGGATCTTGCATAAGAAAGGATTTAGAGTGAGTTCACAGAGTAAAGTGAAAGCAAGTTCATTAAGAAAGTAAAGAGGACGGGCACAGTGGCTCATACTTGTAATCCTAGCAGTCTGGGAGGCTGAGGCGCGTGGATCACCTGAGGTCAGAACTTTGAGACCAGCCTGACCAAAGTGTTGAAACCCCATCTCCACTAAGAATACAAAAATTAGCTGGATGTGGTGGTGGGCGCCTGTAATCCCAACTACTGGGGAGGCTGAGGCAGGAGACTCGCTTGAACCTGGGAGGCAGAGGTTGCAGTGAGCTAAGATTGCACCATTGCACTCCAGCCTGGGTGACAAAAGCAAAACTCTGTCTCAGGAAAAAAGAAAAAGGTAAAGAAACAAAAGAATGGCTACTCCATAGGCAGAGCAGCCATGAGGGCTCCTGGTTGGCTGCTTTTACAGTTATTTCTTGATCATATGCTAAACAAGAGGTGGATTATTTATGAGTTTTCTGGGAAAGGGGTGGGGAATTCACAGAACTAAGGATTTCTCTCTTTTAGGCCATATAAGGTAACCTCTAGAGGTTGCCCTGGCATTTGTAAACTCTCATGGCACTGGTGGGAGTGTCTTTTAGCATGCTAATGCAGTTAATTATCACATAATGGGCAGTGAGGACAGCCAGAGGTCATTTTCATCACCATCTTGGATTTAGCGGGCTTTGGCTGGCTTTTTTTTCCTCTATCCTGTTTCATCAGCAGGGTCTCTGTGACTTGTATCTTTTACTGACCTCCTGTTTTATCCTGTGACTAAGAATGTCTAACCTCCTGAACTGTGACCCAGTGGGTCTCAGCCTTATTTTACCCAGTCCCTGTTCAAGACAGAGTTGCTCTGGTTCAAACGTCTCTGACAGAGAGTCACAGCCACAGGCCAAAACTTATCATTCCTTTCTGTTGACCCCAAGGTTTTAGACAAAGCAATGCTTCCTTAACCAATTGCAAATCAAAAAAATCTCTTTATCTATCTATGACCTGTTAGCCCCTGCTTCAAGATAGCCTGCTTTTTGGACCAAATTAATGTAAAACCTCCGTGTGTTGACATATGATTTTGTCTGTAACTTCTGCTTTTCTAAACTGTACCTCTGCCTTTAAAAACTCCTGCTTGTAAGCCATCAGGGACTTCAAGCCTTAAGTGATTCTCCTTGCTTAATGCAAGGAGACATAAGGCATCACTAAATACATGGTAAGATGTACATTGATTCAGTCCAGAAAGGCAGGACAACTGGAAGTAGGGTCTTCATGTTATAGGCATATTCAAATTTTCTAATTGGCAATTGGTCGAAAGAGTAATTATCAATAGAAAGGCATGTCCCCATTACACTCAGGGGTTGTGAGGACCAAGGCTTTAGCCTGCAGATGAAGCCTCCAGGTAGCAGGCTTTAGAGAGAACAAATTGTAAATGTTTCTTGTTAGATTTAAAGCATCTGGTCTACAGTAATTCTAAAAGGGAGGAGGATATAATGAGGCATGCCTGGCTCCCCATTCCGATCATGGCCTAAACTCATTTTTCAGGTCAACTTTGGAATGACCTTGGCCTGGAGAGGGAGTCTATTCAGATGATTGGGGGAACCTTAAAATTTATTTTTGGTTTACAGGGGCTTTGAATTCAGGCTTAAATACCATCATCCCACTGGGGGGAAAAAAAAGGTGTTGGGGAAGACCGATCATGAGGAGATGCCCAGAAAAGCACAGTCAAGGATGAGGTTTGTTATGGGGATTTAAGTCCATGCTGTCTCCATTGTTATGAGTTTCTAGTGATTTACTCATCCCTGTCTTCCTGTTACAGACACTCTTATAAGTGGTGATTTCCTTTATAAATGTAAATTTCCCTTATTGAAAAATAACTTTTACTCTGTTTTCAGAGCTTCTCCTATGTCTGCAGTTACTCAAAATAACCAGTTCAAAATAATCCTTATGCCAAAGAGGCATATTTTGGAGTAGCATATTCTGGTCTCCTACACTAAGCAAGTCACAGGCCAGCCCAGATTCAGGAAGTGGGAAGTAGACTCTACCTCTTGATAGGAGGATTGTGTTTGTATTGGGATCATAGCTCGCGAAGGAAGTAAACTCCATGATGTGGAAGCTTTTTAACATCTATTAATAATGATTGAAAACTCCACTTCTTATGTTTTCTGCTGAGATCACAGGTATGAGCCACCACACCTGGTCATGTAAATGAATTATTTTAAACTTCATCTGTCTACGTCTCTTAATTGTTCCTGAACTCTGGCAGAGAAAGGAGAGATCTAACTTATTGGGAACTTTCAAATCACAACAGTAAATACTAACAGCATCATTTCAGTGAAAAGTTAAGTACTTTGTACAAGGCTGTGGTAGGGAGGGAGTACTCAGCTCGTAGGTTCTTGGCCTCTCTAACCCCAAAGAATAGGGAAGGGGCCCTGGAGGCATGGTGAGTTTACCATTCTCATAAATATCATGGACCCAAAGATTTTTTTATCAGAGAGAAAGAAGACATCTCCCACACTGTGGTGGGAGGGAATCCAGAGAAGGAATCCGTTCAGGTAGGAGCAGCTGAAGTTTTAACCCTTGAGTTATTCCTTCCCCATTCATGTTCTCATCCAATAAGATAAGTTCTTTCAAACTTCCTCTGAATTGATTGATCTTCTTCTCTGATACCAGATTGGCTACTTGTTTTACAACCCTGAGTCACAGAGCATCCTCTTCCCAGAGCTTTCAGTGGGAATTTGGAACAAAAGAACCCTACCAAAGAATTTTACCTGACCAGCGTGGAAGTGGTGCTCAAACAGCCCCAGCCACCTGAGGCAGGGAACCAGGAAATCCTGCATTCGAAACCCCTCCCCCAGCCGACCCCAGAAGAGAAGTTTCTTTAACACCGTCCCTCAGTTGCATGGCTAATGCTCAGTTAGGCTTCATTCCAGAACTAGCCTCCTTGACTAGAAGCAGGACTGCCTTCACCCTGTCTTTGTGACTGCAAGAAGCCAGTCAACATTTATGCCACCATTTTCTTTCCTTCAACCAAATCCAGGTTAACAAACCTTTCTTAATACCTCTGCCCCCACTTCTTCGTGTACCTACCATTTATTGAGTGCTTATTGTGCAACTCAGAGGTCAGTGGAGGTTCCCGACATCTGAAAATTCAATTGGAATTTTTTTGAAACCATTCCCGCATTATAAATGTGGGGAAAGTCCTGAGTGACTCCACTCTCCCAGGATTTGGGGTGGGAGCCCCAGTTTACCTTACTTCTCCTTACTCCTAGTGGGTTATAACTCCAAGATTCCATTAAATTATAAATTATCTCACCATCTTTTATGTGCTATTTCTCTACACTGTCCCTAGACATGAAATAGAGACACCTGCCCTTGATTTCTTCCTTAAGAATTCCCTAAACTGCTCGTTGGGAGTGAAGCAAAGGTGTGGTGTGTCAGGAGGGTTTTTAATTACTCAGGCTGTTAACTCCCTGCTGATATCTGATATCTCACATTCCCAGTTCCTCTCCTCCCATATTTTTGTACTTTATTCTGCAAAGCATCACACATATCTAACAGAAGAGAAAATACTATAAAGAACTCTTATGTTCCCATTACTTGGTTTCAACAATCACCAGCTCACAACGAGTGTTTCATCCATACCCTCATGCATGGGATTATTGTAAAGCAAACCTCAGGTATCATTTCATCCATAAATGTTTCAGTGTGCATCCCCAAAAGAACTGTAAAAATATAACCACCATCTTAGTACCACTCCTAAATATAACTAATAGCAATTCCTCAGTATCAGCAAGTATCAAGCACCGTCTTGGCCTGCTCCTCTCTCATTCATATGAAGTATAGGAGACGGGCAGGATTTGTTTTCCAATCATAATCTGGCTGTCCAAAGCAGGATCTGGTCGACAGGATGAAGTGAAGAAACTGTCAGGAACCAGCAGATGGCGACAAAAGCAATCCCTAGCTGCGTGCATTGCTCATGAGCATAAGACACTCCCACCAGCATCATGACAGTTTACAGTTTACAAATGTTGTGGCAATGATCTGGAAGTTACTGCTCCTTTACTAGAAAGTAATAAATAAACCACCCCTAGATTTGCATTGACCTGCCCCTTAATTTGCATGTGATTGAAAGTGGCCATAGTGAGTATAAATACGATTACCAACAGCCCACACATTGCTGGCTCTGGGTGCACTGCCTATGAGTTAGCTCTGCTCCATGAGAAGCAGTAGTGTTCAATAAAAGGTTGCTAACATTATTGGCTTGCCCTTGAATTCTTTCCCGGGCAAAGCCAAGAACTCTCCTGTGCTAAGCCCCAGTTTGGGGGCTCACCTGTCCTTCCTCACATGAGCTTCAGTCATCACCTAGAGAAGATAACTTGCACGTTTGTGTCTCCCACAGACTTCCCACCTTGTCGCTATAACACAGACACAAATAATAATTGTCTACCTGAGCAGAGACAACTGCTCCATTAGGCACAGTGCCTACTGCCCCTCAATATTTTAGAGACTCACAAAAATGTTTTAGTCTCTTAAAATAAAAAAATAAATGTTTGAGTAAAAAAATATTTTAGTATATATTAACATGTCCATCTTTATACCAATGAAGTTATAAAATGTAGGTTTCAATATTATTTTAAGCAGGAAGTTAATTACCCAGGAAGGCAAAAGGGCCGTGGTTCCATGAAAGTCACAATGCAGGCTGTACTTGACATATCCTTTTCAGCGTTTCAAAGGCATCTTCTAATCTAAGTGTCCAGAACTGAACACATTCTTCTTCACCCTCCTCTTCCGGTCCTCACCCAGTGTCCCCTACATCAGTGAAAGGCTCACTATCCTGAAAATAAACAAAGACCACCCAAATGGAAGCATACACAGGCTACTTATTAGAGCTGGCGAGAGTAAGGGAGTCAGCCACAGTCATCTGCATTTGACAGACTCAAAGGCAGTTAGGGGGAGCTTTACAGCAGCAGGAGTGTGAGGAGGCTTTGGAAATGCTCTGATTGGAGGCTGCTTGCATGGTTGAAGAGCGCTAACTAGAACTAGAAGATCTTCTGTAATTGGCTTAGGGAGTGTATTTGGCTTTCTCTGGCTGGTCTTGAGTTAGAAGTGAAGGCAAAAACAGAGACACCATTAAAGGACCATTGATCAAATTCTGACCATTCTGGCATGATGGTTGCAGAGGCTGTGGTTTAGCTTCCTGGCATGGTTGCTGCAGAGGTTGTGAGGCAGAGTTCTGTTGCCATATGTGGCCTGGCTGTTGTTCATTTGCATATTCTGACTCTCTCTCTTTTTTCTTTTTAAATTTTTCTTACTAATTCCATGGGTTTCTTAGGAACAGGTGGTATTTGGTAAGTTCTTCAGTGATTTGTGAGATTTTGGTGCACCCACCTCCTGAGCAATATACACTGAACCTGATTTGTAGCTTTTATCCCTCACCCCCTTCCCACACTTTCTCCCCAAGTTCCCAAAGTCCATTGTGTCATTCTTATGCCTTTGCATCCTCATAGCTTAACTCCCACTTGAGAACATACACTCTATTCCTGAGTTACTCCTTAGAATAATAGTTTCCAATCCCATCCAGGTTGCTGCAAATGCCATTAATTCATCCTTTTTTTATGGCTGAGTATTAATCCATTGTATACATATACCACAGTTTATTTATCTACTCGATGATTGATGGGCATTTGATCTAGTTCCATATTTTTGAAATTGCGAATTGTGCTGCTGTAAACATGTGTGCAAGTATCTTTTTTGTATAATGCCTTATTTTCCTCTGCGTAGACACCCCGTAGTAGGACTGCTGGATCAAATGATAGTTCTACTTTTAGTTCTTTAAGGAATCTCCACACTGTTTTCCATGGTGGTTGTGCTAGTTTCCATTCTCACTAGCAGTGCTGATGTTCCCTTTTCACTGCATCCGCACCAACATCTATTATCTTTTTATTTTTCGATTACACTATTCTTGCAGGAGTTAGGTGGTGTTGCCTTGTGGTTTGATTTGCATTTCCCTGATCATTACTGATGTTCAGCATTTTTTTTCATGTTTGTTGACACTTTGTATGCCTTCTTTTGAGAATTGTCTATTCGTGTCCTTACCTCACCTTTCAATGGGATTGTTTGTTTTTTGTTACTGATTTGTTTGAGCTCATTGTAGATTCTGGATATTAGTCTTTTGTCAGATACATAGATTGTGAAGATTTTCTCCCGCTCTGTGGGTTGTCTGTTTACTTTGATGACTTTTCCCTTTACTGTGCAAAACTCTTTATTTAATTAAGCCCAGCTATTTTTTGTTTTTATTGCATTTGCTTTGCTTTTGGGTTCTTGGTCATAAAATTCTTACCTAAGTCAATGCCTAGAAGGGTTTCTCTGATGTTACCTTCTAGAATTTTTACTGTTATATCTTAGATTTAAGTTCTTGATCCACCTTGAGTTGATTTTTGTATAAGGTGAGAATCTAGTTTCATTGTCCTACACATGGCTAGGCAATTATCCCAGCACCATTTGATGAAAAGGGTGTCCTTTCCCCACTTTATGTTTTTGTTTGCTTTGTTGAAGGTCAGTTGGCTGTAAGTATTTGGGTTTATCTCTGGGTTCTCTATTCTGTTCCACTGATCTATGTGCCTATTTTTATACCAGTACCATGTTGTTTTGGTGACTATGGCCTTTTGGTATAGTTTGAAATCAGATAATGTAACACCTCCAGATTTGCTCTTTTTGCTTAGTCCTGCTTTGGCTATGTGGGCTCTTTTTCAGTTCCATATGAACTTTAGGACTGTTTTTTCTAATTCTATGAAGAAAGATGGTGGTATTTTAATGGACATTGCATTAAATTTGTAGATTGCTTTTGGCAGTATGGTTATTTTCACAATATTGATTCTACCCATCCATAAGCATTGGATGTGTTTCCATTTGTTTGTCTGACTCTCACTATCTCTCTTAGCCTATTCAGGCTGCTATAACAAAATACAATGAACTGAATAATTCACAAATAATATAAATTTATTTCTCATAGTTCTACAGCTTGGGAAGTTCAAAATCAAAGCACTGGCAGATTCAATGTCAATTGATGGCTGCTGGCTCCTTCCAAGATGGCACTTTCTTGCTGCATCTTCACATGGCTAAACATGGAAGAAGGGATGAACTCCCTCAAGCCCTTTTATAAGGACACTAATCCCGTTCATGAGGGCACAGCCCTCATGACATAATCACCTCCTAGTGGTCTCACCTGTTAATAATGTTGCATTGGAAATTAAGTTTCAACATGAACTTTAGAGGGATGCAAACATTCAAATTACAGCATTCTGCCCCTGGCTCCCCTAAATTCATGTTTTTCTCACTTACAAAATACGTTAATATCATTCCAATAGCCCCAAAAGTCTTAACTGAATTCAGCATCAACTTTAAAGTCTGAGTCCAAAGTCTCACCTAAATATCATCTAAATCAGACATGGCTGAGACTCAGTGAATGATCAATCTGAGGCAAACTTCCCCTACAGCTGTGAACCTGTGAAATCGAACAAGTTATATGCTTTCAGATTACAATAATGACTGGGCACAGTGGCTCAGGCCTGTAATCCCAGCACTTTGAAAGGAGAGGTGGGTGGATCATTTGAGGACAGGAGTTCGAGACCAGCCTGGCCAACATGGTGAAACCCTGTCTCGACTAAAAGTACAAAAATTCACCAGGCATGGTGCGGGTGCCTGTAATTCCAGCTACTGGGGAAGCTGAGGCAGAAGACTTGCTTGAACCGGGAAGTGGAGGATGCAGTGGGCCGAGATCGCGCCACTGCACTCCAGTCTGGGTGACAGAGTGAGAATCTGTCTCAAAAGAAAAAAAAATTACAATAGTGGGACAAGCAAAGGATGTACATTCTCATTCTAAAAGTGAGAAATAGGAAACATAGGAGTAACAGGTCTCAAGTAAGTCCAACACCTAACAAGGCAAACATTAAATATTAAGGCTTGAGAATGATCTTTGACTTCATGTCCCATCTTCTGAACACACTAGGGTTTACCCAGGTGGCCTCACCCCTGTGGCTTTGCTGGGCAAAACCCATGCATGAGCGGAGTTTGGAGTCATGTGGCTGTGGCTCTCCCAGGCTGATGTTGCATGTTGGTGGCTCTACCAATCTGGGGTCACAAAGATGGCCCTATTCTCATGGCTCCTTCAGACATTTCCCTAGGGGGGACTCTCTCCCACATGTATTGTACCTGGGCCCACGGGAGCCATACCCAAAGTGGTTGTGGGTCACTGCACCAGAATTTGTGAAGCAGAAACTTGAGGCAATACTAGGAAGTGGGCCCCAAGGTCCCGCAGACGCCCTGGGCTCCTGCTTTGAAATCACTCTGTCCTCAAGGGCCTGGCACTTTGGGCCTGTGATGGGAGTGGCAGCCTTGAAGATCTCCAGAATACCCTGGGGGTCATTCTTCCATTTTCTTAATTAATAGCATCTGACTTTCTTCTACCATGTTAATCTCCTTGTCAAACATTCGCTTGGTCACACTCTTGGTGTTCTCTCCCAACCATGGTTCTCATTCTTTACAACTTGACAAGGCTGAGAATTTTCCAAATATTTAAGTTCTGCTTCTTTTAATTATAAATTCCATCTTTAATTCACTTCTCTCTTCTCACAATTTATTACAACCAGTCAAGAGAAGCCATGCACTTCCTTCAACACTTTGCTTAGAGATTTCTCCTGCCAAATATCATATTTTATTGCTTATAAGAGAAACCAGGACATGAATACAATGTAACCAAGGATTTTGGGGGACCACTTATTAACTTATTTCTCTAGTTTTCACTCACTTGTTCCTCATTTCCATCTGACACTTCATCAGAATGTGCTTTACTGTCTATATTTTCTCTTCCTTTCTTTCTTTTTTTCTTTCTCTTGAGACAGGGTCTCACTCTGTTGCTTAGACTGGAAAGCAGTGGCACAATCATAGCTCACTGCAACCTCAACTTCCCAGGCTCAAGTAATACTCCTACCTTAGCCTCTTAGTAGCTGGGACTACAAGCATGCACCACCACGATTGGCTAGTTTTTAAAAATATATATTTTTAAAAAATATAAATGGAATCTCCCTACGTTGCCCAGGCTGGTCTTGGACTCCTGGGCTCAAGCAATCCTCCCACCTCAGCCTCCCAAAGTGCTGGGATTACACGCAGGAGCCACCATGCCAAGGCTACTGTCCATATTTCTGCCAACTTTCTGGTTCATGACCACTTAAGTAATCTCTTAGAAGATTGAGGGTTTCTCTACAACTCTTCTGAGTTCTCACCAAAAATCGCCCTTAATGCTCCATTCATGGCAATACAGGCTTTTTCTAGCCTGCTCCTCCAAATTGTTCCAGTCTGTGCTCATTACCCAGTTCCAACTCTGTTTTTACATTTTTAGGTATTTGTTACAGAGTACCCCATTCCTGGTACCAATATTCTGCTTCAGTTTGCTTGGGGCTACTATAACAAAACACCAAAGACTGGCCAAGTTATAAAGAACAGAAACTTATTTCTCACAGCTGAGGCTGGAAAGTCCAATGTCAAGGGGCCAACAGATTTGGTGTCTGGTGAGGGCTTGCTCCTTGCTTCTAAGACAGCACCTTCTTACTGCATCCTCACATGGCAAAAGGGAAAAAAAGATGAACCCACTCCCTCACGCCATTTTAAAAGGGCGCTAATCCAATTTATTAGGGCAGAGTCCTACCGACCCAACCGAGTCCTGAAAGCTCCACCTCTTAACACTATTGCATTGAGGATTAAGTTTCAACATGAATTTTGGAAGGACAAAAACATTCAAACCAGAGTGCTCTCTATCCTGTTTCATAAGCTAGAAATCCAGAAGTTATCTTGAATTCGCTCCTCTCTCACTCCCCATATATAATCCATCATCAAATCCCATAAATCCACCTTCTCAAATCTCTCTTGAGCCTGTCACTTCTTACCATCTCCACCAAAGTACCACCAACCTATTTTCACCTTTCACATGACCTACTAAATAACCTCCTAACTTGGCCTACCTACCTCCACTGCCCACTTCCCAATGTATTTGTCCGAACCACTTTTTCAAAAGGCAGCCCTGATCACATCATCCCTATGCTTAAATTACTTCAGTAGCTTCCCTTTAGTTTTAGGATGGAGACTAAAATCCTTAACCTGTCCTCCAGGCCCTATGTGGTCTGCTCTTGTTCCCATCCTTCAGCCTCCTCTTGCTTCACACAACCCCCAATTTCTTTCTGTTTAAGTCACACTGTAAATCTTTCAGTCCCAGATGCATCCTTCCATCTGCCTCAGGGGATTTACTGGAAGGCAGCTCCTGTGTCAGAGGAATAGCTGAAGCACCAGGGTAGGAGTCAACAGCTCCAGGACACAGGTAGTAGGAGAAAAATAAAGTGCCCTCATCAGGGCACCTATAACAGGAAATATCAGCTCCAACTACCACGCCACCCCATCACCCTTGCTTCACTATGCTTAAGATCCACAGTCCCAGAGGACAGTTCAATGGGTGTGGCTGGCTTGGGTCACATGTCCACACCTCGGCTAGGAAACTTTGAATAAAAATCCCCATAAAGCTTTAAACAACAGGAGAAAGTAATTCTCCAAGAGAAAATAGGCAGTTCTTACCGGAAGGAGGAAGAATGAATGCAGGGTGACCCCAAAATCAACAAATGTCCACTTAACATGTGTTCCCACTATCTGACATGCCTTCCTGTGTCCTCTTTGGTTAGTTAATTCTACTCAATTTTCAGAATCCCACCCAATTGTTCCTTCATTACAGTAGCCTTCTCTCACCTTCCCATGGGATCAATGTACTCTATTCTGTTATTTCATCACACTATTTCATAGCACTTGCTAGTGTTGTCGTTTTACATTTATTGGTGAATGTTCAAATGAAGTCATCTCTCCCAATAAGCTAAAGAGTTTGTGAGAGCAGAATCCATATCTGTTTGGTTCACTATGTTATCTACAGTGCCTAGCACAGGGCCTGGCAAAGCAAAGACACTCAACAGACATTCATTTAATGTAAGACTCAAAGCATATTTTCCCCACTGATATGAACCCTTAGAAGGCTAACACAGATAAATTTCTTATTTTTAATTTCAATAGTTTTGGGGGTAGAGGTAGTTTTTTGGTTACATAGATAAGTTCTTTAGTGGTGATTTCTGAGATTTTGGTGCACTTATCACCTGAGCAGTGTATACTGTACCCAATATGTAGTCTTTAATTCCTCGTTCCCCTACCAGCCTTCCTTCTGAGTCCCCAAAGTCCATTATTATCATTCTTAGGCCTTTGAGACCTCATAGCTTAGCTCACTTATAAGTGTGGACATACAATCTTTGGTTTTTCCATTCCTGAGTTACTTCACTTAGAATAATGGTCTCCAGTTCCATCCATGTTGCTGCAAACACCATTATTTTGTTTCGTTTTATAGCTGAGTAGTATGCCAGGGTGTATAAATACCATATTATCTTTATCCACTTGTTGGTTGATAGGCATTTAGTTTGGTTCCATATTTTTGCAATTGTGAATTATACTGCTTTAAACATGTGAAACACAGCTAAATTTCTAAACAAATATTTATTTCAAATTTATACTTCATTATATACATTTTATCATCTAATCTTTACAAGAATGCTGCAGAAACCCATTTTATACATAAAGAAACTGCAGCACAGGGAGTTAGGAAGTTTGTTTAAGATCACATACCTGATAAATAATCCATGACAGAGACAAACTCAGGTCTGTCTGATCCCAAAACTCAAGTTCAAAATTACTATGTGGTATTACCTCTCTAGAACACAAAGACCTTAAAGACAGAACTCATTCCTCTGTAAAATTGGCTTTCAAGTCGGTTCATTTTCATACAAATCTAGATATGCCCCATAAAACTTAGTTTAATTTGTAAAATACTGATCTATGGAGAGAATAAAACTCTAGGCAGATCCAATTTTACAGAGAATTTTAATGCTTACCAGACATCTTGCTTTTTCTGCTATTCATGGTAAGTGACCCTGAGCAGGAGTAAAGGAACAGAGACTGGTGATGGCATCATTTAAGGTAAGCTGTTCCCTAAATTTCAATTGTAAATCATATTTATAGATTATAAAAAATATTTTAATTTTCCCAAAAGAGCTTCACTTTTTCAGTGTTTTTTAAATAATAAGGGGATGCCGAAGCAACACAAAGAATGGTTTCGTTTCCCAGGACTTACTGGAGAAGGGACTGAGGCAGGATCAGCTACTGGGGAACATAGAACTCACTGGGAAAGGAAAAGCAAAACCCACAAATATAAGAAAGAGCATTTCTTCAGGTCAGCCACAGCAATGAGGCAGCCAAGATGCTTGTGAGGAGACAGTAAGGGTAATAAGGCAGTCTCTCGTTTTCTCATTTATTGCATGCTAGAGTCCTCAAGCCTGCTAAAGATTCAATGACAGGTAACAGTAACAATTGCTATTTGATGATCCTAGTGGTTTTCCTTAAAGGTCTCATTTTGTGGGAGGAGAAGCAAGGGGTGAATGTAAACTGACAGTGCCACAGTAGGAAACGAAGTCATCTAATACGTGTTCTAGATACATAACCAGGGTCTGACGTGGCTTTCTGTATTTAACGTGAAAGAGGTTGTGCCAACTCCCGGATCCGTTGAGGACACTGGGCTTTCAAAGCAGCTGGCTTAACTTTAAAGACGTCTGGATCATAATATACAATAGGCACAGGAGCCCTGAAATAAGGAAAAAGAAATCAACCTGAAATAAAGTGGAAAGAGAAGCTAACTAATGTTTCTCAAGTATCTACTGTATGTCAGGTACTGTGATATTATCGCACTTTATTTTCATGACCACCACTATATGGATAAGGGAATCAAGGCTCAGAGGAGTTAAATTAATGATCTATGGACAAATATAGATTTGCATGTCTGTCAGATTCCAAAACCTTTTCTCTTTCCCCAGAAAATAAATTCAAGAAGTTGCTCAGTTTTCAACTTGAGTTTTGAAATCAGGCAGACCTGAGTTTGTATCATTTACCATAAAATAATTTGGCAATGTTAAAACAAGCCAGAGCATTCTATAGTAGAATTAAGAAAATAAAATTTTTGAAGTTGGCCACGCTCAGCACCTTACCACCAAATAATTTTGTCACCAAGATAAAACCTTGATAACACACTTGATCATATTCTTCTCTTTGCTTTTTTAAAATTTTATTGCTTTTTTTGAGACAGGGTCTCACTCTGTCACCCAGTCTGGAGTACAGTGGTGCCATCTCTGCTCACTGCAGCCTCCTTCTCCCAGGCTCAAGTGATCCTCCTACCCCAGCCTCCAGAGTAGCTGGGACTACAGAACTATGCCACCACAACCAGCTATTCTTTTTTTGTATATTTAGTAGAGACAGAGTTTCACCATGTTTGCCCAAGCTGGTCTCAAACTCCTGGGCTCAAGTGATCTGCTTGTTTCGGCCTCCCAAAGTGGGAGCTGGGATTACAGGTGTGAGCCAACACGCCCATCCTTTTCTCTTTAATGAACAGAGAATAAGCTTCATTTCATCTGATGGCAAATTCATTTTTTAAAGGATAAATACATTATAGCAGTTTTAAAATGTCATTATATAAGACTAACGTATTTCCCTTTCCCTGAGCTCAAGACTTCCACAGCTTTTTCTGCCTCTTCTAGGTTTTGCTAATGATGCTTAAAAAGAGGGATCAGATGTTATCCTTCAAGGCAACAAAATTAATTGAGATTAGGGCAAGTTAAGAGGTCCTCCAAAAAATATATAGAAATGAGAGGCAATGTTTTTCTTTGTTAACTATATATTCTTATCTATTTTCATTAGGCCATACGTGTACATGATGCAAAACACTGGAAAAACACAAAAACCTATTTACTGAAAAATAAGTCTTCCTCCTATCCCAGTTCCCTAGACCCCCACAGGCAACCACTGTTACAAGCTTCTTGTATACCCTTCTGAGATACTACAGGCATATGCAAACAAATATATGGCACATATGTCTTTTTTTCTTTTTCTTTTTCTTTTTTTTTTGGAGGTGGAGTTTCACTGTTGTTACCCAGGCTGGAGTGCAATGGTGTGATCTCAGCTCATCGCAACCTCCACCTCCCAGGTTCAAGCAATTCTCCTGTCTCAGACTCCTGAGTAGCTGGCAATACAGGTGTGCGCCACTATGCCTAGCTAATTTTTGTATTTTTAGTAGAGACGGGGTTTCACCATGTTGACCAGGATGGTCTTGATCTCTTGACCTCGTGATCCACCCACCTTGGCCTCCCAAAGTGCTGTAATTATAGGCGTGAGCCACCGTGCCCAGCAAAGATTTTTTTTTTTTTTGGAGTGTCTTTTTTTCTTACACACATTGCAACATATTACATGCTGTGCTTAGAACTTGTTTTACTTAATTCTGTATGTTAGATAAATAATTCCATACACATATTTATAGGGCTGTCTTTTAGATCTTAAGTTTCTTTTTCTTTTTTCCTTTCTTTTTCTTAGAGCCAGGGTTGTCTCGCTCTATTGCCTGGGCTGGAGTGTATTGGTATATACCATAGCTCACTGTAACTTCAAACTCCTGGACTCAGTGACTTCCTGCCTCAGCTTCCCAAGTTGCTAGGACTACAGGCACATGACACCACACCTGGATAATTATTTTTTATTTTTTTGAATAAATGGGGTCTCATTTTGTTGTCCATGCTGGTGTAAAACTCCTGGGCTCAAGCAATCCTCCCACCTCTCCCTCCCAAAGTGTTTGGATTACAGGTATGAGCCACCATGCCTGGTCGGGTTTTTTTTAGAATTTTTTGTAGAGTCAGGGGTCTCACTATGTTGCCCAGGATGGTCTCTAACTACTAGCCTCAAGCTATCCTCCTGCCTTGGCCTCCCAAAGCACTGGGATTACAGATGTGATCCACCTGCCCCATCCTAGATCTAAGTTATAATACCTAACTTTTAACTGTAAAAGTTTTCGCTAACCTTTTAACTGTAGCGTTATGTTTAGGGTAAGAATACCACAGTTGGGTCATAATAAATGTAATGCATTAAGTAAGATGTTTTTGAATTTTTTTTTTTTGTATTTCTACAACTCTTTTCATTTGTTTTACTAGGTCAGCTTTCTCCCTCTCCCCAGAACCCCAGCCTTTCCTGTCCCACTTTAGCCTGAAATCGACATACCTCTTATTTGGATTAGCTAGTTCCTGAATCCTGGGCGATGCTTTGCAATGAGTAGCAGCATAAGATACTGGCCAGTGGGCATCGTGATCAGGTAGATAATCTTGATGAACAGACTTGGACTTAGCTAGAGCTATCGTTCGGGGGCTAGGTTTAGCTAGCATGGCAGCAGGGGTTACCTACAGTGGAAACAAAGAGACACAAAAATATATCCCAAATTTTACATTTCTCTATGTCTACAGCTGTATCCCTACTTGAGTCACAATCATTTCTCTTCTGGATTACTGCACCTGGTCTGCCTGCTCCCATCCTTGCTCCTGTACGCTGCAGCCTGCCATGACGGTTACATGAGTGTGTTCCACGAGCCAGACAGTGTTCTAAGTGCTTTACTAAATCATTCCCACTTAATCATCATAACAACTTCATGGGCTAAGTACTTTCTAGAGCCTAAATCAAATCAAGTCACTACCAGTATTGCCCTACCAGATACAGATGGAGCTGGAAGCCAAATCAGATCAGGTCACTACCAGGCTTTAAACCCATCCTGTTGTTTCCCATCTTGCTAAAAATAATACTTAGGCCCAGCCAAGCACAATGGCTTGTGTCTGTTATTCCAGCACTTTGGGAGGCTGAGATGGGCAGATTACTTGAGCCAAGGAGTTGAAGACTAGCCTGGGCAAAATGGCAAAACCCCATCTCTACAAAACACAACAAAACACCACAAAAATTAGCTGGTTTACTTTCTCACCAACAGTATAAAAGCATTCCTTTTTTTTTCTTATATATATATATATATATATATTTTTTTTTTTTAATTATACTTTAGGTTCTGGGATACCTGTGCAGATCATGCAGGATTGTTTCATAGGTACACACATGGCAATGTGGTTTGCTGCCTCCATCCCCCCAACACCTATATCTGGCATTTCTCCCCATGTTATCCCTCCCCCAGCACCCCCCAACAAACCCCAGTGTGTGATGTTCCCCTCCCTGTGTCCATGTGTTCTCATTGTTTAACATCTGCATATAAGTGAGAACATGTGGTGTTTGGTTTTCTGTTCTTGTGTCAGTTTGCTGAGAATGATGGTGTCCAGATTCATCCATGTCCCTACAAAAGACACAAACTCATCTTTTTTATGGCTGCATAGTATTCCATGGTGTATATGTGCCACATTTTCTTTGTCCAGTCTATCATTGATGGGCATTTGGGTTGGTTCCAGGTCTTTGCTACTGTAAACAGTGCCACAATGAACATACATGTGCATGTGTCTTTAAAATGGAACAATTTATAATCCTTTGGATATATATCCAGTAATGGGATTGCTGGGTCAAACAGAATTTCTATTTCTAAGGCCTTGAGGAATCACCACACTGTCTTCCACAATGGTTGAACTAATTTACACTCCCACCAACAGTGTAAAAGTGTTTCTATTTCTCCACATCCTCTCCAGCGTCTGCTGTCTCCAAATTTTTTAATACTTGCCATTCTAACTGGTGTAAGATGGTATCTCAATGTGGTTTTGATTTGCATTTCTCTAATGCTCAGTGATGTTAAGGTTTTTTTCATATGTTTGTTGGCCACATAAATGTCTTCTTTAGAGAAGTGTCTGCAGCACTATTCACGATAGCAAAGACATGGAACCAACCCAAATGCTCATCAATGATAGACTGTATAAAGAAAACGTGGTAAATACACACCATGGAATATACGCAGCCATAAAAAAGAATGAGATCATGTCCTTTGCAGGGATATGGATGGAGCTGGAAGCCATCATCATCAGCAAACTAACACAGGGACAGAAAACCAAACACCACATAGTCTCACTCATAAGTGGGAAGTGAACAATGAGAACACACGGACACAGGAAGGGGAACAACAGACACCAGGGCCTGTCAGGGGCAGGGAGTGTGTGTGAGGGGAGGGAGAGCATTAGGACAAATAGCTAATGCATGTGGGGCTTAAAACCTAGGTGACAGGTTGATAGGTGCAGGAAACCACCATGGCACATGTATACCTATGTAACAAATCAGCAAATTCTGCACATGTATCCTGGAACTTAAAATAAAAAAAAGTTTTTTAAATAATAAAAAATAATTTTGAGCAAAAAAAAAAAAATTAGCTGGGGATGGTAGTGCATGTCTATTGTCACAGCTACTCAGGAGGCTGAGGTGGGAGGATCACTTGAGCCCAGGGAGGTTGAGGCTGCAGTAAGCCATGATAGCACCACTGCTCTCCAGCCTGGGTGACAGAGTGAGATTCTGTCTTTAAAAAAATACATATACTAATACTAAATGTATTAGTCTATTTTCATACTGCTATGAAGAAATATCTGAGACTAGATATTTAATAAAGAAAAAGAGGTTTAACGGGTTCACAGTTTCACAAGGCTGGGGAGGCCTCACCATCATGGCAGAAGGCAAAGGAGGAGCAAAGGCATGTCTTACATGGCAGCAGGCAAGAGAGAGCATGAGAGCCCAGTGAAGGGGGAAGCCCATTATAAAACCATCGGATCTCATGAGAACTCACTCACTGTCATGAGAACAGCATGGGGGAAACCACCCCCATGATTCAATTATCTCCACCTGGTCCTTCCCTTGACATGTGGGGATTATTACAATTCAAGGTGAGATCTGGGTGGGGATACAGAGCCAAACCATATCACAGGTTCCTTCTGTGGCCTACAAGGCCCTACACGATTTGCCTGCTGCCTCACCCCTCTGACCTCATCTTCCTCCTCTCCTCCCCTTGATTCCTATGATTCCAGCCACACAGGACTCCTGCACTAGCTCCTTTCCTCCTGGGACCTTTGCACTTGCTAGTTCTCCTTGAAAAAACTTCCCTCAGCCTTGGCTTGGCTGCCTCTCCCTCACTCAAGTCTCTAGTCTCAAACATCACATCCTCAAGGTCTTCCCTGACTAGCCAAGACAGATCAGCCTAATTACCCTCTTTGCAGTACTTACTTAATCTTCTTCACAGCACATGTCAACACCCACATTAGCCCATTTATCACTTTGTTTATCATCTATATTTCTCCCCATTAGGATATAAGCTCCTCAAGGGGAATTACCTGTTTGCTAAAAGCTAAAATTAGGTCTGGCACATAGTTGGTACTGAATAAACATATATTGACTGACTCCTTTTGGTCTCACTTTGAAAACCACATCTACCAGATTTGTCTTTCTGTTATGTTGTTTTATTGGCAAAATATCTAGGAAGGCATCTACTATTTATCCTCTTTTAAATGCTAACTCAAAAGAATTAGGATGGGGCTAGGCATGATGACCCACACCTATAATTTTAGCACTTTGGAAGGTCGAGGCATAAGGATCAGTTCAGCTCAGGGGTTCAAGACCAGCCTGGGAAACATAGTGAGACCCTGTCTCTACAAAAAAATTTTAAAGTACTTGAGTATGGTGACACACGTCTATAGTCCCAGCTGCTCAGGTGGCTGAGGTGGGAGGATCATTTAACCCAGCAGGTTGAGGCTGCAGTGAGCCATGATTGTGCCACTGCACTCCAGCCTGGCCAACAGAGCAAGACACTACCTAAAAACAGACAAAAGAATTAAGGTGGCTAACACTGCTCTCAGTAGTCTCAAAAGTATTCTGCGGGGGGAGGACTCAAGATGGCGCTGTGAGAACAACCCAGGATTGGAGCTCTCGTTGAATCCGCAAAGAGGGACATGGATGAATCTGGAGAACATCATCCTCAGCAAACTGACACAAGAACAGAAAATGAAACATCGCATATTCTCACTCATAGGCGGGTGATGAAAAATGAGAACACATGGACACAGAAAGGGAAGTACTAAACACTGGGGTCTATTGGGGGGAAAAGGGGAGGGCCAGTGGGAGGGGGAGGTGGGGAGGGATAGCCTGGGGAGAAATGCCAAATGTGGGTGAAGGGGAGAAGGAAAGAAAAGCACACTGCCATGTGTGTTCCTACGCAACTGTCTTGCATGCTCTGCTCATGTACCCCAAAACCTAAAATCCAATAAAAAATTTAAATAAATAAATAAATAAATAGATAGATAGATAAAAGCTTATAGAATAAGGATATAAACGATAAAATATTCTTGCATAGCTGTAAAAAAAAAAAGTATTCTGCATTGCACTGGTGCAGATTTGTTTCAGATTCTAAGAGTATGATTTTCTGTAGTGGTATTACTCTGTAGTGGTATTACTCTTTTCTAAAGACCTTAAAAAATAAACCCAGACAATCCTAGCAATTAAGGAAAGGTCTGCATTACTTCCATTTTTACATACCAAAAAACTGAGAATAAAGTCATTTGCCTGACAGTCACAAGTCACTTTGGTAAACTTAAGATACTCTCTCAAGGGTGTTTGATTCCCAGAATGGTTTTCTTTCCTAACAGAATTCCATATTAAATCCCCAGGTTTCTTGAAACTGGATGAAACTGGTCCTACCTCCTTTGGCAACATGATCATTACTTATTTTTTGAAAACCTAACTGGAATATGACACCTAGTTGGCACTGAAATTGATGGTGGGGAATGTCAAGGAAGAAGAGGGAGGGAAGCCACTGAAGGTTCCAGGCTCTGCACTGAGTGCCACGACTTACCTGTTATTGCCGAACACAGCAGATCTCTCAGTGAGGACCGCTATCCCCACAATTCCCTAGCTCACCTTGCTCCACCCAACTTCAAGTGCATCCCAACTTTAGTACTTTGGCATATGCTCTTCCCTTTACTGGAATACTCTTTTAGATCTTCACTTGGTTGGCTCCTTCTTATCAGTCAAATGTTCCTTCCTTAGAGAGGCCTTCCCTGACTACCACAGGCAAAGTAGCTCACCATACCGACCCATAGTCATTCATTTTCTGTTTTATTTTCTTCATAGCATTGATCATGATCTGACATTATCTATTGACTAATTTATTGTTTGTCTCCCCTGATTAGCATAGAGCTCCATGTTGTTCACTGGGATCACTGCCTGGCTCACAGTAGGCATCCAAATATTTGTTGAATGAATAAAGCTCAGGAAGGTTGTTTCAACATCATAGAGCTTATAGAGATGAGGCTACAATTTGAACCCAGCTTTAAAACTGAACTCCAAATCCCATGCTCTTGACACTCTACTCCTTTCCCTCTTTCCCTATCATATAGCTAGGTCTCTCTTCCTGCCGCAGACCACTCTTCCCAGATTCTCTTTGCCAATGACTTTGGGCTCTGTCCTATAGAGGTAAAATAGCATCCTAGGAGCAGCCAGAAAGTGAAATGAAGGATGCCAAGGTAGCGATGGCTTACAGGACGGATGGGCAGTTCAGTTCTTTGTTTTTCATAGCACAGACCCTCTAACTTGATCCTTGGGTGGGCAAGGTCTACAATTCTTGGAGTTGGAATCGCACTCAGGGTAGAAAGTGAAATGTTGGTTTGCACCTACAAATGAAAAATAAAACAGTTCTTATAAGCATCAAATAATACACACTGTCTAGTTCAAGATTACAAAGTATAATTTGACCTCTGGGCCAGACTTCTGAAGCAGAACGGGTGAGAATCTTGCAGTAACCTATGATCACAGCTGAAAGGATCCACTTCCATCTCCCTCAAACTAGATTGCATGGATTCCAACTCACCTTTTCAGGAATTTAACTGTTAAACTAAAGACATGGAGGTAATAGCAAATAAGGTCACATACTGATTCAGAGATAAATGGTCATGGTGATTTGTGAACTGAACAACTTAGCCAAAGTGGCCAGGCTCAGGCCCACCAAATGAGAATACTATAAAGCAGTGGTCCCCAATCTTTTGGACACCAGGGACTGGTTTCAGAAAAGACTATTTTTCCATGGACAGTGTTGGGAAAAGGATGGTTTGGGGATGAAACCGTTCCAACTTAGATCATTAGGCATTAGATTCTCATAAAGAGAGAACAACCTAGATCCCTCACATGCATAGTTCACAATAGGGTTCACGTTCCTATGAGAATCTAATGCCACTGCTTATCTGACAAGAAGTGGAGCTCAGGTGGTAATGCTCACTCACCCTCCTGCTCACCTCCTGTTGTGCTGCCTGATTCCTAACAGGCCACAGACTGGTACCGGTCCACAGCCCAGGGGTTAGGGATCCCTGCCATAAAGGGTAGACTTAGTTTTGTTTGTAATTATTTTTGCCCTTTGGAAATTGGGACACATATTATCACAAATCACCACGCTTAAAGTGAATTTAAGTGTCTCTCTTCTAATTGGAATAGATAAGAAAAAGAAACCAAAGCCAATAAGAAGAAAAGCAGAACCATACATCTCCCCACTAGACTCCCAAGTTATCGTTCACTATCTGAATTGTGGCAACTTGTCCAGATTACATGATCTTCTATTTACATTACTTGTATTAAATATCAAAGCTTACCACAAAACTTGGAAGGGGAACATAATCAATAACTGGAAATAAAATAGGGCTCTAACTGTGGGTGGAAAAAGATTCAGGTATTTTCCAAATCCCTTCTTGTGCTGTTTAATGTATGATGATGATGATGACGATGATGATACTAACACTGCTAGTGTTTCACATGTATTGTGTATTAGTCCATCCTTGCACTGCTATAAAGAACTACCTGACACTGGGTAATTTATAAAGAAAAGAGGTTTCATTGGCTTGTGGTTCTGCAGGGTGTACAGGTAGCATGGCTGGGGAGGCCTCAGGAAACTTACAATCATGGCAGAAGAGCAAAGGGGAAGCATATCTTACATGGTGGGAACAAGAGAGAGCAGAGGGGAAGGTGCTACACACTTTTAAACAACCAAACCTCCTGATAACTCATGCACGACCACAAGAACAGCAAGGGGGAAATCCGCCCTCACGACCCAACCACCTCCCACCAGGTCCCTCCTCCAACATTGGGGATTACAATTCTACATGAGATTTGGGTGGGAACACAAATCCAAATCATAACATATTGATTCATTTATTCCTCACCTAAGGTATCATTTTTATTTCTAATTACCTAAGACAGAAACTAAGGTATTGTGAGAAATAGTAATTTATTCAAGTTTACATAGTAAGAGGTACAGGTAACATTCAAACTGAAGATCCTGCCTCTCTGTACAACACAACGAAGTACTAATTAAGCATTTTAAGCCCTTTTAAACATGAATGAAGCTTTCTCTCCTCCCAGGCTCTGGGAAAATCGAAAAATATATGATAACCATTGCTTTGAATTAAGGCTTATGATCTAAAAAGATTTAAAATAATCATTTACTTATTCAATGTATTAAACAAATATATCTTAATCAATTATAGTATGTAAGACACAACAAAGGATAATAAGATACAGTTCCTTTCCTTAATTAATTTTCAACTTAGAAAGAACCATAAGGCTGGGTGTGGTGGATTATGCCTGTAACACCAGCACTTTGGGAGGCTGTGGCAGGAAGATCAGTTGAGCCCAGGAGCCTTTTCAGATAACTGTGAATATTTTTCCTTGATACTACAACTTGAAAAATGCTAGTTACTTAAATGGTAGTTGCAAAAAGAACCATTTGAAACTATGTGAATGAACTTTTTATACTCTATTACCTTACAATCCATTCATTTACCTTGCACATTGAATGAACATTTTAGCCATCCATACTTTTGAACTTGATACCTGGGATTTATACCAGGGATACAGGGATGGTTTAACATACACAAGTCAATAAATGTGATACACCACATAAATAGAATTAAAAACAAAAATCACATAATCATCTCAGTAGATGCAGAAAAAGCATTTGACAAAATCCAGCAAACTCTCAGCAAAATCAGCATACAAGGGATATAACTTAATGTAATAAAGCCATCTATGACAAACCCACAGCCAAAGTAATACTGAATGGGGAAAAGCTGAAAGCATTCTCTCTGAGAACTGGAACAAAACAAGGGTGCCCACTCTCACCACTCCTCTTCACCATAGTACAGGAAGTCCTAGCCAGAGCAATCAGACAAGAGAAAGAAACAAAGGGCATCCAAATCAGTGAAGAGGAAGTCAAACTGTCACTCTTTGCTGACAATATGATCATTCACCTTAAAACCCTAAAGACTCCTCCAGAAAGCTCCTAGAACTAAATAATAAAAGAATTCAGCAAAGTTTCCAGATACAAGATTAATGTATACAAATCAGCAGCTCTTCTATGCACCAACAGTGACCAAGCAGAGAAACAAATCAAGAACTCAACCACTTTTACAATAGCTTAAAAAAAAGAACAACTTAGGAATATACCTAACCACGGAGTCAAAAAACCTCCACAAGGAAAACTACAAAATGCTGTGGAAAGAAATCATAGACAACACAAACAAATGGAAACACGTCCCATGCTCATGAATGGGTAGAATCGATATTGTGAAAATGACCATACTGCCAAAAGCAATCTACAAATTCAGTGCAATCCCCATCAAAATATTACCATCATTCTTCACAGAATTAGAAAAAACGATTCTAAAATTCATATGGAACCTAAAAAGAGCCTGCATAGCCTGAAGTAAGACTAAGCAAAAAGAACAAATTTGGAGGCATCACACTACCTGATTTCAAACTATACTATAAAGCCATAGTCACCAAAACAGTATTGTACTGGTATAAAAATAGTCATAGAGACCAATGAAAAAGACTAGAGAACCCAGAAATAAGCCCAAATACTTACAGTCAACTGATCTTCAACAAAGCAAACAAAAACATAAAGTGGGGAAAGGACACCCTATTGCACAAATGGTGCTGGGATAATGGGATAGCCACATATAGGAGAATAAAACTGGATCCTCATCTCTCACCTTACACAAAAATCAACTCAAGATGGATTAAGGACTTAAACCTAAGACCTGAAACTATAAAAATTCTAGAAGATGCCATTGGAAAAAAACTTCCAGACATTGGCTTAGGCAAAGATTTCATGACCAAGAACCAAAAAGCAAATGCAATATAAACAAAGACAAATAGCTGGGACCTAATTAAACTAAAGAGCTTTTGCACAGCAAAAAGGACAGTCAGCAGAGTAAACAGACAACTCACAGAGTGGGAGAAAATCTTCACAATCTATACATCTGACAAAGGACTAATATCCAGAATCTACAATTAACTCAAACAAATCAGTAAAAAATAATAATAATTATAAACGATCCCATCAAAAAGTGGGATAAGGACATGAATAGATGATTCTCAAAAGAAGATATACAAATGGCCAAGAAACATATGAAAAATGCTCAACATCACTAATGACCAAGGAAATGCAAATTGAAACCACAATGCGACACCACTTTACTCCTGCAAGAATGGCCGTAATGAAAAAATAAAAAAACAGTAGATGTTGGTGTGGATATAGTGATCAGGGAACACTTCTACACTGCTGGTGGAAATGTAAAATAGCACAGCCACTGTGGAAAACAGTGTGAAGATTCCTTACAGAATTAAAAGTAGAACTACCATTTGATCCAGCAATCCTACTGCTGGGTCTCTACCCAAAGGAAAAGTTGTCCTTATTTGAAAAGATACTTGCACATGCATGTTTATAGCAGCACAATTCACAATTGCAAAATCATGGAACCAACACAATTGCCCATCAATCAATGAGTGGATAAAGAAACTGTGGTATATGCATAGGATGGAGTACTACTCAGCCATAAAAAGGAATCAATTAACACCATTTGCAGTGACCTGGATGAGATTGGAGACTATTATTCTAAGTGAAGTAACTCAAGAATGAAAAAAAACAAACATTTATGTTCTCACTAGTATGTGGGAGCTAAGCTATGAGAACGCAAAGGCATAAGAATGATACAATGGACTTTCGAGACTTAGGGGGAAGAGTGGGGGGGTGAGGAATAGAAGATTTTAAATAAGGTGCAGTGTATACTGCTTGGGTGATGGGTGCACCAAAATCTCACAAACCACCACTAAAAAACTTACTCATGTAGCCAAATATCACCTGTATCTCAATAAGTTATGGAAAAATTACAAAAAGCAAAAGAAAAAAGTCAAATGAACAAATCTATCAATCAGTGGACCAATGACTAATGGATACAGTACAATTGTTTATGCACCGTAGAATGAGTAGGTTGAATGAAAGTAAAGCGTAAAAGGTAAATTTAGAAAATAAACATTTTAGGGGCAGCTATGAAAAAAGATTATTTAGGACACTTAAAATTGTTTAAAATTGCTGGAATTATAAATAAAATAATAAAACTTGCAAACCAAACTTAAAAGCCTAAGAAAAATCAACATTTAAATTTGCAAATTTAAAAACGAAACTATTAATTATTTATAGCTTACCTCTAAACAGTCTTTTCTGCATATAAATTCCATGCTCAAGGATACCTAAAAGACTTAAATCATTGGGTGTGGCAGTTTTGTTTAAGTGTCTACAAATTCTTTGACACTCTCTCATTGAAAAGCGGGATTTGTGTCCCTGCCCCCTTGAACCTGGCCAGACTTGGAACTACATTAACAAGCAGAGTATGACTGCAGTAACGTTATGCGATGTCTAAGGCCAAGCCATAAAAAACATGCAGCTTCCACTGGGTCTCTTGAAATACTCACCCTTGAAACACTCCATTTTAGGATATTCCTTCTCAGAACAGCTCTCATGACAAGAAAAGTCTAAGCCACATGAAGAGATCGTATGAAGGAACTCCTATAGATATTCCCATCTGAATCCATCTAGCTTTTAGGTTATCCCAGCATGGGCACCACGCACAGCTGTCATTGTGAACTGACTGTGTCCCTCCAAAATTCACATGTTGAAGCCCAAACCCACAATGATTGAATTAGAAGGTGGGGCTTTTGGGTGATAATTAGATTTAGATGAAGTCATGAGAGTGGAGTCCCCATAATAAGATTAATGTCATTATAAGAAAAGGAAGAGAGGTCAGAGATCTTTCTCTCTTTCTCTCTGAGAACCTACGAAGAAGAGGTCATGTGAGTACACAGCAAAATCATGGTTGTCTCCAAGCCAGGAAGTGGGTCCTCACCAAGAAGAGTAAATGCCAGCATCTTAATCTTGGACTTCCCAGGCTCCAGAACTATGAGAAATAAATTTCTTTTGCTTAATTTACCCAGACTATGGTTTCAGTTTACAGCAGTCCAAGCTGACTAAGACAAGTGTAAAGGAGCCTCCAGATGATTCCAGTCCCCCACCATTTCAGACACCCAAGGCATTACAGATTTCCTGACTGAGGCCCCAGACATCATGAAGCAGGGCAAAGCCATACCTGCTTGTCCAGTCAGAATTTCTGACTCATAAAATTCTTGAGCATAATAAAATCATTGTTGTTTTATGCCACTAAGTTTGGGAATGGTTTGGTATAAAGTAACAGACACCCAGATGGAACTTTAAGGCTGGGTTCTCTGTATTGGTTCTAGATTATCTGAAGTTTGTTTTCCAAGCTGATTAGATTTAAAGGCATTAATAATCCTATTAGTAGTGGTGAAAAAAAAAATACACCATAGTCCACAGCATGCAGTGGCAAAACAGGAAGCAAGGCTTTGAGTGATGAAGCAGCTGCTGCAAGCAAACATGTTAGTGAAATAAAGAAGCACAGTAGGATTGCTGGGTTGCTTCTAAGCGAACTGAAGAACTTGAGAAAAGCAAATGGTAAACTCAGGCCTTTAAAATCCAACTGTAGGCCAGGCGCAGTGGCTCACACCTATAATACAGCATTTGGGGAGGTCAAGGTGGGAGGACTGCTTGAGCCCAGGAGTTCAAGATCAGCCTGAGCAGCATAGGGACACTTCATCTCTGATTGTGGTGGCATGCACCTGTGGTCCCAGCTATTCAGAAAGCTGGGGTAGGAGGATCACTTGAGCCTGGGAGGTCAAAGCTGCAGTGAGTTGTGATCACATGACCACACTCTAGCCTGGGCAACAGAGTGAAACCTTGTCTTAAAAAATAAAAAAATAAAATCCCACTATAATGTCCATATACAGGACCAGAAAGCTTCTATGACTTCGCTAAAATTTTGAAAGCCTTATCTTTAACATCACAGGGCTGAACATTCTGAAAACCAGACCCAGAATCTAATTTTGTGAGTGGGTGAATTATAGTGAAAATTGAATTTCCAAATCTGTACAGTCTTTTATGTTAAAGTTAGGGCAATGATAGGAAAAGAGGGGGGCCTTGAAAATTGGAATGGGGATATATAGCCAGATTCCAATGAAGCCAGGGACTTTAAACCCCAAAATACTGCTGAACCTCCCTTGCTATTAGAATCAACCTCTCCTCCATCTGAAAAGGTTAAACACTCCTTGCCTAAATAACCTGTAGTGGCTTCCCATCATAAATGTATTCCAGGGAACTGCTGACCTGCCTCTATTACATCTCATTGCTTCTAGATACATAAACAGACTGAAGTCCCAGCTGCCATAACAGCCTTCCATAGGCTTCTCCACCAGTTCTCACAATTGCTGAAGGGCTAATCCTTATGATAAATCCTGTTTTCTACATTACTCATAGTGGTTCTGCTTCTCTGACCCAACCCTGACTGATACATTAGGCATGAAAGAGTGAGTCAGAAAAGTTCACTTGATAAGAAGGAAAAATAAACAGGAAGAAAGGAAAATACACCTAGAAAAAGAGGGTAGATAGCATGTAAGTCAATCGAACTGTTTCTTCCACATGGGCACACTTACGTTTTTTGAAGGATGATACTTTGGATCTGTGCCTTTGGCTATTGAGAGTTGTAATATCCGAGGAGAAGGATCAGAGATTTGAAGAGAATCTCTTGTTAAGTAATCACTGAACGGTCTATATGCAAGTGGAAACATGAAATATTATAACTGTTGGATGGAGAAACAATAATTGGATTTTCGATTGCTACAATTAACTTCCAATCAATTATATATACTGTTTCTATCTTAGGAACGTCTATCCCGTAATTATGCTCTTTCTATCAGATTGGTGTTTCTTACAATTGTTTTTTACTATGATCCATAGTAACAAGTACATTTTGGCCAGCACAGTGGCTCATGCCTGTAATTCCAACAGGCATCCCAACATGCCTGTAATCCCTCTGCCCTGAGAAGCAGAGGTGGGAGGATTGCTTGGGTCTAGAGTTTGAGACCAGCCAGGCAAACATGGTGAGATCCCCTCTCTACAAAAACTAAAAAGTTAGTCAGGTGTGGTGGCATGTGCCTGTAGTCCCAGCTACTTGCAAGGCTGAGGTGGGAGGATCACTTGGGCCCAAGAAGTCAAGGCTGCAGTGAGCCAAGACTGCACCACTGCATGACAGCCTGAGTGACAAATCGAGACCCCAGCCTTAGAAAAAAAGAGAAGTACATTTTATATGTTGATACAGCATATGTATCTCAAACTGAAATTATTATGAAATAATACTTATCCTATACAGTGTATTCTAATCTTTAAATTTTAATTTGATTTCATTATTTTAAAAACTGGAATTGATTTTATGATCTGTTATGAACGACTCATGACTTACATTATGAAAAGCACCTTATTTTCTACCAAAGTGTCCTCTTAAATTTCTGAAATAAAAATTCCAGTCACCACTGAGGGCCCCTCTGCAGTGGCCAGTTTCCTCTGTAATATGATTTTGAGACATTGCTGGTCATAACTGTCAGCTACTTGGTCAATTTTCATAGGCTGTTCCCCACATATTTCTTTCCCTGACCAAAAACATACCAATTAAGTGACAAACCTACAAGCCTAATATGGAATTTATTTTCTCAAATAAATATGTGATTACTCTCTAGGGATAGGCTATTAGTTTTGGATTTTTTTCTTTATTTCTTTTTTGCTGAGAAACAATCAATGTACCATAAAATTTACCCTTTAAAAGTATACAAGTCAGTGGTCTCTAAAACATTCTCAAAGATATGCAACCACCACCACTATCTAATTTCAGAATCCTGGGAACCACTAGTCTACTTTCAGTGGCCTATTCTGGAATTTCTTTCTTTTTTTCTTTTCCCTTCCCTCCCTCCCTCCCTCCCTTTCTCCCTTCCTCCTTCCTTCCTTACCTCCCTCCCTCCTTCCTTCCTTCCTTCCTTTCTTCCTTCCTTCCCTCCCTCCTTCCTTCCTTCCTTTCTTTTTGTACAGTCTCGTTCTGTCGCCCAGGCTTGAGGAAGTAGCAGTGTCTGAGCTCACTGCAACCTTTGCCTCCCAGGTTGAAGCAATTCTCCTGCCTCAGTCTCCCAAGTAGCTGGGATTACAAGCACATGCCACCATGCCTGGCTAATTTTTATATTTTTTAGTAGAGACAGAGTTTCACCTTGTTGGCCAGGCTGGTCTCAAATTCCTGACCTCAAGTGATCTGCCCGTCTCAGCCTCCCAAAGTGCTGGGATTACAGGCATGAGCCACCATGCCTGGCCAATAAATAGACTCACCCAAATATTTAGCCTTTTGTGTCTGCCTTCCTTCACTTAGCATGATTAGAAGATTCATGTATCATTACTTCATTCTTTTTTATGGCTGAATGATATTCCATTGTGTGGATTGCCACATTTTTTTTATATATTCATCACCCATTGACAAACATTTGAATTGTTGCCAGTTTTTGGCTATTATACACAATGCTGCTAGGAATATTTGTGTACCAGTCTTGTGTGAATGTATGTTGTCAATTATCTAGGATACATGTCTAGGAGTCTAATTGCTGGCTCATATGATAACTCTATACCTAACATTTTGAGGAACTGCACAACTGTTTTCTGTATCAGTTACAGTATTTTACATTCCCACCAGAAATATGTAAGGGTTTCAGTTTTTCCACATCCTCAATGACATGTTATTTTTGTTGATTTATTATTTATTATCATTATCCTTGCCATTCTTGTAGGTGTGAAGTGGTATCTCATTGTGATTTTAATTTGCATTTCCAGGAAGGCAAATGATGCTGAGCATCTTTTCATGTGTTTCTTGTCCATTTGTAAATCTTTTTGGATAAATGTCTATTTAAATCATGTGCCCATTTAAAAAATTGGGTTATTTGTCTTTCATTGTACAGTTTTCATGATTGCTTTTATATATTCTGAATAATAGTCCCTGATCAGACATATAATTTTCAAAAATGTTCTCCTATTTTGTGGGTTGTCTTTTCACTCTCTTGGTAGTGTCCTTTAATGCACAAAAGTTACTTTTGATGAAGTCCAATTTATTTTTTCTTTTGTCACATGTGCTTGGATAGGACAACAAAAGGTCATAGCTAAGACTGACATCAAAGATCATATCTAAGAAAACACTGCCTATCTCAAGGTCACAGAGAACTATCCCTGTGTTTTTTCTATGAGTTTTATAGTTTTAGCTCTTATATTTAGGTCTGTGATCAATTTTGAGTTAACTTTTTGTATGATATGAAGTAGGGGTCAAGCATCATTCTTCTGTATGCAAATACCCAATTATCACAACACCATTTGTTGAAAATACGATTTTTCCCCATTAAACTATCTTGATACCCTTGCCAAAAATCAATTGCCCATAATTGTAGGGGTTTAATTCTGGACTATCAATTCTGTTTCATTGATCTAAATGTCTATCCCTGTGCCTGTAATAAATTGTCTTGATTATTGCAGCTTTTTTGTGAGTTTTGAAATGGGAAACTGTCTTTTAACTTTATTCTTCTTATTCAAAATGTTTTGGCTATTTGAGGTCACTTGCATTTCTATATGAACTTTAGGATCACCTTATCAATTTCTAGGAAAAAAAGCTGGAATTTTTTTTTTTTTTTTTGAGACAGGGTCTTGCTGTCACCAAGACTGGAGTGCAGTGGCACCATCACAGCTCACTGCAGCCTTGATCTCCCAGGCTCAATAAATCCTCCAGCCTCAGCCTCCCAAGTAGCTGGGACTACAGGTGTGTGCCA
The DNA here is from genome assembly GCF_049354715.1 of Callithrix jacchus. Lineage (NCBI taxonomy): Eukaryota > Metazoa > Chordata > Mammalia > Primates > Cebidae > Callithrix > Callithrix jacchus. The sequence continues at coordinate 140,159,855 of NC_133504.1, forward strand.
CCATGCCCAGCTAATTGTTTTGTTTTGATTTCTTTTGAGATGGAGTTTTACTATTGTTGTCCAGGCTGGAGTGCAATGGTGTGGGGTCTCGGCTCACTGCAACCTCTGCCTACTGGGTTCAAGCAATTCTCCTGCCTCAGACTCCCAAGTAGCTGGGATTACAGGTGCACACCACCATGCCTGGCTAATTTTTGTATTTTTAGTAGAGACAAGGTTTCACCATGTTGGCCAGGGTAGTCTTGAACTCCTTACCTCAGGTGATACACCCTCCTTGGCCTTCTAAAGTGCTGTGATTACAGGTGTGATTTTTTTTTTTTAATTTTTAGTAGAAATAAGATCTCATTATGTTGCCCAGGCTAGTCTTGAACTGCTGGCCTCAAGCAATCCTTCCACCTGCTTCCCAAAGTGCTGGGACTACAGGTATGAGCCACCATGCCAGGCCAGGAGCTAGAATTTCAATAGGGATGGCATTGAATCTGTATATCACTTTGGGGAGAACTGACATCTTAACAAAACTAAGGCTTCCAACCAATGAACAGAAAATATCTTCCCATTTATATAAATCTTCTTCAATTTCTTTCAGTAATGTTCGTAGTTTTCCATGTACATGTCTTATACTTCTTTTGTAAATTTATTTCTAAATATTTAGTTCTTTTATGATTTTAGATTATGGTAAAATACATATAAAATTTACCACCATAAACATTTTTAAGTGTACAGTGCAGTATGCTTAGGTACGGTCACAGTGTTGTACAACCAATCTCCAGGACTCTTTCCATAATGCAAAACTATATCCACTAAACTCCCCATTTCCTCCTTCCCTGTTCCCTGGCAACAACCATCCTACTTTCTATCACTATGAATTTGACTACTCTTGGTACTTCAAATAAGGGAAATCATACAGCATTTGTCTTTTCTGTGACTGGCTTATTTCACTTAGCATAATGTCCTCAAAGTTCATCCATACTGTAGAATGTGTCAGAGTTTTCTTCCTTTTAAAGGCGGAGCAATATTGTATATATGTAAAATTTTGTTCTTTTTGATACCACTGCAAAATTAGTTTTCCTTTCTTTTTTTATTTTTTTGAGACAAAGCTTCACTCTCGTTACCCAGGCTGGAGTGAAATGGTGCAATCTTGGCTCACTGCAAACTCTGCTTCCTGGGTTCAAGCGATTCTCCTGTCTCAGCCTCCTGAGTAGCTGAAATTACAGTCATGCACCACCACGCCTGGCTAATTTTGTATTTTTAGTAAAGATAGGATTTATCCATGTTGGTCAGGCTGGTCTTGAACTCCCAATCTCAGGTGATCCACCTGCCTTGGCATCCCAAAGAACTGGGATTACAGGTGTGAGCTGCAAAATTGGTTTTCTTAATTTCATCTTCAAATTGTTCATTGATAGTAGATAACTATACAATGGATTTTTGTATATTGATCTTGGATTCTGCACCTTCTTGAACTAATTAATTAGTTCTAATAGTCTTTATGCAAATTCCTTAAGATATTCTATATACAAGATCATGTCATTTGTGACTTGAGATGGTTTTACTTCTTTCTATCCGATCTGGATGCCCTTAATTTTTATTTATTTTTTCATGCCTAATTGCCCTGGCTAGAATATCCAGTATGAGACTGAATAGTAATAGTGAGAGCTGACAACTTTGTCTTGTTCCTGATCTCAGGAGGAAAGCATTCAGTCTTTTACCATTAATTATATTAGCTGTGTGCTTTTTGTAGATTCCCTTTATCAAGTTGAGTAAGTTTCCTTCTATGCCTAGTTTGTTTAGCATTTTTATCATAAAAGTATGTTGAATTTTTCCAAATGCCTTTTCTGAGTCTATTGAGATGATCATGCAGTTTTTGCTTTTTTCTTTCTATTCATTGGGCATATTGCATTGATTTTTGTATTTTGAACTCAATATATTCTCACATTTCTGGGGTAAAGCCTACTTGATCATGGTGTATATATTTTTTACATTTTGCTGGATTCATTTAGTATTTGGTATGAATTGTTGCATGTATATTTGGATTTGGTTTGCTAGTAGAGTATTTTAGTGTGGATTATAGCATGTATATTCATAAACTATATTGGTCTGTAGTTTTCTTATCTGGCAATAGCCTTTTCTGGTTTTGGTATTAGGATAATACAAATCCTCATAGAATAATTTGGAAAGTGTCTGATTTTTTGAGAGCTTGAAGGAATAGTATTAATTTTTTTCCAAACATTTTATGGAATTCACAAATAAAGCCATCTGGTTCTGAAATAAGCTTTTTAATTATTAATTCAATTTCTTCACTTGTTATAGGTCTGTGGAGACTGTCTGTTTCTTCTTGAGTCAGTTTCAGTAGTTTGTCTTTATAATAACTTGTCCATTTCATCTAGGTTAACTCATTTGCTGGCTTTTGTTTGTTTTCTCATTTTATTTGATTTTCTGAAAAAATCAAAATCAGGGTCTTGCTTTGTCATCCAGACTGGAATGCAGTGATGCAATCACAGCCCACTGCATCCTTGACCACCTGGACTCATGTGATTCTTCCACCTCAGCCTCCCAAGTGCCTGGGACCACAGGCACACGCCACCATGCCCAATTAATTTTTTAATTTTTTGTAGATATAGGGTCTCACTGTGTTGCCCAGGCTGGCCTCAAACTCCTAGCCTCAAGCGACCCTCTTGCTTCAGCTTTCCAAAGTGCTGGGATTACAGGTGTAAACCACCATGCCCTGCCCTTTTTAAAAATTTTAATATAGGCATTTACAGCTATAAATTTCCAAACAAGCACTACTTTAGCTGCATCTATATGTTATATTTTTTGTCCCCTTGTTCTTTCATTTCTTCCTTCTTTTGTGTTAGATATTTTCTACTGTGCCATTTTAATTTCCTTGTTATTTATTTTACTACATTTTAAAAATTATTTCCTTAGTTGTTTCTCTGTACCTCTTATAACAATCTAGTTCAAATTAATACCAAATTAATTTTTATGCTATATAATAACTTTGCTCCTATATAGCTCCATCCCCAGCCCCTCCTTTGTACTATTATTTATCCATTGTATGCCCATCAACATAAATTTATAATTATTGCTTTAGGCAGTTGTCTTTTATATCAGGTAGAAGAATAAGAGTTACAAACAAAAATATATATATTTACATTTTAATATAATTGTAACATACTATATAAAATGTACTACATTCTGTATTTACCCATATAGTTAACTCTTTTTGTGCCCTTCTTTATTTGGATTTGAGTTACTGTCAAATGTCTTTTTTTTTTTTTGAGACACAATCTCACTCTGTCACCCAGGCTGGAATGCAGTAACACAGTCACTGCAGCTTCAACTTTCCAGGCTCAAGCAATCCTCCTGCCTCAGCCTCCCAAGTAGCTGGAACCACAGGCATTCACCACTATACCCACTCAATTTTTATTTTTAGTAGAGATGAGATCTTACTATATTGCCCAGGCTAACCATCCTTTCATTTTAACCTGAAGGACTCTATTATTTCTCATAAAGCAGGTCTCCTGGCAATGAATTCCCTCAATTTTTGCTTATCCAGGAAGATCTTAATTTCTTTTTCAGTTTTGAAGGACAATTTTGCTAAATAGAGTGTTCTTAGCTTACAGTCTTTTTCTTTTAATGCTTTATTTAATTAATTTATTTATGTTGAGACAGAGTCTCACTCTGTGGCTCAGGCTGGAGTGCAGTGGCACAATCTCTGCTCACTGCAACCTCCACCTCCTGGGTTCAAGCGATTCTTGTGCCTCGGCCTCCTGAGTAGCTGGGATTACAGGTGTGAGCCACCACGCCTGGCTAATTTTTGTAGTGACGGGGTTTCACCATGTTGGCCAGGCTGGTCTCAAACTCCTGACCTCAGAAGATTCACCCATCTTGGCCTCCCAAAGCGCTGGGATTATAGGTGTGAGCCACCACACCTGGCCAATCCTTCAGTACTTTAAATATGGCATACCACTGCCTTCTGGTTTTCATGGTTTCTGATAAGAAATCACTTTTTAACGTTATCGCAAATCATTTGTATACAATGAGTTGTTTTTCTCTTGCTGCTTTCAAGATTTTCTCTTTGTCTTTGGCTCATATCTGTCATCTATTGGACAGCCCTGCGGGTCTTCCCCAAGCACTTGCTTTTTCCCTTCATACAATTCTAACAAGCTTGGTTATCTGTCTCCAATTCTCAGAAGATTTAAAAAGTGGTTGGTTAAAGACTATTCCCTTGACAAAAAGAGAAATGACACAAAAAAACTATGAGAAGCAAGTATCTCATAATTTGAAAGCACAGAAGTCAGACCACTTAGCCTAAGGAAAATCTTGGCTTTATACTTAAACAGCTCCTGAGAGGTTTCCTGTATTAAAGTATTATAAAATAGTTGCTATTCATAATAAAGAGCTTAAGCCCATGAACAATGGTTACATGTATGTTCAGCAGCAGAAAAGTCTACTTAGAAAAGCAGGGAAACATAAACTTAAAAAAATAAAAAATGTTTTAACACTGAAGGGCATTTTATTTACATGCAACATCAAACTGAGGTATCTCAAGAAGTGGTGATAAAGTATTCCTTTGTTTATAACTATAGATACATTACCAAATGTACATGTATACATAACTACCAAATGTTATGTATTTGGTACAGCAGATTTTATTGAATGAATTGATAACTAAGTAATTGAGGAGACTCTGTGGGAAGAATTGGGCCTTCTTTCACAGGATTCTATGATGGAAAAGATTCAAGTTGTCCAGTTCAATATTTCTCTGAATATAGGAATCTTTTCTAAAATCCCTGTAAAGTCATAATTCCAGCCTGGGCTTGAACATTTTCAGGAATTAGGGTGGCATGCTGGCTCACTTTCTGTTACTGGACAGTTTCCATTACCCGATAGCTAGCCAGAAAGGTTTTCCTACCCTTAGCTGACATCTGCTGCCGTCCATGTTCTACTTCTAGTTCTAGGATTAACAGAAAGTAATTTTACTTTCACCTCTTCTTCCTCTTCCAGATGGCAACACTTTAAATATTTTAACACACCTGTCACCACTTTCTTTTCTCTTTTTCAAACTAAACATGTGAATTCTCTTAACTATTTTCACATAGCATAATTTCCAGATGCCCAATGTCTCATTTCCCACCTTGTGAATAGTCTCAAGTTTATTCTCATTTTCTTAAGCACTATCCCTCTCCATAACTGTACACTGTATATATTCCACGAATGCAACCTAACATTGAATTAGCTTTTCCAGCAACCACATCACAATCTTAGCTCCCATGGAAAATGTACCACCTAGTGGTCTTACAAAGACAAGGAGAAATTCAGCCTTCAAAACAAAAGGAAGAAAAAGTATCCTCAAAAATCACAGAGATATAGGAAAACAAATTCCACAACTTGCACAAACCTGTGGTGTTTTAGTAGCGTATTTCCTTTTAACTGGCTAACAATGGTAAGGTTTAGTATAAATTTTAGTTTCACCACAATTTGAGTCAAATGTAATTACTGAGGATGATCTTCTGATTACCTATAATTGCTGCATATATTTGATTTTTCACCTGATGCTTTGGAACAAGAGTGGACTTTTAGCTCATGAAACTGCACACACTAAAATTAGAACAATACTGAGACATGTGGCCAAATTGGATTAGGATTACAGAGATTCTCAAGATACTCTACCTATTTAGTAGACACTGTCTTTTGAATCCCCTGGGCTGCGCCAGCCTCTGGAGCCTTTTGGAGGGTTGTCTAAACAACGCAGGAGGATTCATCTCCCAAATTACAGACTCTCTTCCACAGCTGTAGTAATATTGAGGCCTGCAAGTTACAGAAGAGAAAAGAAAAAAGTAACACAAGCATGATTTCAAATTACCATGGAATTTTGCAACACTGATCCCCAGGCCTAGGGGAGCAGGTAGGAGAGAGTTTATTATTGTTGAGCTATTTTTCACATGAGGAGAAATTAATTGCTTTAGAAATGGTTACAGCCATCAATTGGCTTCTATTATACTCAAAACAGATAATTTTCTGAAACAAATATCTTCTTTTTTTTTTACAACCGAGACAGGGCCATACTCTGTCACCCAGTCTAGAGTGCAGTGGCATGATCATGGCTCACTGCAGCCTCGACCTCCTAGGCTCATGATCCTCCTACCTCAGCCTCCCAAGTAGCTGGGATCACAGGCATGTGCCACTATGCCCAGCAAATTTTTTAATTTTTTGTAGAGATGAGGTTTCACTGTGTTCCCCAGGCTGGTTTTGAACTCCTGGGCTCAAGCAATACTCCTGTCTCAGCCTCCCATGGTACTAGAATTAAAGGCATGAGCCACCATGCCCAGCAATTACATTTTCCAAACACAAAAAGATATACTGATGAAGAGAAATTTTGCTTTTAAAATTGGCTTTTAAAACCAAATACTTCCTTTAGCATCTATATAAATAAAAATTTTTACTGGATTTCTACTTTATGGGATGAATTACATTGATACTTTATGTTAGAGAACTGAGTTTTAGGAATACATTCTACCTGATCATGTGCATAGATCAACCCCCATTATTGAGGGTTGTTAACTATAATTTTTTAGGATAAGTAATAATATTGTTCTTCTTTAATTTATTTATTATTATGATTATTATTTGTTTGTTTTTTGAGACGGAGTCCCGCTCTGTCACCCAGGATGGAGTGCAGTGGCGCAATCTCTGCTCACTCCAACCTTTGCCTCCCCAGTTCAAGCAATTCTCCTACCTCAACCTACCATGTAGCTAGGATTATAGGCATGCACCATGACTCCCAGGTATGTTTTTGTATTTTTAGAATAGACGAGGTTTTGCCATGTTGGCCAGACTGGTCTAGAACTCCTGACTTTCAGGTGATCCACCCACCTCAGCCTCCCAAAGTACTGGGATTACAGACGTAAGCCACCATGCCTGGCCTCAAATATTATTTTAATCTAGGGCACACTGCATTTTTCTCATCGTAAAAGAGACAAATATTCAATATAGAAAACTTGTAAAATAAAGAAGTTCAAGAGAGAGAAACAAAAAGCATATATTAGTCCACCATTCAGAGATAATAATGGATAATGTCTTGGAATAATTTGAGTCTTTTTCCCCTCTATTTACACACAAAAATACTTACCGAGCACCAAGGACTGAGTTAAGCATTAGGAGATAGTGGAGAATAAGATAATCACTGCTTTCTTGCAGGTTGTTCTCTAGGTCAAGGGGAGAATACCAAATGTAAAGTACAGCCAAGCACTGTGTAATGACCTTTCAGTCAACAGTGAACCACCTGTAGGACCAGTACACTGGATTGTGCTGGAGCTGAAAATTCCTGTTGCCTTGTGATGCTGTAGCCATCATAACACGATAGCACAATGCATTACTCGGGTTTATGGTGATGCTGCTATAAACAAACCTACCAGCACATACAATTATGTACAGTACATACTCTTTTTTTACTTCCCTGTAAAATCCAGTTTTCAACAGTACATAATACTTGGTGATAATAACTATGTTACTGGTTTCTGTATTTACTATATGTTATGAGTTTCTGTATTTTTATTGTTATTTCAGAGTATAATCTTTCTACTTATAAAAAAGTTAGCTGTATAACAGCCTCAGACAGGTATTTCAGGTACCTCAGGAGGTATTTCAGAAAAAGGCATTTTATCATAGATGACAGCTCCTAAAGACTTCCAGTGAGACAAAATGTGGAGGTGGAAGATAGTGATATTAATGACCCTGACCCTCTGTAGGCCTAGGCTAATGTTTGTGCCTTCTTAAGGTCTTGCTCTGCCACGCAGGCTGGAGAGCAGTATGATCATAGCTCACTACAGCCTCAAACTCCTGGGATCAAGCAATCCTCCACTCTCAGCCTCCTGAGTAGCTAGGACTACAAGCATGTGCCACTATGCCCAGATAACTTTCTTTATTTTTTGTAGAGATGGGGGTCTTACTGTGTTGCCCAGGTTGGTCTTGAACTGTTGGCCTCAAATTGGCCTCCCATTTTGGCCTCTCAAACCATTGAGGTTACTGGTGTTAGCCACATGTCCAGGTGGGCGGATTGCTTGAGCCAAGGAGTTTGAGACCAGCCTGGGCAACATGGCAAAGCCCTGTCTCTACCAAAAAAAAAAAGACAAAAATTAGCCAGGTGGGGTGGCTCACACCTGTAGTCCCAGCTACTCGGGAGGCTAAGGTGGGAGGATCACTTTAGTCCAGGAGGCTGAGGTTGCAGTTGGCTGAGTATGACTGCACTCCAGTAAGGGCAACGAAGCAAGACTTTCTCTGAAAAAAAAAAAAAAGTTTTAAGAGTTTAAAAAACTCAAAAATAGGGGAAAAAAAGCTTATGTTATAAGGATATATATCAAGCAGAGTCCTGTGGATTAAATAATAATAGGGATATAAAGAAAAAATATTTTTGGACAGCTGCATAATGTATTTGTGTTTTAAGCTAAGTGTTAATATAAAAGAGTCAGAAAGGTTTTTTTTAAGTTAATAAGCTTATAAAGTCAAGTCCAGGTGGCTCACACCTGTAATCCCAGCACCTTGGGAGCCCAGGGTGGGTGAATCATCTGAGCTCAGGAGTTTGAGACCAGCTTGGCCAACATGGTGAAACCCCAACTCTACTAAAGATAGAAAAATTCACCAGGCATGGTGGTGCATGCCTATAGTCCCAGCTACTTGAGGGGCTGAGACAGGAGAATCGCTTGAACCGGGGAAGCAGAGGTGGCAGTTAGCCAAGATTACACCATTGCACTCCAGGCTGGGTGACAGAGGAAAAAAATTTAAAAAAGCTTATGAAGTAAAAAAGTTATTGTGAGTGAAAGTTAATATATTAGTAAAAAATAATGTCTCATAAACAGTGTAACTTCAGTGTAACAGTGCTGGTCTCCACTGTTTCTGAAGTCTACAGTAGTGTGGAGTCATGTCCTAGGCCGTCACATTCCCTCACCACTCAAACTCACTGATTCATCCAGAACAACTTCCCCGCCTGCAAGCTCCAGTCTTAGCAAATGCCCTATTCAGGTGTCCCATTTCTTATCTTTTATACCATAGTTTTCCATGCCTTTTCTACATTTAGATACACAAATACTTCCATGCCTTTTCTACATTTAGACACACAAATACTTACCATTGTGTGATAATTGCCTACAGTATTCTGCCTCATGCTGCAGGTTTGTAGCCCAAGCGCACCAGGTGATACCATATAGCCCAGGTGTGTAGTAGGCTACACACCTACTACATACAACAACTAAATCACCTACGGATGCATTTCTCAGAACATATCCCTGTCATTAAGCAACACGTGACCGTAAATAGCTGTGGTGAGTACTATGAAGGCATCAACTATTCAGCAGAAATAGAGGCTTCTTGGGTGGTTTATGAGAACATGGAAAGTTATGCTGAAGAAAATAGTCAGGGAAGGTCTCCGTGAAAAGCTGAGACCTAAGCTGAAATTTAAAGGATCAAAATGTCTTCGTGACTTAAAAACGGGGAAAGCAATCTAGGCAGAGGAGAAAATGCAAAAAAGGCCTTCAGATGGGAAATATCTTGGTGTGTTTAAGGGATAAACATTTTTAAATAAAAGTAGGATCACACTATATATACAGCTTTATGTTCAAATTTTTTATTTAGTATTACAGCATAAATCCTTGTGTCATGAAATACAAATGATAATATATTTAAAGTAAATACTTCACTAAATTAAAACACTTAGAAGAGACTTCCACTTCCAGACATGATAGAATAATAGGGATCGGATTTATCCCTAGAAGAAAGACATCTCTAGTAACTGATTTATTTTTTTTAGACAGGGTCTCACTCTGTCACCCAGGCTAGAGTCCAGTGATGCAATCATGGCCTTGACCTCCCAGGCTCAGGTGATCTTCCCACCTTAGCCTCCCGAGTACCTGAGACCACAGATGCTCACCACCATACCCAGCTAATTGTTTGTATTTTTCGTAGAGATGAGGTTTCACCAAGTTGGCCAGGCTGGTCTCAAACTCCTAATCTCAAATGATCCACCCACGTGGGCCTCCTAAAGTGCCGGGGTTTAGAGGCATGAGCCACCATGCCCAGCCACCAGTCTCATTTTTTTAAAAAAAACTTAAAAGCAAATCTCAAAAATGAACAAAGGATTTGGATGAAGATTTCGCCAAAGAAGGTATTCAAGTGCCAATAAACAAATTAAAAAATGTTCAACATCAAAAATCATTAAGGAAATGCAAATCAAAATCATAATGAATACTACTTCACACATAGTAGGATAGCTGTATCAAAAAGATAATAAGTGTTGGTAAAGATGTGGAGATATTGAAACTCTCATTACTGGTGGGATTATAAAATGATACAGTCACTTTGGAAAACAGTCTGCAGTTCATCAAAAAGTGAAATATAGGGTTATCATGTGAAACAGCAATTCAACTCCTGCTATATTTAAGAGAAATGAAAACATATATTCACACAAAAGCTCAAACACAATGATCATAGCAGCATTACTTTTGCCAAAATGTAAAAAGAGGCCAATGTCTAACAACTGATGAATCGATAAATAAAATGTTGCAAAGCCATACAATTAAATATTACTTAGTCATAAAAACAAATGTACTGGTACGTGCTACAACACAGATGAATCTTGAAAATATTGTGCTAAGTGAAAGAAGACAGTCACAAAGAACAACATATTGTAAGATTCCATGTATATGAAATTCCAAGAATAGGTAAATTTATAGGAACAGGAAATAGATCAGTGGTTGCTTAAGGCATGGAGGTGAAGTTGAAGGAGAATAAGAATTGACTGCTAATGAGCTTAATATTTCTTTTAGGGAAGACAAAATGTTCTAAAATTAGATTTTGGTGACAATTACACAGTCCTATGGCTATACTATCAAACTCTGATTTATACACTTTAATTTTTAATTTTTTCAATACAGAGATGGGGTCTCACGATGTTGCCCAGGCTGGTCTTAGCTTCTGAGCACAGGCAGTCCTTCCACTCAGCCTCCCAAAGTATATAGGCATAAGCCACTATACTTTTATACTAAATTAAATACTTTAAATTAGCGAATTACATGGTAAGTGAATTAATCGAAATAAAACTTTAAAAAAAAAACTTCAGAAGATCAAACTGCTTAGAAATAAGGTAACTACATCCCAGAACAACGCTCCAGAATGTTTATAGGAATACAAAAACATCTAGGAGCCAGTAAGGTAAAATTCATAATATCTGGTACCCAATCAAAAACTACCAAGTATGCAAAGAAACAGTAAATTATGACCCATAATGAGAAAAGTTAATCATTAGAAACAGACCCAGAAATGATATATTATAAAATTAGTAGACAAGAACATTAAAACAGCTATTGTAACTGCACTGCATATTTTCAAGAAGGCAAAAAAAGATTGAGCAGGTTAGGTAGAGGTGAAATATAGAAATACCCAAATGAACCTCTAGAGATTAAAAACTACAATGAATAAGATGAAAAATACTCTAGGTAAACAAATATTACACTGTAGATGAAAAGATTAGTGAAGACATAGAGAGAAATAAAACATGGGGGAGGGGAACAGAGTTAATGTGCTGTGGGAAAACTTGAGGCAGTCTAATACATCTGACTAGAGCCCACAAAGGAGGAGGAGCAGAAAAACATCTGAAATAATAATAACTGAGAGTTTTCTAAATTAGATGAAAAGTCTGGGGAATACATTTTAAAAGAGATAAGATCAAGGATTTTGCCAGAAAGAAACCACATATAAACATGCATACACACACACACACACACACACACACACACACAAAAGAATACTTTTTTTTTTAAGGACAAAAGATACGTATATGCATAATTTTATTTATTTTTTCTGGAAGAAATCATAAGAAAATTTAGGATACTTTTAGGAAGAGAGATTAGGGATATGGAAAATTCAGCTTTTTTCTCCTCCTTGATCCCTCCCAAGTAAATATAATCTCTTCTTTATTGAACTCCAAAGACTTCTTAGGTATTACTTTAATTTACCTTGTATATCTCCATAATAGATGATAAACTCCTTAAAAGCAATAATTGTGTCTTGCCTGCCTTTGCCCCTGTACTATAATTTGGATATGTTTGTTTGTCTTCACAAAAACTCATGTTGAAATTTGATTCCTGGGCTGGGCGAGGTGGCTCATGCCTGCAATCCCAGCACTTTGGGAGGCCAAGGTGGGCAGATCACCTGAGGTCAAGAGTTCGAGACTAGCCTGGCCAACATGATGAAACCCCATTTCTACTAAAAATACAAAAAGAGGCTGGCCATGGTGGCAGGCATCTGTAATCCCAGCTACTCGGGAGGCTGAGGCAGGAGAATCACTTGAGCCTGGGAGGCAGAGATTGCAGTGAGCCAAGATGGTGCCACTGCAGTCCAGCCTAGGCAAAAAGAGCAAGACTCCGTCTCAAAAAAAAAAAAAGAAAAAGAAAAGGAAATTTGATTCCCAGTGTGGTGATGTTAGGAAATAAGGCATAGTGGGAGGTGTTTGGGTCGTGGGGACAGATCCCTCATGAATGGCTTAATGTCATTCTCGGTAGTGGTGAGTTCTCACTCTCTTGAGACCGGATTAGTTCTAACAGAAATGTGCCCATGAGAGTGGGTTTTTACAAAGCCAGGATGCCCCTTGGTTTTCCCTCTTCGCACATGCTTGCTTTCCTTTGACTTTCTTCTTCATGTTATGAAGCAGCACGAAAAGCCCTCACCAGAGGCTGAGCAGATCCTAGCACCATGCTTCTTATACTTCTCAGTTTATAGAACCATGAGTTAAATAAACCTCTTCTCTTTGTAAATTACTCAGCCTCAGGTATTCTGTTGTGGCAAAGTATTTGCTGAATTAAATGTAATAGTAACATGCCACCAAAAATAATGATAAAATGTCACCAAACATGCAAAGATCATTTCTATATTTTCTAGAAAGAAGATGAAATTAATCATGTACAACTGGCATTCTTGTGTTCGAAAAAGTTATCTCCATTAAGAAATTTTTAAAAATTATTGAATTCATCTTGAATAAACTTTTATAAGCAAACAAATATACCAATGATTGTAACCTGTAAATATCATTCTGAAGCAAATATCCACTTTGATATTAGATTAAAAAGCAGTTCTGGGGCCGGGCACGGTGGTTCAAGCCTGTAATCCCAGCACTTTGGGAGGCCGAGGCAGGTGGATCACGAGGTCAAGAGATCGAGACCGTCTTGGTCAACATGGTGAAATCCCGTCTCTACTAAAAATACAAAAAATTAGCTGGCATGCTGGCGCATGCCTGTAATCCCAGCTACTCAGGAGGCTGAGGCAGGAGAATTGCCTGAACCCAGGAGGTGGAGGTTGCAGTGAGCCAAGATCGTGCCATTGCACTCCAGCCTGGGTAACGAGCGAAATTCTGTCTCAAAATAATAATAATAATAATAAAAAGCAGTTCTGGCCTGGCACAGTGGCTCATGTGTATAATCCCAGCACTTTGGGAGGCCCAGGTAGTGGCTCACTTGAGGCCATGAATTTGAGACCAGACCCCATCTCTACTAAAAATACAAAAAGTAGCCAGACCTGATGGCACACATCTGTAATCTCAGCTACTGGGGAGGCTGAGGCAAGAGAATTGCTTGAACCCAGGAGGTGGAGGTTGCAGTAAGCCGAGATCAGGCCACTGCACTCCAGCCTAGGCAACAGAGCAAGACTCTGTCTCCAAAAAAATAAAAAGTAGTTCAGTTTCGAACATGCTGGCCAGGTACATTGGCTCATACCTGTAATCCCAGCACTTCGGAAGGCTGAGGCAGGAGGACTGCTTAAGGCCGTGAATTTGAGACCAGCCTGGGCAATATAGAAAGACATCATCTCAATTTTTTTAAAGAATGATACAAACATGTTGAGTTGGAGACTCCTGTAGCACCTTCCCACAGGGGACATCAACAATTCTGAGAAAAGGAGAGAGGTTTAGGCTGGGGTTAGGAGTTGGAGGTCACCACCATAAGAATGGAAGCAAATTCCTTATGAGAGGACACCTCCACGTTTGGGAAGAATTTAGAGCAGGAAGAGAAAGAAGCCAGGGACAGGACATTGGGCAACAGTGGCAGAGAAAGAGAAACCACCTCACACAGGATATTGAGAGGGCAAGGTGAAGATAGGAGGGAAGCCAGGACGGAGAGTATCACTGAAGCAAGGTGAGAACTTAGAGAAGGGAGTGTCCTCGGCAGGAGTTAGAAAGGGTGATTTCAGATATCCCTTGAACTTCTACAGTGTCTTTAATTCTAAAATTTGAGATCCTAACTTGAAAAAATATGGCTTCTGTAGAATTCTTCAACAATATCTTGAAGAGACGTCTTCCTCACTCCGGAAGTATCCTTGTATAACCCCTTCACTTTATTTTTTAAAAAATCTTCATAAACCAAAGCATTTTAAGATATTTCAAGCCTGCAATAAATATTAGATTTTGCTCTGGAAAGGCTAACCTGTAGCATCAGATTGGAAACAGATATAGAATCCCTAATTCTCAATACATTTTGACTGCACGTTGAACAATTTATGGTTTTTAGGTAAAAGTTCTATGTCTACTTTCCCTAGGAACTCCTGATAATGGCCAGATGTGGTGGCTTATGTCTGTAATACCAGCACTTTGGGAGGTCAAGGCAGGTGGATCACAAGGACAGGAGTTCAAGACCAGTCTAGCCAACAAAGTGAAACCATGTCTCTACTAAAAATACAAAAAATTAGGCAGGTGTGTTGGTGTGCACCTGTAATCCCAGCTACGCAGGAGGCTGTGGCAGGAGAATCACTTGAGCCTGGAAGGCAGAGGTTGCAGTGAGCCAAGATCATGCCATTGCACTCCAGGGCGGGTGACAGTGCAAGACTCTATCTCCAAAAGAAAAAAAAAACTCCTGATAAAGTAACATGATAACACACAGACACTAACCTGTTAGGTACATAGTGGCGGGAAACTTCCTTGGGCTGGGCAAGGTTCTCAAGTCTTTTGGTCAGCTGAATCTTCAAAGCGCCCTGGGAAACAGGGCAAATAGGATCTTGATTTCCCCAAAACAGTTTTCTGTTAAAAAGCATAAAAACAAAATGGTAAACAATTCATTGCTAATGAAAATCTTTTAAAAAATGATTCTTTTTCTGGTGTTTTGTTTTGTTTTGTTTTTTGACAGAGTCTCGCTCTGCAGCCCAGGCTGGAGTGGAGTGATGTGTGATTGGCTCAATGCAACCTCTGCCTCCTAGGTTCAAGTGATTCTCCTGCCTCAGCTTCCTGAGTAGCTGGGATTACAGGCATGTGCTACCACACCTGGCTAATTTTTGTATTTTTAATAGAGACAGGGTTTTACCATGTTGACTAGGCTGGTCTCGAACTCATGACCTCAAGTGACCTGCCTGCCTCGGCCTGTACTGGGATTACAGGCTTGAGCTACCGCGCCTGGCCAGAAATGACTATTGATGGCTTTTATACTGACTTTACTTCATTTCAAGAACTATATCACAGAGTCTTACGATTTCCAAGCATCTGAAATGGATATAATATTTACAAAGTTAAAATATTACATTTAAAACACACAAAAAGAAAAAAAAATTACTGTTTAATCTATTGTCTTAAAATGTGGCAACCAAAAACGAACTAACTAGAGATAGTTCTGTTTCTGCCATCAAGTAAACCCTGTGATTTATACTCAGGTCGTCATAAAATGAGCATTCTATCTACACTATCCACCTATTTTGGGTGAAGCCCTGTACCACGTGATCAGAAAATAAAGTAGTAACAGAATAGTATTAATAGCTGCTATTGGTAGAATCCTTACCCTTTGCCAGGCATTGTGCTCAGTACTTTACAGATATCAGTTCATTTAGTCCCAACAGCCCTGTGAAATAGGTAGGATTACTGAGCATAGGATGAACAGAAAAGAAGAAATGAGTAAGGGATTAACCTGAAAAGACTTCATGGAAGAAAGCAAAAAGCACAGGTTGCCAGAAATGAGGCACATTCCATGTTGTAATAACAATGGGAAATGGAAATGATCAAAGGCTAAAATCACATGATTATCTCAATAGATGCAGAGAAGGCCTTCAACAAAATTCAACAGCCCTTTATGCTAAAAGCTCTCAATAAACTAGGTATTGATGGATCATATCTCAAAATAATAAGAGCTATTTATGGCAAACCCACAGCCAATATCATATTGAATGGGCAAAAACTGGAAGCATTCTACCTTACTTCTAAAGACAGAAACCTAGAAATCATGTTTACTCCTCCCTCAGACTTTTATAATTCATTTGTCACTAGGTTCTGTTCATCTGTGTCTTGACTCTAACCTTTCTCTCAACACTTAAGGCCACTGTTTTAGGATAGGCTATCATTATTTCTCTTCTGCATTATTTTAATAGCCCCAAATTATCTTCTTGCCTCTGGTTTCCCATGCTATTAAAGGAACTGCGCCTTTCTAAAATAGACAGGGTGATATAATGGAAAGCAACAGGCTTTGTGGTCAATGGATATAGATTCAAATCCAAGTTGAACTGGGGTAAGTTACTTAACTTTTCTAAACTTTACTCCCTAATCAAATAATGCCTCCAATTTTTCTATTGGTTTCAAGTCAGGTTGGGGAGTGTTGCAAGATTTTAACAGTTCTAGTAATATCCATTAACATATCTCTTATCAGTGTGTATCCCTACTCAATATATATGTGCGTGTTCCTATCCATGAATAAGAGAGAATTTAATGCATAGTGTATTTTTAGTTTTAAGCCTCTTAAAACTTAGTCTTTAGAGTATAGCAAAATTGCAAGTTACAGCATTAACATACAAAAGTCTACTGATTTTTTATATGCCAACAAAGAATAGGAATTTGAAAAAAAAACCACAATGCTATTTACATTAGCATTGCAAAAATTAAATATATAAGTATAATTCTAACAACATATGTAAAAGATCCATATGAGGAAAACTACAAAACTCTGTTGAAAGAATCAAAGAAGATTTATATAAATGGAGAGGTATTCAATAGTCATGGATAGGAAATCTCAATATTAAGATATCAATTATTCCCAGTTGGTTTATATATTCAATGCAATCCCAGTAAAAATCCCAGCAAGTTGCTTCATAGATATTGGCAAACTGATTATATGGTTTATATAGAAAGACACAAGACTCAGAATAATCAACATAATATTGAAAAAGAACAAAGTCAGAGAACTAATACTATCTTACTTCAAGACTTATAAAGCTATAGTAATCAAGGCAGCATGGTATTGGTGAAAGAAGAGACAGATGAGTGGGATAAAATACAGATCCTATAAGTAGATTCACACAAATATAGCCAATGGATTGAAGACAATACAATCATGAAATCATAGTCTCAGCTGGGTGAGGTGGAGCACTTTGGGAGGCTGAGGAAGGCAGACCATCTGAGATCAGGAATTCAAGATCAGCCTGACCAACATGGAGAAACATCATCTCTACTAAAAATATGAAATTATCTGGGTGTGCTGGCACATGCCTATAATCCCAGCTACTCAGGAGGCTGAGGCAGGAGACCCTAGGAGACAGAGGTTGTAGTGAGCTGAAATCACGCCATTGTTCTCCAGCCTAGGCAACAAGAGCAAGGCTCCATCTAAAGAAAAAGAAATGATACTCTTTTCAACAAATGGTGCTGGAACAACTGGACGTCTACATGCAAAAATAAATAAATAATCTAGACACAGACCTTGCACCTTTTATAAACATTAACTCAAAATGTGTCTGGGTGTAAATATAAAATACAAAAATATAAAACTTTTCGGAGTTTTATGGAAAAACACAAAGGAGAAAATTCAGGTGACTTTGGGTTTGACAATGAGTTTTTAGATACAACACCAAAAACATGATTCACAAAAGAAAAAATCAGTAAGCTGAACTTCCGAAAAATCAAAATTTTTATTCTGTGAAACACACTGCTAAGAGAATAAAAAGCTAAACCACAGACTGAGAGACGATATTTGCAAAACAAATATCTGATAAAAAATTGGTATCCAAAATATACAAAGAACACTTAAAATTCAACAATAACAAATAGCCCAACTAAAAAAACGGGCAAAAGATCTGAACAAACACCTTGCCAAAGAAGATATACAATTAAGTAAATATGCTCAACATTAGTTTATTAGAGAATTGCAAATTAAAACAATGAGATACCATGACACACCTATTAGAATGGCTAAAATCCTAAACACTGACAACACCAAATGCTGACAAAGTTGTGGAGCAACAGGAACTCTCATTCACTACTTGTGAAAATGCAAAATGGTAGAGTCATCTTGGAAGAGCTTAGCAGTTTCTTACAAAGTTAAATATACTCTTACCATATTATCCAGCAATGTACCCAAACTAGCCAAAAACTTATGTGTACCAAAAAACCTGCATGTGAATGTTTATAGCAGCTTTATTCATAATTGCCCAATATTGGAAGCAATCATGATATCATTAAAAAGGTGAATGAATAACCTGTGATATATCTATACAATGAAATAGTACCCACATCAATAGACTATAATATTTTATTTATTTATTTATTTGTTTTTTGAGATGGGGTTTCACCATGTTGGCCAGGCTGGTCTCGAACTCCTAACCTGAAGTGATCTGCCCACCTCAGCCTCCCAAAGTGCTGGGATTACAGGTGTGAGCCACTGCACCCCACCAGAATATAATCTTAAAAAGAAATTAGCTATCAAGCCACAAAAAGACATGGTGGAACCTTAAATGCATATTACTAAGTAAAAGAAGCCAATCTGAAAGATTACATACTATATAGTTCCAACTATATGACTTTCTAGAGAAGACAAAACCATAGAGACAGTGAATAGATCAGTAGTGGCCAAGGATTTGGAGAGGGAGGAAAGAGGAAAAGAAATTAATAGTTGGAACACAGGTAATTTTTAGGGCCATGAAACTATCCTGATACTATAATGGTGGATACATTGTGCATTTGTCAAACCTATAAAGCTGCACAACACAAAAAGTGAATCTTAATGTACTTTAATCAATAATAATGTATCAATATTGGCTCATCAGTTTCAACAATTATACCACAATAATCCAAGATGTTAGTAGTAGGAAAAACTAGGGGAAGGGGTGGTAAATACGGGAACTCTGTAGTTTCTGCTTAATTTTTCTGTAAACCAAAACTGCTCTAAAAATTAAAGTACACTAATTTTGTTTAAAAAGCAATAGGACAGGCATGGTGGCTCACACCTGCAATTCCAACATTTTGGGAGTCCAAGACGAGAGGATCACTTGAGCATAGGAGCTTGAGGTCAGCCTGGGAAACATAGGGAGACCCCTATGTTTAAAAAATTAAAAATTAGCTGGGCACAGTGGCTCACATATGTGGTCCCAGATACTCAGGAGGCTGAGGTGGGAAAATCACTTGAGCCTGGGAGGTCAAGGCTACGGTAAGCCATGATTGCACCACTGCACCCCAGCCTGAACAGAGTAAGACACTGCCTTAAAAAAAAAAAAAAAAAATGCAATAGGAGATTCAAAAACATATTCAGGCTTGACTCTGGAGCCAAAGAAGAAAAAGGGGAGTCCCTTGGCCAAGCATGAAAGGACTGAAGGTCCAGCTTGCTGGAGACCCAGAGGACAGGTATGCTCTAATAAGAGGCTTAGAGGTATCAGGATTAGTGATAGCAGCCTTAGAGATACAGGCAGCAAAGCTGGACTTGAAGAATGCACGAAAAGTTTGAAAGGAGTGTGGAGTCACACCCTTGGGCAGTGGTTCTCAAGCCTGTCTGCCTACAAAATCACCTGGGGAGATTTTAACTCCCAAAGTCTGTGCTGCACCCCATATCAATTAAATCAGGATTTCTGGGGAAAGCACTCAGATATCAGTCAGTATTAAAGTTCACCAGGTGATTCCAATGTACAGCCAAATTTAAGAGCCACTGACCAAGGGTTAGCCTTTTACATGGTGACTACAATGAGGTGACAATATTGGTTCAGAGGATCTAGTTAAGTGGAGGTGGATGGAAAATCTGGAATACGGGGTTAATAATAGATAGGTAAGAATAATACTTACCTACTTGAGGTAATGAACACAATCATCACAAACAAGAGAATATAATATTGCCTTACCTATCTGGAGTTCCCCATTGCTTTTTAGGCTTTGAAAGATTTTGGATTCTCTTCCTAGAAAAAAAACTAACAAATACCAGCTGATTAATTCAAAGAGAATGCTTAAGAACTATGGTTACATTAGATGACTCCAATTCAAACAAATCCCATTGAGAGAGAAAAAAAAAGAACTAAAACCAGTGCTATATTTGATGTGATTTGAAGAGTACTGAAAGGTTCAAATATCCAAAAATACTGTGGACCCAATATTCTCACTTCTAGAATTACTAATATAATACATAATAAAATTAAGAGAATAAATTAAGCAACCAAACAAAGAACATATTGTCTCCAGAAGACCCGAGGTAAAATGCACACTTGTTAACAGGAAAAACCTCAATCAGCATATTGTCATTTGTAGATGGCTTGGGGGCACTGGATTCTGAGCAGATTGTACAGACAAATTTCAGACAGAATGTCTGGCTTTGGAAAAACGATGAAATAGGCAAAATACACTTTTGATACCACTCAACTCGCTTTGTGCTTCACTCTGCTCCCTTGAACTTTCCCTGATTTTTTTCTTTTCTTTCTTTCTTTGTTTCTTTTTTCTTTTTCTTTTTCTTTTTTTGAGACAGAGTTTCACTCTTATTACCCAGGCTGGAGTGCAATGGCGTGATCTCGGCTCACCGCAACCTCTGCCTCCTGGGTTCAGGCAATTCTCCTGCCTCAGCCTCCTGAGTAGCTGGGATTACAGGCACGTGCCACCACGCCCAGCTAATTTTTTGTATTTTTAGTAGAGACGGGGTTTCACCATGTTGACCAGGATGGTCTCGATCTCTTGACCTCGTGATCCACCCGCCTCGGCCTCCCAAAGTGCTGGGATTACAGGCTTGAGCCACCATGCCCGGCCTCCTTTTCTTTTTTTTTTTTTTGAGACAAAGTCTTGCTCTGTCACCCAGGCTGGAGTACAAAGGCATGATGGAGTGATCTCAGCTCACTGCAACCACCAACTCCCAGATTCAAGTGATTCTCCTGCCTCAGCCTCCTGAGTAGCTGGGATTACAGGTGCCTACCATCACACCCTGCTAGTTTTTGTACTTTTAGTACAGACAAGGTTTCACCATGCTGGACCAGGCTGGTCTCGAACTCCTGGCCTCAGGTGATCTGCCCTCCTCACCCTCCCAAAGTGCTGGGATTACAGGCATGGGCCACCGCACCTGGCCCCCTGACTTTTCTTAATCCACTTGTAGCAGAGAGAGTTTGTGCCCTCCAAGTATACATGTGTTCCCCTATGTTTCCCAGCCTCCTTTGCAGTTGTTTGGAGTGACATAACTGTCATGTTTAACTTCAGCAAGAGTACTGAGCATCACATAAGAGCTAGTGTGCCTCTTCCACTTTTCTCTTTCCCTGTTGCAGTAACCTGGAAGCCACATATCCTAGATAGCAAAGCTACAAGGTAGAAGAAGGCCAATCAATTCACACTAGATTCTGGCAGGAAGGAGAAATAAACTTTTATTGTGTTAAGTCATTGAGAGCTCTGTATCCTGTTTGTTAATGCAGCATTGTCTATCCTATGCAGACTAATACACCACCTATGTTGTGGCGACTCATACTACAACTGTGTATGGCCTTGGTTGCAGCCTGAAGGGCCCAATAAATAACAACCCTTTTTGTCTACCACCTTTAGAAACCAACTGAAAGCTAGGCACAGGAGTCAGACAAACAGAATAAAAATACTATCTGTTATTGACAAAACCATATTGAAATGAGTAGTCTGAATCACTGACACCCCCGAATAGAACTTACATCCCAAAGCTGCAGGCCTCCTCCTGTAGGGGCTAAGCTTGCTATGTGATAGAAAGTAGATCACAAAGATCCTTGTACAGATTGAGGCACCATTTTAGAGAACACTCTAGACAGGCAGGCCCCAAAGCAAAAGGACCCAGAAGGGACCAATTCTTGCTCCCAAACCTATCAAACAACTGTCACTCCTACTCCATGGAAAGTCTAATTAAGGAGTGAGGCAAGAGGCCAGGAGAACTACTCAAAGAAATGCTTCAAGGTACACAATGAGGGAGGTGAGAAGGAAAAGCATCCCCCTAACACTTGCCTGAGCTCTTTAATAGGCTACGAACTCTTTTAGAATAAGCCCTAGTTCCGGTGTCAGGCAGGATTCAGTTACTGACATAGCACATACAAGGCATTATGTGAGGAAATGGCCTTCCTAATTAAGTGGTGATTGATGCACCATGGGAGGAGACATCAGGGGAGAGGGGGCTCAATATTCAGCAGCTCCCAAGGTTGCGCATTTGTTATTACCTCTCGGCCTTTTTTTTTTTTTTTTTTCTTTTTGGTTAGAGATAAGGTCTCACTATGTTACCCAGACTGGAGTGCAATGGCATGTTGACGAATCCCTGCAGCCTCGAACTCACCCCAACTCAGCCTCCTGAGTAGCTGGGACAATGGACACCATGCTGGGTTAATTAGGCACAGCATATTTGCATGAGAATGAACTTTTTGGCCAGGCGTGGTGGCTCAAGCCTGTAATCCCAGCACTTTGGGAGGCTGAGGCGGGTGGATCATGAGGTCAGGAGACCAAGACAAGCCTGGCCAAACTGGTGAGGCTACTAAAATACAAAAAATTAGCCAGGCCTGGTGGTGAACGACTGTAATCCCAGCTACTTGGGAGGCTGAGACAGGGGAATCACTTGAACCCAGGAGGTGGAGATTGCAGTGAGCAGAGATCTCACCACTGCACTTCACCCTGGTGACAGAGCAAGACTCCGTCTCAAAAAAGAAAAAGAACAGACTTTTTAAAGTATACAGAAGGATAGATAATGGAGATGGCACAATTTCCTCACATGATGACCCCAAATTAGCAGATCAAACAGAAACAAGAAGCAGTAAGAAATAACAATAACACAAAACTTTTTTGAAACCACACTCATCACAGCCTTTTTAAGCATAAAAACTTATGAGACACAAACTATCCAGCCACAGGAGAGCTTGCTCACTCAGCATATATTATTTATTTGAAGTACTGTGGTATTTTTAGTGGATATTTGGCAATACTCAGTAAATGTTCATTCTACCAGCTCTACTCCTCAGCCACCAGACAATCTTGGGAACGGGACATAATTTTGCTGAATTTCATTTTCTTTCAGTAAAATCTAGTTGCTATATCTGTCCTATCTACTTTTCAGAATTCTTGTAAGAAAACCGATTTTTTAACTGCAAATCATTACACAAAAATTCAATAGTGGTATTTACTGCCTGAAAAGGAAGCGGGGGAAAAATTAGAAAGCATGGTAAATACAGCCAGGTGTGGTGGTCAACGCCTATAATGCCAGCACTTTGGGAGGCTGAGTTAGAAGGATCACCTGAGGCCAGGAGTTTGGGACCAGCCTGGGCAACATAGTGGGTCCATGTCTGGACCCATCCCTACAATAAAATTTTTAAAATCAATTTTAAAAAATAAAATACAAAATAAGTCTAAATGATAACCATACATGTAAATGAGCTAAACAATAACAGTAAATATGAATGGTTTTGACCCACTTCTTTAAAAAGTGGATGAAAAAATTATTTTCTGGTATTATTTACTTTTCACCTCCATGAACCACTGATATGAACCCTTGGTATTTCTCCCTAATAATTTTGTAGGATGACTATCTTTTATCCAAAATGCTTGGGAATGTATTTGGAATTGGGGATATTTTCAGATTTTGAAATATCTGTATGTACATAAGGAGGTATCTTGGGGATGAGACCCAAGTCTAAACACAAAATTCATTTACGTTTTATGTACATCTAATACACATAGCCTGAAGGTCATTTTATATAATATTTTAAATAATTTTGTGTGTGAAACAAAGTTTGTGGTAAGTACTTATGTGTGAAATTTTCCACTTGTGGTGTTATGCCCATGCTCAAAGAGTTTCAGGTTTTGAAGCATTCTGGATTAGGGATGCTCAACCTGCCTTCTGTCTCCTCTTCTAACTGTGTCTTAGCCAAACAAAGGGTTAAGCATCGATTTTCAGATTAGGGATGCTCAACCTGCCTTCTGTCTCCTCTTCTAACTGTGTCTTAGCCAAACAAAGGGTTAAGCATCGATTTTCAGATTAGGGATGCTCAACCTGCCTTCTGTCTCCTCTTCTAACTGTGTCTTAGCCAAACAAAGGGTTAAGCATCGATTTTCAGATTAGGGATGCTCAACCTGCCTTCTGTCTCCTCTTCTAACTGTGTCTTAGCCAAACAAAGGGTTAAGCATCGATTTTCAGGAGGCATTTATTGATGTGCAGTATATGCACATCTACACACATGCCTTTTTCTTTCTTTTCATAAAGGGCACTTTCTTGAAGATTCATTAGCTACTGTACTTGAATTAGAGGCAAGGGGGATTGGGATACATTGACCTGGAGCTTCATAAAATCTATGATCTCAGATTGTCAGTGCAGAATCCCAAGTCCCTTAAAGGCTCAGATCTACTAAGTAACAAATCAAATACCTAAAAAACAAGTGAAAAACTGAGTAAACAGAAGTGTTCTTCTACATCTCAATCTTCTTTCCCAGTATTTAATAAGTCTAAATAATAATCAGACATATAAATGAGCTAGTCAATAACAATAAATATGAATGATTTTGACCCATTTCTCTAAAAAGTGGATAAAAATAAAATCTGGTATAATTTACTTTTCACCTATATGAACCCTTGGTATTTCTCCCTAATTATTCTATAGAATGAGTATCTCTTATACAAAATGCTTGGGACCAGAAGTGACTTTTTGGTAACTGTCTTCCTTCACCCCTCTTCCCAAAGGAACTGTGATTAGAAAAGGGACGTAAGGGCCAGGCACGGTGGCTCATGACTGTAATCCCAGTACTTTGGGAGGCTGAGGTGGGCAGATCACGAGGTCAGGAGTTCAAGACCAGCCTGACCAACATGGTGAAACCCCATCTCTACTAAAAATACAAAAATTAGCTGGGTGTGGTGGCACACACCTGTAATCCCACTACTCAGGAGGCTGAGGCAGGAGAATCGCTTAAACTTGACAGGCGGGGTTGCAGTGAGCTGAGATCTCACCATTGCACTCCAGCCTGGGTAACAGAGTAAGATTCCATCTCAAAAAAAAAGAATAGGAAAGGGCCTTATGACAAAGAAGGGAAAACATAGGAATGAACCTTTTGAAAACCCCAAGGTAGACCCACTTCAAATGAATCCGACCCATCCAGATTGGCTGGTCTATTAGTTTAGGTCTGTGAAAATGGTGCTACAATTATGTCTTACCATTTCCTTACAAAGTCACAGGAAACAGGATTTGCTAAAAGAAAATAAAAGTAAAAGCAAAAAATTAGATTCAACAGGATTCAAAGATATGATCAAAACAGCATCACAAATCAAAGGAGAAAGGAGTTAGAAAAATAACTATTTGGGGAAATGGCCAACTTAATATTTCATACTATGGACCAAAATAAACCACAGGTAAAAAAGGAGTTAAATATTTAAAAACTGAATTAAAGGAAATAAGAGAATATCTACTTGATCCCTCAATTTTAATCTTCTAGCATTAAAGGTGACAAAAAATATAAAGGACAATAGAAATAGATTAAAATACTTTAAATTTCTGTGTCAAAAATTAAAACAAAGATGACAGAAAATTTTGGAGAAATATTTGGCAACAAATATGATAAAGGGTTAATGGTCTTAACATTTGAAGAATATAAGATTATAAAAAAAACACTAAGTGTCAAAATTAAACAAAGGATGGGAACAGAATTCTCATATGAAGACATATAAAGGGCTAATAAACATAAGAAAAATTCATCAGCACTATAGGAAAAGTAAAAAAAAGGGAGAGAGAGAACATTCAAACTTGCTTGTAATCAAAACAATGCAAAAAATGAGATTTTTCTTTAAATGAGCAAATTAGCAAAAATTTTTTACACAGTACAAAGATGTTAGAAGGGTAAGATGAAATGAGTCCTCTTGTTCACTGCTGGCAAAAGTCTAAATTAATATATTATCTGAAAAATAATTTGATAGTATAAGTCAGTAATGTTTACATTCCTTAGTCCAATTCTATTTCTAGAAATGGACCCTAACGAAATAATTCCAGATGTGGCCAAAGAGGTATGCACAAAAATCTTCAACAGTGGGAAATTAGGTGATCCTGAAATGTTTATAACAGAAGAAATGGTTAAGCTAATGAAAAATCACGTTTACACTCATAAGTGGGAATTGAACAAGAACACATGGGCACAGGGAGAGGAACATCACACACTGGGGCCTGTCAGGGGGTGGGAAGCTAGGGGAGGGATAGCATTAGGACAAACGCCTAATGTAGATGATGGGGTGAGGGATGCAGCAAACCACCATGGCATGTGTATACCTATGTAACAAACCTGTATATTCTGCACATGTACCCCAGAATGTAAAGTATAATTTAAAAAAAGAAAAGAAAAATAATGTTTAGAAGCTGATTTTTTTTAATGTGGAAAAATGTAGGTGATCCCATAGGCCAAAGGCCTATCATAATAGGCCTTATGATGATGGATTGCTCCAGAGTCTTTTCTTGGCAAATTTTAATCCCATCTAAGAGTTTTGAAATAACATTGTCAGAGAATGATCCAAGATGGCTGATTGCTAACATCTCGGGATTGCAGCTCCCAGTGAAAGCACAGAGAAAGAGAGGACGCCACACTTTCAGACAAATTTTTGTCATTCACGGAGCAGAAGATTCCCAGTGAAGGAGCCCCACAGGTTGCCAGCGCGACTTTTGTGGCTGGTGCAGCAGTTTTGCCGGCACCTCGGCCCGGCAGCTTTGGTGCAGAGTAAACGGGACTGGTTCCCCTTTTGACCGACGTTTGGAGCTGCGGGAAGACAGAGTCGCCTATTACAGACTCAAGAAAGAAGCCAGACTGGAGATTCCTGGGCAGAAAAGCACCATCAGTCTTAACACCGCTGTTTTGGCCGGCGCAGTGGGTTGCTCATATTTCGGCCCTGGGAATTAACAACTTGGACATCCACTCAGAGACCTAATTTGAAAGTTGGTAATTACAAAGACGACAGGTGGATAAATTTACAATGATGGGAAGAAACCAGTGTAAAAAGGCTGAGAATACTCAAAATCGGAACGCCTCTCCCTCTAAAGAGGATCACAGTTCCTCATCAACAAGGGAACAAGACTTGATGGAGAACGAGTGCATCCCATTAACAGAATCAGGCTTCAGAACATGGATAATAAGAAACTTCTGTGAGTTAAAAGAACATGTTGTAGCCCAACGTAAAGAAACTAAGAACTTTGAATAAAGGTTTGACGAAATCCTAATAAGAATAGACAATTTAGAGAGGAATATAAGTGAATTAATGGAACTGAAGAATACAATATGGGAACGCTGAGAAGTATGCACAGGTTTAAACACTCGAATTGATCAAGCAGAAGAAAGGACATCAGAGGTCAAAGAGCAACTTAATGAAATAAAACGAGAAGACAAGATTAGAGAAAAAAGGATAAAAAGGAATGAGCAAAGTCTCCAAGAAATGTGGGACTATGTGAAAAGACCAAATTTACGTTTGATAGGTGTACCTGAGTGTGACGGAGAGAATGAATCCAAGCAGAAAAATATTCTCCAGGATATTATTCAGGAAAATTTTCCTAACCTAGCAAAGCAGTACAATATTCAACCCCAGGTAATAAAGAGAACACCACAAAGATATTCCTCAAGAAGAGCAACCCCAAGGCACATAATCATTAGATTCACCAGGGTTGAAACGAAGGAGAAAATACTAAGGGCGGCCAGAGAGAAAGGTCAGGTTACCCACAAAGGCAAGCCCATCAGACTTACAGCAGATCTCTCAGCAGAAACTCTACAAGCCAGAAGAGAGTGGGGGCCAATATTCAACATCCTTAAAGAACAGAACTTTCAGCCCAGAATTTCATATCCAGCCAAACTAAGCTTCACAACTGAAGGAAAAATAAAATCTTTTATGAACAAGCAAGAACTCAAGAGATTTTATTACCACCAAGCCTGCTTTACAAGAGCTTCTGAAAGAAGCATTACACATAGAAAGAAACAACCAGTATTAGCCTTTCTAAAAATATACCAAAAAGTAAAGAGCATCAACATAAAGAAGAATTTACATCAACGAATGGATAAAACAGCCAGTTAACATCAAATGGCAGTAATCCTAAATTTAAATCGACTAAATCACCCAATCAAAAGATACAGCCAAAACCCAACAGTATGCTACATCCAGACCCATTTCACATGCAAGGATACACAAAGATTTAAAACAAAGGGATGGAGAAAGATTTACCAACCAAATGGAGAGCAAAAATAAATAAATAAATAAAAAGCAGGAGTTGCAATTCTCGCATCTGATAAGATAGATTTTAAAGCAACAAAGATATAGTGGTAAAAGGATCAATGCAACAATAAGAGCTAACGATCCTAACACCCAGATACATAGAGACTTAGACTCAATGAGACAGAAAATTAATAAGGATATCCAGGACACGAACTCAGATCCAGAACAAGTAAACTTAATAAATATTTGTAGAGCTCTCCACTTTAAATACACAAAATATATACTCTTGTCAATACCACATCACACCTACTCATGGGTTTAAATGAAATATTGATTGGCCATTATTACCCATTTTTTGGAATGAAGTAATATTTCTGTTCTCTCTCCCTCTTTTTCTTCCTCTTTCTTCCTCTACTTCATTCCTTTTTTTTTTTCTTTCCTTCTCTCAAAAAAAAAAAAAAAAAAGAAATAACATTGTCTACAATGTTTTTGGTAAAGAAAAGTGGGTCAGAAAGCTAGCATCAGAAAGACATGGCTCAAAGCTCAGTTTTCTTGCTTACTCCACTGTATAATCTTGGGTAAATTAATTTCTCTGAGATTCAGTTTCCCCTTCTCAGATATGAGGATTAATAGGTCTGTGTAAAGATTAGTGATAAACAGCCAGGTGCCATGGCTCATACCTGTAATCCTAGCACCTTGGGAGGATGAGGCGGGTGGATCAGCTGAGGCCAGGAGTCCAAGATCAGCCTGGCCAACATGATGCAACCCCATCTCTACTGAAAACACAAAAATTAGCAGCTCGTAGTGGCACACACCTGTAATCCCAGCTACTCGGGAGGCTGAGGCAGGAGAATCACTTCAATCTAGGAGTCGGAGGTACCAGTGAGTCAAGATCACACCACTGCACTCCAGCCTGGGCAACAAGAGCAAAACAACTTCATCTCAAAAAAAAAAAAAAAATAGTGATAACACAAGATTAGTGTGTACATATATGTCGCTTATATATATATACATACATGTAAAGCATCTTGCATATGGTAGATAAATGGTAATTACAGTTATTGGTTACAACTTCCGTGTATCAATGGCTTAAATAGAGCATTGTAGGAAACACAATTAACCATTCAACCAACTTGTGATTTGGCTCCTACAGGCAAGCATGGTGCCAGAATGGAGAGAACACAAATGAGGAGGGTCTCTCTTCTCAAAAAGTTTACGGTCCAATGGGAGGCAGATTATGAACTTAAACAAAAAAAGTAAATGGAACTTTTAAATTCAGATATTTTCTATTGTTCCAGACCTAAGGGAAAAGGGAGAGTAGTCTATAAAAATGTCCCTCGCAGCCATCTGTGCTGTCACCCATGAAAGTGGCAGTGCTTATTCTATGGATTTTTTAGGTATTACCAGTCTTGCCTTTCAGCTTCATGACCTGATACAGGTCAGAGAGTCAGTAAAAAACTGAATCAGTCCTAAAAGATCATCTATAAGTACTGATAATGTGAATGAATAACTCTTTGCTATTGTTCTTTCGTGCTATAATTTCTCCCATAGGTAAAGCTTTCACTCTTTACTTTAGAAAACACACTTTTGATGTTATCTCACTAATTGGGAGGATGAAATAGCGCTCAGGTGGCTGTTCTTAGCTAATGACCCAAGCAAAGCAGTGTTACAGTGTTTCCAAATTTGTCTGCAGAATAGAATCACTTGGAGATCTCTTACAACCTACAAGTCCCAGGCCACATCTCAGACCAATTAAGTCACAATCTCTAGGGAAGGGACACAGTCATCAGCATTTTTTAAAGCAGACAAGTTTGGGAACTGTTATGATATTTAGTGGCTGAGACCACTGGCTCTGGAATCAGACTTCTTGGAACCAAATTTTAGCTCTAACCTCTGATCTAGGGCAAGTATATTTAAGCTCTCTGCCACTCAGTTTTTTTCACGAATGGGTTCTTGCTTCAAAAAGTTGTTAGATGAAAGTTAAATAATACAAGGAAAGCACTCTGCATAGTGTCCAAAACAGTGAATATACAATAAAGAGTATTATTAATTCTAAGAATTTAAGAATTAAGATTCTGCTTCAATTTCTGTGAATTAAAAAAAATGTTTAATTGTTAAGGAAGTGTTTACTATTAAGGGTTCCAACTGCATTTTTTTTTTTTGAGATGGAGTTTCGCTGTTGTTACCCAGGCTGGAGTGCAATGGCACGATCTCGGCTCACCGCAACCTCTGCCTTCTGGGTTCAAGTAATTCTCCTGCCTCAGCCTCCTGAGTAGCTGGGACTACAGGCGCGCACCACCATGCCCAGCTGATTTTTGTATTTTTAGTAGAGACAGGGTTTCACCATGTTGACCAGGATGGTCTCGATCTCTTCACCTCGTGATCCACCCGCCTCGACCTCCCAAAGTGCTGGGCTTATAGGTGTGAGCCACTGCGCCTGGCCTTTTTTTTGCATTTTTTTAAAGACAGGGTAGGGTCTCTCTGTAGCCCAGACTAAAGTGCAGTGGCACAATCGTTGCTCATTGCAACCTGCACGTTCCCAGTTCAAGTGATTCCTCTGTCTTAACCTCCCGAGTAGCTGGGACTACAGGTGTTCACCACCAAGCCATGCTAATTTTATTTTTTGTAGACAGGGTCTCACTATGGTGCCCAGGCTGGTCTCCAACTCCTGGGCTATAGCAATCCTCCTACCTTGGCCTCCCAAAGTGCTGGGCACGAGTCACCATGCATAGCCATGAAAATTATTAGTAAAATGCTAAACCTAGTTTGTAAACGTGCTCACATATATTTTCATTGGTTGATGTATTTCGCTCCTCCATTCATTTCTAAAAGGATTTGAAGTTGCTTACATAGGCTGCAATAGGATATGTCTGTTTTTAGATGAAAAACTCAAGGAGAAAGAAAAATAGTCTCAGTGGAAGGGAAAGAAAAATAGCATGAAACAAGGGAAGCATATATAATAAAGCCTAGCACAGTCGTATCTGAGCATTCTACCACCGAAAGACACCAGCTGTCCCTAACATTAGAATCTTTTAGGAGGAGGGTGGAGCAGGAGCTTCGTCACTATGTATTTCTTTCTTGTTTTTATTTTCTCTCTTATAGGTTAGTCAATCACATGCAAATGTCAACAGACATTTGTAGCCAGGCCGCAGACCGTATGGGTTTACACCGACACGGCTGCGCCCGGCGGGTCTGGGTGGACAGCGCTGTCCTCAGTGACACAGGACGGGCTCGATGGCCCCGGGCGTGCTGACCGCCACCTTGCGGACACAGAAACGCGGCCTGCGATGGGCTTCCCTGTTGAGAATGCTGCCATTGTTGAGCTTTCTGGTCAGTGTTGCAGGGGACGAGGTAGTTGTGCAGGTCCGTAAGCGGGACTGGAACTGCTCCACAGTCTCCTTCCCCCGCTCCGGACAGGTGGCGCTCCGGACGGCGAAGGAACGCGTGCGGCCGGCGTCGATGCCACCGGGGGGCGCAGGTTGGCAGCGGCTGGAGGCGGCGGGGCTCGGCCTAGAGGCGCCCAGCAATTCAGGCTGCCACACATGTTGAAATCTTTCTTAAAAAATCTCTCTAATGAGGTCTTACTGAGTTATACGTGGAGTAACTTAAGTTATAAGATGATGGAAAGCCGAATGGAATCCTTTTTTAAGTTTTTTCCCTCATCAAAGTTTACTCCTGATATGTGTTGCATGAAACCAAGTTTAAAAAAACAAGGAAGTTTCCAGTAAAGTACTATAAATTACTAAGTATAAGGCATGATTATCCCCCCCAAAATTATTCTTCAGTGAAGTTTACGTTATATGCAAGCTCTTAAAAGAACCCATCTTAAAAGGTACTTTCTCAATTGCCTTATTTTCTCAACAATGAACTAAGCAAGGAAAATGTTTTGGGGCCGGGCACGGTGGCTCACGCCTGTAATCCCAGCACTTTGGGGGGCTGAGGCGGGCGGATCACTTGAGCTCAGGAGTTGGAAACCAGCCTGGCCAACATGGTGAAGCCCCATCGCTACAAAAAAATACAAATATTAGCCAGGCGTGGTGGTGGGCACCTGTAATCCCAGCTACCTGGGAGGCTGAGGCACGAGAATGACTTGAACCAGGAAGCAGAGGTTGCAGTGAGCCCAGATAGGGCCATTGCATGCCAGCCTGGGTGACAGAGCAAGACTCCCTCTCTCTCTCAGCCTCCTGGGTAGCTGGGATCACAGGCACTTGCATGTCAGCTAATTTTTTTGTATTTTTAGTATAGACTGGGTTTTGCCATGTTGGCCAGGTTGGTCTCGAACTCCTGGCCTCAAGTGATCCACCGGCCTCCGCCTCCCAAGGTGCTGGGATTACAGGCATGAGCCACCACTCTCAGCCCTAAACCTTATTTTTAAAAGCAAACTATAAACGCAAAACACAATAAACAACATAGTGATTGTATTGTAAAGGTAAAAGTACACCTACAGGGTGAATTTTTTTTAATAGTTCCTAGTTTTACATGACATGAATGAGTTCTGATGGCTTGTGATAATTTCCATGATAGCATCAAACACAGGTTCAAAGGAACCCTGTCTAACTCCTAATAAAATAATGGAATCTAGGGAATGAACAAGACTGGTTGTTAAAACCATTAGGTGGGCTGGGCGTGGTGGCTCGTACCTGTAATCCCAGCACTTTCGAGGCTGAGACGGGTGGACCACCTGAGGTTGGGAGTTTGAGACCAGCCTGACCAACATGGAGAAACCCTGTCTCTACTAAAAATATAAAATTAGCCAGATGTGGTGGTGCATTCCTGTAATCCCAGCTACTCGTGAAGCTGAGGCAGGAGAATTGCTTGAACCGGGGAGGCAGAGGTTGCAGTGAGCTGAGATCGCACCACTGCACTTCAGCCTGGGAAACGAGAATGAAACTCCACCTCAAAAAAAATTGGGTTAAAGGCGGATGGGGAACTAACATTGAGGGATCAGGCTGACCTCACCTAAACCCACTCATCAATCTTACATCCCCACAAGTGGGAGAGCCAGAGGCATGCGCCTTACTCAAGTGTGATGCCAGAGGAAGTGAGTTGCCAAAAATAATTTATTCTGAGTTAAAGCAAGCCTCTCAGTCCATAACTGTGATTTGTAAGAAGTGGGGGAGCTAGAGAAACAATTTAAAAACATCACAAAGAATGAATCAAATTCAGAATATGGGATATTTTACCAAATTTCCCTGACAAATAAATGATGCTTCAAAAAGGGAGAGAGGACAAGGTCTATTGATGAAGAATAATAGAGACGAAGAGACTATGGGGGAGAAAACAAATTCTTTTCTTCCCCTTTTTAGGATCTTAGTTGAGACATTCTCTTAAAAAAAAAAAAGATTAAATTAACAAAAGAAAAACAAGCAGAAGTTTAGGAACATGGGCCACCAAGCGGGAGAGGTCTCAGTTCAAAAGTATTTCTCTCTCAAGGCAGTGGCTTGGGGACTTTGCTTAAATAGTATTTTAACAAACAGCCATAAATGCTATACAGTGACAAGAGAAAGGAAAAAGCAGGTGTGGTCTTTTTAAAGGCAGGGAAGATAGTAAAATCTGTTCCCAGATTTCTCTGTTGCCTGGGGCTGCCTTCTCCCTGCCCATCGCCCAGCGGCAAGCGCTGTCTCCAGTAAGGAAGGGTTGATGTCCCACCACCAGGCAAATGGAGCCTGAGGCAGAGCATTCCTCCGCATTTGCATTGCCTTTTACTTAACAATCGTCAGTATTTTGGTTTCCTTAAGACATAACTCCCAAATATAATGTGAGGCCCTTAAGTCCTAATTTGAACAAGTCAACTGTAAAAATGCATTTTGAGACAATTAGGGAAATATGTATTTAGTGGGCATTAAAGAATTGTGGCTGGGCATGATGGCTTATGCCTGTAATCCTAGCACTTTCGGAGGCTGAGGTGGGAGGATGGCTTGAGCCCAAGAGTTCAAGACCAGCCTGAGCAATCTAGGAAGACTCCATCTCTAGGGGAGGGAGGGGTTGTAAATTTTGGTATTTGTGTAATTATAACATGATAATTATACTTTTATGTAGGCTTTTTAAAAATCCTTAGCAATTAGAGATGCATGCTGAGGTATTTATAGGTAAAATGACATGGTGTTTGGCAGTTTCCTTAAAACAAATGTGTCCTATAGGATGCCCAAAAATAGGGTTGGGGGCATCTAGATGAAACAAGAGTCCAAAAAAATGTTAATTATTGAAACTAGGTAATGGGTACATAGGAGTTTATTATAACATACACTATTTTGTGTATGTTAAGAAATTTCCATAATTAAAAAAATCTTTTAAGTTTTCTATCTCAAATAACTTAGAAATAAAAATAATGTGCCCTCAAAAAGTGTTACTCAAAAAATGACTAGTGATGTCAAAAATGCATGTAAAAAATTAATAAAATTGTTTTCCATGAAATATGACAATAGGAATAAATATTTCTAAATTATACCATTTATTTTACTATGTTACTTTTATTTTTTTAATTTAAATTTTTATAATACAATTATAAATAAACATTTGTCTATTTTAGCTCTATTTTTAAAAGTTTATGTATTCAAATTAGCAAAAACATTTAAATTCCTTATATTCAAGAATATATAGGGCCGGGCATGGTGGCTCATTCCTGTAATTTCAGCACTTTAGGAGGCCAAGGTGGGCGGACCACCTGAGGTCAGGAGTTCAAGACCAGCCTGACCAACATTGATAAACCCTGTCTCTACTAAAAATACAAAATTAGCTGGATGTCATGGTGCATGCCTGTAATCCTAGCTACTCAGGAAGCTGAGACAGGAAAATTGCTTGAACCCAGTGTTTGGAAAACTCTGCCCCTACTGCAAAAGCTCTCTCTCTCTCTCTTTCCCTCCCCCACAAAGAGGCTCCCTTATCTCTCACTTTACATACCGGCCATAGCCCTCCCGCCGCCCAGCTTCCCGACGCCCAGCTTCCCGCCCAGCAGTTCAAACTGACCAACAGTTGCCCACCACCTCGGCTTTTGGCTTCCCCACCCCCAGCCCTTCAGCCCCCTATAAAACAACCCTGCCCCTTTGAGCAGCGCGGCCATTTTTCCTTTTCGTCCCGGCTGGCCTGCCCGGAGGCTCTTTCCTCTCAATAAAGCCTGAACTTAAGGAATTTCCTCTAGCCTGCGGTCCGGTTTTTTCCGAACGAGCTCAGTCTTCCCGCAGAGGGTAGGTCGGACAAATGGTGCCGAAACCCGGGACGGGAGCTGAGGCCGTTGGCCCGGCCACGGCCCCCCTCCCCGACCTACCCAACACTGGCCCTGCCACCTCCACTTTCCGATTAAGGTAAGCCAAGTTTTTCTTGCTTTGCCTTCCCCCGCTTCCCGTCTCCTCTTCCTACGGCATGGTGCAGTTGCTCCCTCCGGCGTTCCGCACGGACTCCTTGCCTAGTCTCGGCCGAGCCAAGGTAGTCTTCCGTTCCGGCTCCAGGAGCCTTCCGAGGGACAGCCGCCAGACGGGGGACGCCCCTCTGACCGCTGCCCTTTCCCGTACTTAATTGTACTCCGGGGAATTTGCAACGAACGGGGACGCCTTTTCGTTGCATCTGCCCATCCGCGCCGGAGAGTCTGTAGCTGCGCCTGCCATGGGAAATTCAGAGTCCAAAATACCTCTGAGCACCCCCCTTGGGTGCTTGCTGCGAAATTTTACCAAATTGGGATATTCCCAAACCCTCAGAAAGAAAAAGCTTATTTTCCTGTCCCAGGTGGCTTGGCCCCAATACAAACTCAGTAACCAGTCACATTGGCCCCCGACTGGCACTTTTGATTTCAACACCCTCCGAGATCTCGACGATTTTTGTCGCCGCGCGGGCAAGGACAATGAAATTCCTTACGTCCAGGCTTTTTGGGACCTCCGTACCCACCCCGACCTATGTTCTTCCTGCTCCACCTACCAAATCCTCTTATCTCGAACCCCCCGTAAATCTTCCTCCACTACCTCTCCCCCTCCCTACTCCTCACCGGAGGATCTGCCTGAACATCTGTCCTCTCCTGCCAATCTCAGCAACCAGTCGCCATCAACGGCACGCCCTTCCCCCACTCCCTCTGCACCTCCTACCTCAGAGGCCATGCCTCGCTCTCCCTCTACTCCCTCCGAGCCCCCTCCCTCAGAGGCCACACTTCCTCTTGCCTCTCCGGTGGCGGCCCACACCCGCTCTCACCAGCCAGCTATCCTGGCCCCACTCCGAGAAGTAGCAGGCGCAGAAGGTTTAATCAGGGTCCATGTTCCTTTCTCACTCCAAGATCTGTCCCAAATTGAGAAATGTTTAGGATCCTTCTCAGCCGACCCATCCACCTATATTAAAGAATTCCAATACCTCACTCAAGTATAAGAAGCCCTAGTCCGGTACACTCGACTAGATCCAGCCTCCCAAAATGGGGCCACTGTATTAGCCTCCCATTTTATCTCCCAATCAGCACCCGACATAAGAAAGAAACTAAAGAAAGCAGAAGAGGGGCCAGAGACTCCCATCCAAGACCTGGTAAAAATGGCCTTTAAAGTATTCAATGCCAGGGAAGATGCGGCTGAGGCTGCCCGCCAAACTCGCATGAAGCAGAAGGCTGCCCTCCAGACCCAAGCCCTAGTGGTGGCTCTAAGGCCGGCAGGGAACCAGAAGCCCAAGGCCGAAACCCATGCCCCTCCAGGGGCATGTTTCAAATGTGGAAAGGAAGGACACTGGTCCCGAGCCTGTCCACAACCATGGCCACCAACTAAGCCTTGCCCTGTCTGTCGGCTCCCGGGACACTGGAAGTCAGACTGCCCCAGCTTCCCCAGGGTGCCGGTTCCTCAAAACAGACACACTGGCGTTACGCAGCCGGCGGTCACCCTCAGTAGGGAGGAGCCTGCTTGCCAGGAGCCGACCTCCGAGGGAGCTCCGTTCCCCAGTCTACTAGGGCTGCTAGATGACTAGCGGGGCCCTGGCTTTCCGACTCCGGTTACCCTCGCCGAGCCTAGGGTCACAAGACATGGGGGCTACCTACTCCGCACTTCCTTCTTATTCTGGCCATCTCACCCCTTCCCAGGTCTTAGTCATGGGAATCGATGGGACCCCGAGTATCCCCTATCAAACCCCACCACTCATGTGCTCATATAACTCCACTCCCTTCACCCACTCCTTTTTAGTAATCCCCACCTGCCCAGTTCCCTTTCTGGGGCGAGACATCCTTTCAAAGCTGAAGGCCGTCATAACCTTCCCCACCGCCAGCCCACACAGCCTTTTTCTCCTAGCCCTCAATACTCTGCCTCAGAACTCCAGACCCTCCAGTCTACCCCCGGGGTACGGTTCAAGGATGACTGGGCCTTCAAGCATAACCTCCTCATCCTCCCTGAAAAGCAAAGGTACCAGATAATCCAAGACATCCATAATTCACTCCACATTGGGCCTAAAGCCTTATACCGATTCCTCAACCCACTTTTTCACCCCCACCGCCTCCTCAGTACCATACAGGAAGTCCAGTCCTCATGTACTGTCTGCGCAAAAACTAATTCCCAGGGTTCCTGTCATCCCCGGCGCCAGCTTCATCAGCTACGCAGGTTCCTACCTGGCCAAGACTGGCAAATTGATTTCACCCATATGCCAAAGCACAAACAGTACCGGTATCTGCTAACCATTGTTGACACCTTTTCAGGCTGGATTGAAGCCTCTGAGTCTGCCGGGACAGTAGCCACTCATCTCATTCAAGACATCATCCCACGCTTTGGACTCCCAGCTACCATACAGTCAGACAACGGCCTAGCCTTTATCTCCAAAGTCACTAATGCCGTTTCTACCTCTCTAGGAATTCAGTAGAAGCTACATGCCGCCTACCATCCCCAGTCCTCTGGTAAGGTAGAACGGGCCAATGGCCTAATAAAGGAGCATCTGACCAAGCTCATGCTTGAGCTCCGCCAATCCTGGGTAACCTTACTTCCTATCGCCCTCACCAGAGTAAGAGCAAGCCCCCGGGGCCCATCACAGCTTAGCCCATTTGAGCTGCTGTATGGTTGCCCCTTCCTGCTTTCAACTCCCCCACCGCCAGAGACTACTCCTCTAGACAGCTACCTCCCCTACTTTACTCAGGATTAGGAGGAGGGGCACTAGTCCACTCTCACCTGGCCATAGCCCGACTGACCTCACAACTCCAAGCGGCTATTGATGACTCTACTGAGTCTTTAGCATCACTCCAACGACAGATCACCTCAGTTGCCCAAGTTGCCTTGCAGAACCGAAGAGCCCTGGACCTGCTCACTGCTGAACGAGGAGGGACCTGTATCTTCCTACAGGAAGAGTGCTGTTACTACATCAATGAATCCGGCCTAGTAGAAACCCGAATCGAGAGCCTCC
The DNA here is from genome assembly GCF_049354715.1 of Callithrix jacchus. NCBI lineage: Eukaryota > Metazoa > Chordata > Mammalia > Primates > Cebidae > Callithrix > Callithrix jacchus. The sequence goes on from NC_133504.1 coordinate 140,198,583, forward strand.
AGAAACTCAAAACTAACCTGCAGAGTCAGAAGTTCTCGGCTGAAGCCACGGCGTGGTGGTCTTCCTCTATGTATACCCTCTTGTCCCCATTGCTTGGGCCCCTAGTAGCTGTTTGCCTAATCTTACTTATTGCTCCTTGCTTTCTACAGTTCCTATAGCGGCGCTTTCAAGAACTGACTCGAGTCACCATCCACCAGATGCTGCTCCAACCCTACCCTGAACGAGTGCAAGAAACAGACCTCTCCCCGAACATCCAGGCTCGTTAAGAAAAGAGACCTCTTCAGAACCCCCATCGACCCTTGTCAGCAGGAAGTAGCTAGAGAGACAACCGACGCCCCTGACCCCCTCTTTTTCTTTTCTTTAAGGAGTCGGGAATGTTTGGAAAACTCTGCCCCTACCGCAAAAGCTCTCTCTCTCTCTCTTTCCCTCCCCCACAAAGAGGCTCCCTTATCTCTCACTTTACATACCGGCCATAGCCCTCCCGCCGCCCAGCTTCCCGCCGCCCAGCTTCCCGCCCAGCAGTTCAAACTGACCAACAGTTGCCCACCACCTCGGCTTTTGGCTTCCCCACCCCCAGCCCTTCAGCCCCCTATAAAACAACCCTGCCCCTTTGAGCGGCGCGGCCATTTTTCCTTTTCGTCCCGGCTGGCCTGCCCGGAGGCTCTTTCCTCTCAATAAAGCCTGAACTTAAGGAATTTCCTCTAGCCTGCGGTCCGGTTTTTTCCGAACGAGCTCAGTCTTCCCGCAGAGGGTAGGTCGGACACCCAGGAGGCAGAAGTTGCCGTAAGCTGAGATTGCACCATTGCACTCCAGCCTGGGCAACAAGAGCGAAACTCCATCTCAAAAAAAAAGAATATATAGTAATTGCACTTTGGCAATATCTTGTTATAACAAATTAAGCAGTTGTATTAAAATAGACTCTCAACATTTGTTCATAGTGATTGGCCAGTCCAACTACCTCATTTCACTAGAAAAGAAACAGATAGACAGCTACGACAAAACGAAAAGTAAATCCCATTTCCTGACTCCTAATCCAGTGCTCTTCACAACGGAATCAAGTTTTCTCTTCTACTAAATGTATGCTCCAGTTGAAATCCCCAGTATGCAGCTGGAGTCATGGGCACAGCAGTGTTCAAACACTGAAATTTCTTTGGAAGCAGTAAGGAGAAGTTGACACATCCAATCCATCCTCACTGGCTGATTTTCCTGCAGTGCAAATTCCAGTATCACTCTCTGTCCCCAAAATGTTTCGCAGCCCACTCTTCCATGGAAAATAGCAGCAGTGTTTATTTCCTCCCATTTACGGGGCCTGACTGACCTATCTAGTCACTACGGTAGTTCACAGGCTAAGGATGAACTGATATGGCTTTTGTCTTTCTATTTCATGTGCCACTGATCAGAAGGCATTATATGGCCTTTTTTTTTTTTTTTTTTTTTTTTTTTTTTTTTTTTTGAGACAGAGTCTCACTCTGTCTCCCAGGCTGGAGTACAGTGGTGAGATCTCAGCTCATTGCAACCTCCGCCTCCCAGGTTCTGCCTCAGCCTCCTAAATAGTAAGGATTATAGGCACCTGCCACCACGCCCGGCTAACTTTTGTATTTTTAGTATAGGCGGAGTTTTGGCATGTTGCATAGACTGGTCTCGAACTCCTGACCTCAGGTAATCTCCCCGCCTCAACCTCCCAAGTGCTGGAATTACAGGTGTGAGCCACTATGCCTGGCCCATGATATGGCTTTGAATGCTGGTCCTTCACCATTTGCCTGGAGACAACATACCAAGTCTCATAATTCTCATCTGTAAAATGGGACACAAATAGTACTTACTTTAAAAGTTTGTCTTAAGAATAAAATGAGATTATGTCTGGGTGTGTTGGCTCAGGTATGTAATCCCAGCACTTTGGGAGATGGAGGTGGGTGGATCACCTGAGGTCAGGAGTTCAAGAACAGCCCGGCCAAGGCCATTTCTACTAAAAATACAAAAATTTAGCTGGGCGTATTGGCAGACACCTGTAATCTCAGCTACTTGGGAGGCTGAGGCAGGAGAATCGCTTGAACCCAGGAGGCGGAGGTTCAGTGGGCTGAGATCACACCATTTCATTCCAGCCTGGGCAACAGAGCGAGACTCCATCTCAAAATAAATCAATAAAATGAGATTACATTAAATATTTCAAACATTCAATGAAAATAAGCTACTATTAATATGAGCTCAATAACTCTTGAGTGAATCTAGGAAGTGTTCAAGAATGACTTTTATGCTGACTTTACCAATTTATTTTAAGCTTTGGAATAGAGAAGGATCAAGAAAGTTAAATCCCCGTCCAAAGTCATGCAGCTTATATTTCGGGTGGAAAGACAGACAACAAGCAAGTAAATAACTTCAGATAGTGGAAAGTGCTGGGAAGGAAATAAATGAGTGTGATGTGGCTGGTAAGGCAGAAGGAGGAGGTGCCTACCTTAGGGAGGGAATTCAGGGAAGAGCCTTTCGGAGGAAATGACACTTGAGCCGTGGAAAGACAAGCAGGTGCAGCATATGCGATGGTCTGGTGGGGAGAAGGGGAAATGAGGGAGAGCATTGCAGACAGAGGAAACAGCAAGCGTCAAGGCCCTGCGGTGGAACCAAGAGACAGGCACAGCACGACAACGGGTCAGGGTGGCCAGAGGGAAGCCAACAGGGCCGAGCACAGCAGGATTTGTGGTCAGGCCGATCCCTGTGAGCCCTGCAGGAGTTCTGCTTTTATTCTAAGTGCAACAGGAAGAAGCCACTGAAAGATTTTGAGCAACAAGATCAACAACATCAGAACATGAAAGTTGTATTACTCCCTTTCAATGTTTGTATTTGTTCTGCAGCACACAAACCGGGGCTCACATTGCCTTCTGCAGCTAACACAGGGATGGGATGACCCATCTGTGTTCCAAATCATTGGTGGAGAAGGCCGCCATCTGCTGGAAGAAAGCACGTTTCAAAAGCTGTTCTTCCCTGAAGGCGATGAGGGGCTCATTCATACACTCCCTTTGCACAGAGGAGTACATCATTCTGTAACGTGATAGGGCTAAAATATCAAAGTGTGACAGTACTCCACCTTGCTCTCTGCCCTGCCTTCTAAGGAATCTATGTTTGAATACCGAAAGGGATACAGCTGACCTTCAAAGAAAAAGCAAGCAGCAGGCCAGGCATGGTGGCTCACGCCTGAAATCCTAGCACTTTGGGAGGCCAAAGTGGGCAAATCACCTGAGGTCAGGAGTTCAAGACCAGCCTGCCCAACATGGTGAAACCCTATCTCTACTAAAAACAAAAAAATTAACCAGGCATGGTGACTCGTGCCTGCAATCCCAGCTACCCAGGAGGCTGAGGCAGGAGAATTGCTGGAATCTGGGAAGTGGAGGCTGCAGTGAGCCGAGATTGTACCCTACACTCCAGCCTGGGCAACAGAGTGAGACTCCAGCTCAAAAAAAAGAAAAAGAAAAAAGAAAAGGCAAGCAGCACCTCTCAGAACAGAACAGACCTGGGGTAGGGTGGGGACAGGAGAGGGTAAAAGAGAGGTAGACTCGAGCCTGAGAGAAATATGAAAGATATTTGCAGGGAGTGGCCATGATGATGCCAGGAACATGGGAAAAGGAATGCCTAAAGAACATTTTCGCAGGTTTTGCTGTGTTGGAAGGTGTAATTCCCTCTGAGATACTTCGGTAAGACCTACATTCCTTTTTGAAGCTTTTTGAAGTAAAATTTATGCTTGTTTTAGCTGCACGGCTGTGCAGTGCATATACTGGGTATGACTACATAAACCTGGGGACATCCTTTGATGTGACATATTAAGCTATCAGATCTGTTACTACCACTTATTCCTCCTGGCTCATGGCTAGACACAGCTCCCTAGCCTGTGCTCCCCACTGCCTTTGCTTAGGGTCATTTGAGCTAGAGATGAGAAGCAAGGACAGGGAGTGTGAGACGGCAGAGGCAGAAAGAGGAGGATCCTTCCACCTGGCCAAACAACAAACCTGAGACTTCTATTCAAATCAGTGCTCAAAAAGATCATGTCCCTAAGCTATGACAGGGTGAGCTGTGCCTCCTTTCACACCCATATGCCCCCACCCACTATTTTTATGACTATTTTTCTCTAATACCAAATCTATTTTTCATGTCCATTTGCACCATATGTCATTTTTGTGAAGATGATACAGGCAACTAGGCAACCACTAAGAATGCTAGGATTTTAACTCACCCTATACATTAGGATTAAACTCCAAATGGGTAAAAAGGGTTATTTAATTAATTTATTTATTTGAGACAGGCTCACTCCATTCCGCAGTCTCACTCTATTGCTGCAATGGTGCAATCACAGATCACTGCAGGTTTGACCCACCCCCAGGTTCAAGTTATCCTCCCACCTCGGCCTCCGGAGTATCTGGGACCACATATGCACGCCACCACATCCAGTCAACTTCTTCCTGGACTTCAGCTATCCTCTCATCTCAGCCTCCCAAAGAGTTGGGATTACAGACAGGTGTGAGCCACCACACCTGGCCAGATCAAAGAATTAAATGTTTATAAAAATGACTATGAAAGGCTGGACACGATGGCTCACACCTTTAATCCCAGCACTTTTGGAGGCTGAGGCAGGGGGATCACTTGAGGTCAGGAGTTCGAGACCAGCCTGGCCAACATGGTAAAACCCTGTCCCTACTAAAAATCCAAAATTTAGCCAGGCATGTTGGTGCATGCCTGTAGTCCTAGCTACTCAGCAAGCTGAGGCAGGAGAATTGCTTGAAGCCGAGAGGTAGAGGCTGCAGTGAGCCAAGACGGTGCCACTGCACTCCAGTCTGGGCAACAGAGAGAAACCCTGTCTCAACAATAAAATGACTATGAAAGAAAAACACATGGGTCAATTCTTTCATAACCTAGAAATAGAAAAAGGCCCTCTAATTATGATTCAATATGGAAGCCATAATAGAAATGATGGGTAAATTTTACTATTAAAATGTAGAAACAAACAAATGGTGAAACAAACAAAAAAACTAAACATAAGCAAAGACAAAGGGATTACCGACAAACTGAAAAAAGAAAGTTACACATGTCCCAGATATTTGCACAACCAAACTGCCATGGCTTAGCCATCTGGACACCCCATAGGACACAGAAGAGTGAGGTCACTGCTAAGTAGGAGTCGCTCAGTAAATGTTGAATGAAAAAAATTTTATTGAGTAGAAGCATGATGATATGCTAACTAAATATTGCCTAATGTTTACACTATCTTATGTAAATAGTATATTAAATATACTTAGTGTTTGTTGAGCTTTACTAAAGGAATTAATGAAGAGACTTATTGGAATTAACAAGGAAATTCTGGAAGACAAATTGAGAAGATAGGAAGCTTTAAAGTAGTGTTTTCTAAAGCAGAGTCTGAATACTTTTATGTCCTATAAATAAGAAAAAAACCTGTCAAACCAAAAGAAAAATAGGTAAAGGATATAAAACTATATATCAAAAAGATGCTTACTATCATTCATATAATAAGATAAATGCAAATTAAGACTTAATTGACAAGCTAGTTTATCAGATGTTCAAAAATCCAGAAGTTTAACCACACACTACAATGGAAAGACCATGGAGACAGAAAATGAATCGCCGCCTACGGAAAGAAATTTTGCTAATTCAAAATTACCAATGTATTTATCCACCAGGAATCCCCTAAGAATCTAACCCACAGATATACTTGCATCTGTACTAAACAATATACGTACTAGTCTATGGCTATAGAATAACAAGGTCCTGGAAGCAATCTGGAGTTTAAATAATGGAACATGATGCATCTGCTTTTATTTTTTTAATTTGAGGAAACTCTATATGTGCTCATACGGAAAGATACATTGTCCAGTGGAAAAAACAATAGAAGAACAGTTATAGAGGGTGCTACCCTTTGAGTAAGAAAGGGGGAAATACACACGATGGTATAGTATTTTCTTATATAAAGGTACAAGGAACTAGTGGTTACCTGTAAAAGGTGAGAGAGAGGTTAGGAGGGGACATGGTGGAAATGAGACATTTCCTTTGTGAACTCAAACTATCTGAGACAGGTCTTAGACAATTTTGAAAGTTTATTTTGCCAAGGTTTAGGATGAACCAGTGACACAGCCTCAGGAGGTTCTGAGACATGTGCCCAAGGTGGTTGGGGTAGTTTGCTTTTATAGATGGAGGGAGACATGAGACATCAACCAGTATGTGTAACATGTACATTGGTTGGGTCCCATAAGGCAGAACCCAAAGTAGGAGCTTCCATGTTAAAAGTAGCTAAGAGACAAAAGCTTTCATTCTTTTGAGTCCTTTTTTTTTTTTTTAATTTTTTGGTTTTTTTGAGATGGAGTCTTACTCTTTCACCCAGGCTGGAGTTAGTGGTACAATCTCAGCTCACTGCAACCTCTGCCTCCTGGGTTCAAGCAATTCTCCTGCCTTAGCCTCCCAGGTAGCTGGGACTACAGGCACACACCACCATACTCGGCTAATTTTTTGTATTTTTAGTACGGATGGGGTTTTGCCAAGTTGGCCAGACTGGTCTCAAACTCGTGACCTCAGGTGATCCTCCTGCCTCAACCTCCCAAAGTGCTGGGATTACAGGCATCACCCACCACGCCTGGCCTCTTTGGAGTCCTTCATCAGCCTTCCACTGAATACACAGTTTAGTCTGGTTCAGTGAATCTGCATTTTTACATAAACAATAGGGAAGAGGAAGCAATCAGATATGCATTTGTCTCAGGTGAGTCTCAGAGGAACCACTTTGAATAGAATGGGGGCAAGTTTGTCCTAAAATGTTCCCAACTTGACTTTCCCTTTTTTTTTTGAGACAGAGTCTTGCTCTGTTGCTAAGCACCAGGCTGGAGTGCAGTGGCACAATCTTGGCTCACTGCAACCTCCGCCTCCCAGGTTCAAGCAATTCTCCTGCCTCAGTCTCCTGAGTAGCTGGGACTACAGGCGCATGCCACCACACCCAGCTAATTTTTTGTATTTTTAGTAGAGACAGTGTTTCACCATGTTGGCTAGGATGATCTCGATCTCTTGACCTGGTGATCCGCCTGCCTCAGCCTCCCAAAGCACTGGGATTACAGGCTTGAGCCACCGCGCCCGGCCCAACTTTCCCTTTAGCTTAATGATTTTGGGGTCCCAAGATTTATTTTCCTTTCACATTTTGTATGACTTTATATTGCTTTTAGTTTTTGAACCATTTGAATGTCTTACAAATTTCAAAAAAGTTTTAAATTCTCAGTATGATTTCCCTCCATACACCCATATATGCCTGAGATCTTGTTTTTTTGTTTTTTTGTTTTGAGACGGAGTTTCGCTCTTGTTACCCAGGCTGGAGTGCAATGGCACGATCTCGGCTCACCGCAACCTCCCAGGTTCAGGCAATTCTCCTGCCTCAGCCTCCTGAGTAGCTGGGATTATAGGCACACGCCACCATGCCCAGCTAATTTTTTGTATTTTCAGTAGAGACGGGGTTTCACCATGTTGACCAGGATGGTCTCGATCTCTTGACCTCGTGATCCACCCGCCTCGGCCTCCCAAAGTGCTGGGATTACAGGCTTGAGCCACCGCGGCCGGCCGAGATCCTGTTTCTTTTAAAACATTTCCCTAATCCTTATAAATCTACATTAAATACTTTGGATTACATATATCTGAGATTCAATAGTCTCCATCTCAGTCTATTTTAGATAAATTACTTTAATGAGTACTTTGGGTCTATTTTTTTCCTTAGCCTTTATTCTGTTTTTAAACAGGCTCACACTGTAATCCCAGCATTTTGGGATGCCAAGTATAAGGTGGATCACCTGAAGTCAGGAGTTCAAGACCAGCCTGGCCAACGTGGTGAAACTTTCTCTACTGAAAATACAAAAATTAGGCCGGGTGTGGTGGCTTACGTCTATAATCCCAGCTCTTTGGGAGGCCAAAGCAGGCAGATCACCTGAGGTCAGGAGTTCAAGACTAGACTGGTCAACATGGTGAAATCCCATCTCTAGTAAAAAATACAAAAAGTTAGCTGGGTGTGGTGACAGGTGTCTGTAATCCCAGCTCCTCAGGAGGCTGAGGCAGGAGAATTGCTTGAACCTGGGAGGTAGAGGTTGCAGTGAGCTGAGATTGTGCCATTGCACTCCAGCCTAGGCAACAAGAGTGAAACTCTGTCTCTAAATAAATAAATAAGAGGTTATTGTTACCATTTAACTCAGAAAAATGAAGTGCTTGTCCTGTAGGATACTCAGTCCATTTTACTTTGTATGCTATGGATGTGTTATTGCTGTGGATGTGTTCAGCCTTCCCAACCTTGTAAACAGTTCTTCAAGGAAGGAATCCATGTCTTATTCATCTACAGCTCAGTACCTACACCATGAACACAGTGTGTGATCAATAAAGGTCAGCAGTGACAATGATGATTAGGTGATGATACTATTGTAAGGTCATAGAATAACAGAACCCATTCTACACATTTTTAAAATTTGGCACACAACCAGAATGCCATGTGTTAGTCATCTTTGCACCCCACAGGACAGAGAAGAGTGACTTAGTAGTCACTCAATAAATGTTAGATGAAAAAAATCATATTGAGTGAGTAGAGGCACGGTGATGTGCTAATTACTGCCTAAGGTTTACACTATTTTTTGTAAATATTATATAAATATACTTAGTGTTTGTTGAGCTTTACCAAAGGAATTAATATAAAGACTTATTGGAATTAACAAGGAAAATCTAGAAGACAAATTGAGAAGATAGAAGACTTTAAAGTAGTCTTTTCCTTACTTTTTTTTTTTTTTGAGACACAGTCTTGCTCTGTTGCCCAGGCTGGAGTACAGTGGCACAATCTTGGCTCACTGAAACCTCCGCCTCCTGGGTTCAAGCTATTCTCCTGCCTCAGCCTTCTGAGTAGCTGGGATTACAGGCCCAGCTAATTTTTGTATTTTTAGTAGAGACAGGGTTTCACCATGTTGGCCAGGTTGGTCTCAAACTCCTGAACTCAAGTGATCCACCTGCCTCAGCCTCCCAAAGTGCTGGGATTACAAGCATGACCCATCATGCCCAGCCTAAATTAGTGTTTTCTAAAGCAGAGTCTGGAAACTTTTTAGAGAGAATCTCATGACCATGTTATTTCAGGAAGCCTGCTATAGGTAGCATGGACAGGAAAAGCCTTACAAAAGATAAGCTTTCCCTTGGGCCCGGTGCAGTGGCTCACGCCTATAATCCTGGTACTTTGGGAGGCAGAGGCGGGTGGATCACGAGGTCGAGAGATCGAGACCATCCTGGTCAACATGGTGAAACCCCGTCTCTACTAAAAACACAGAAAATCAGCTGGGCATGGTGGCGCGTGCCTGTAATCCCAGCTACTCAGGAGGCTGAGGCAGGAGAATTGCCTGAACCCAGGAGGCGGAGGTTGCGGTGAGCCGAGATCGCCCCATAGCACTCCAGCCTGGGTAACAAGAGCGAAACTCCGTCTCAAAAAAAAAAAAAAAAAAAAAAAAAAAAGATGAGCTTTCCCATCTCTTAAAAATGGGCTGAGACCCAGTAATAGGAAATAGTCAAGAGAGAATTCTGGGAAAATAAGAGGCATGCCAGGTAGAGAGAACCACAAATGCAGACTCTGAAGCTGGGCAAGTATAGGGGTTCACCTTTTGGAGGAACAGAAAGGAAGCCAGTATGACTGAGGCTGGGTGAGCAGGAGGGTGAGTGGTAAGGGATGAGGTCAGAGAGCCCATGGAGTGCTACACACCCCTGCAGGAAGCTTGGATTTATTCTAAGAGCAATGGGAAGCCACAGGAAGGACTATCTGGGAAAGAGGTGATTGGATTAATTTTTTTTTTTTTGAGACAGAGTTTCGCTCTTGTTACCCAGGCTGGAGTGCAATGGCGCAATCTCGGCTCACCGCAACCTCCGCCTCCTGGGTTCAGGCAATTCTCCTGCCTCAGCCTCCTGAGTAGCTGGGATTACAGGCACATGCCACCATGCCCAGCTAATTTTTTGTATCTTTAGTAGAGACGGGGTTTTCACCATGTTGACCAGGATGGTCTCGATATCTTGACCTCGTGATCCACCTGCCTCAGCCTCCCAAAGTGCTGGGATTACAGGCTTGAGCCACCGTGCCCAGCTGGATTAGTTTTTTAAAATACCCACTCTGGCTGCAATAGTCATGGGGCTACAGGGAAAGAGAATAGAAACAGGCAGACTTGTCAGGAAACTCATGTAGAAATCCAGGTGAGAAGTGACCACAATTGGAGTGAATGTGTTAGCGGCAGAAATCAATAAATTCAGGAAGTTTTTTTTTTTTTATCTTTTTTTGGAGATGAAGTTGCACTCCTGTTGCCCAAGCTGGAGTGCAGTGGCGCAATCTGGGGGCTAACCACAACGTCTGCCTCCCTGGTTCAAGCGATTCTTTTGCCTCAGCCTCCCGAATAGCTGGGATTACAGGCAAATGCACCACGCCCAGCTAATTATATATTTTTAGTAGAAACGGGGTTTCTCCATGTTGGTCAGGCTAGTCAGACTCCCAACCTCAGGTGATCCACCTGCCTTGGCCTCCCCAAAGTGCTGGGATTACCGGTGTAAGCCACCAAGCCCAGCCAAATTCAGGAAGTATTCTTGAGATAAAACTGATAGAATTTTCACTGGTGCGTTGTACTTGAAGGTGAGGCAAGAAGAATTGAAGAAGAGTCGATTTTCTTTGGCTTGAGCAACTTCACGATATTGTCTCAGATGCGGAAGAATCCCAGCTACTGGAGGAAGAACAAGGCCAGACGGGAAATCAAAATTTCTGTTTATTTCTTTTCGAAAGTATAGTCCATTACTTGGTATATTCTCCAGAGTTTTTGGCTAAAAAAAAAAAAAAGAAAAAGAAAGTATAGTCCATTTGAGAAGCATATAATAAATTCAAATGGAGATGTCCAGTAGGCAGTTGAGTATATAAGTATCAAACTCAGAGAAGACAGAGAATATAAAAATGTAGAAAGCATTAATGCCATTTCTTACAGTTTATACAAAAAAAAATTAGAAGGCAGCAGCATAGAAATGCTAAACTCATGAGTGTGGTTATGACCACCTAGGGGTAAAAGTGTACACGTTTTTAAAAGGGATCAGTATAGAGCCTGTTAGAAATCAAGAATTTAGGGAGGGTTCAGCAAAGAAGCCTGAGAAGGAGCAACCAGTCAGGTGAATGCTAAACCAGGAGACTGTGGTGTGGAGGCCATGAGAAGGGGGTAGTCAGTTGTGTTAAATGCTGCCAAGAGGTCTAATGAGATAATAATACTAACACATTGGCCGGGCTGGTGGTGCACACCTGTAATCCCAGCGCTTTGGGAGGCTGATCAGGTGGATTACCTAAGGTCAGGAGATCGAGACCAACCTGGCCAACATGGTGAAACCCCACGTCTACTAAAAATACAAAAATTAGCCAGGCATGGTGGTGGGTGCCTATAATCCCAGCTACTCAGGAGGCTGAGACAGGAGAATCACTTGAACCCAGGAGGTGCAGGTTTCAGTGAGCCAAGATCGTGCCACTGCACTCCAGCCTGGGCAACAGAGCAAGACTCAACTCCATCTCAAAATAATATTAATAATAACACTATAGCCCTATTACTACTAGTAATAGATTACTACCAGCTAACATCTACGGAGCACTTACTATGTACCACATCTGTTCTAAGAGCTTTATGGGAATTAATTCTGAATCGTTTTGACAATGCTAAGGATAGAAAAGAAACCATTGGATTTGGTAACACAGAGGTCAAATGAAGAGATCTTTCATTCAACAATAATGCCTGACTTGTTCCAGGCAAGCTTGAGGGGTTGAGGATGAAAGACAAAGGTCCTGCCTTCATAAGAGCTTAATGTAAACAATTAAACACATAGATGTACCATACAGTCAGAGAAGTGTCTCAAAGAAAATAAGCAGGCCAAATACTGCTCTTTTTGGTACTCCATGAAAAGGAGATGACAAGTATTTGAAGGAAGGTGCCCTGGCAGAGGAAAAAGCAAGTGAAATGATCCTGAGCTCGGAGCAAGGATGCCCATGTACTTGCAGAGCAAAAGCCCACAGGAGAGTGGTAGGACATGATGTCATGGACAATCAGGTCAACTCAAGGTGAGGTTAGTGAGAGGCTCAGATCAAGTGGGACCTTACATGCCTGCTGAGGACTTTAGAGTAGGAGTCCTCAACCCCCAGGCTGTGGACTGGTTCCGTGCATGGCCCGTTAGGAACCCAGCTGCACAGCAGGAGGTGAGTGGCAGGAGAGCAAGCATTAGTCTGAACTCCGCCTCCTGACAGATCAGTGGTGGCATTAGATTCTCGTGGAAACACACACTCTACTGTGAACTGCGCATGCGCATTGAGGGACCTAGGTTGCGGGCTCCTTATGAAAATCCAACTAATGCCTGATAGATCAATCTGAGGTGGAGCAGTTCCCCCAACCCCAAGAAAAAACTGCCTTCCACAAACGCGTCCCTGGTGCCAAAAATGTTGGGGATCCCTGCCTTAGAGTACATACAACCTGAGGTGAGAACCCGCGCTGGAAGGCTGAGAGTGTAGGGCTAATGGCCCACAGGGTTGTGGGGTGTCCTTTATGCTGTGCTGAGGCACAGGATCCGAGAAATAAAGAGAAAGGACACAGAAGTACAAGGAAAACACAGCTGGGCTCCGGGGGCCATGCCACCTATAAGCGGAGTCAGGCGATGCCCCAAATGTCCAGAAGGGTGTGTATTTACTGTGTACAGGTTAGGGGCAGGGCAGTGAGTGAAATCATCTCTAAGGATAGTAATAGGGTCTTGAGCAATAAAACAAGGGGTCCACCCCCATTAGGTCGCCTAGGCTAGGAGGTGGACAGTACGCAGCAAGGGGTCCATTCCCATTACGTCATCAAGGCAAGGGTCGTGTGCAGTAAGGAGTCCACCCCCATTAGGTCACTGCGGCATGGAGGTGGGCTGTGCACAGTGAAGAGGGTGCAGTGTGCATTACCTCTATCTATGGGCAAGATACTAAGAAGATTTATAGGAGTATGCTCTAAGTCACATAGCCGTGAGAGCTGAGGGGGTCTACGCCACCTGCTGGCAGCTTTCAATGAGTTCTATAGGGAATGCTTTCCAAGCAGCAGTGTAACAAGAGCTGATAAAGTTCACAGTCACCAAGATGCAATTATCCGGAGAGGTTTTGAGCCCTTGGATGCTCGAGGGATTGCCGGTCTGAGGGCAGCCTTTCACAAGAACTGGAGCAAGGTCCTACAACTCCTTTATCAGGAGGAGTGACTCTTGCCCCAAGCCTGCCATACAGCGGGTATCTTTATGATACTGAACGCTGCCACCTGGGCCATCGATTCTTGTCCTGGTATAACTGTTTTTCCTTTAAATCATGCTCTGCACTGTGTCTGCTCCAGACATTCCTCCAACTGTAAGCCGCTTATTCCTTAATTCATGCTCTGTACTGTGTCTACTCTAGGCATTCCTTGGATTATGAACTAAAATAGTTATATATATCCACTAAGATATATACAACCTATTAGAAACTAAGATATAGTTCACATATATATATATATATACACACACATATATATGGAAATAACTGAGTGGTAAGATATTCTTTAGGCACTCATTCTATGAACTAACATATGATTATATAGAGAGGATTATATAAAAGGAAATAACTAGTAACACTATAAACTGAGATATTCTCCAAGCCCTAATTCTATAAACTAATATATGATTATATAAAGGATTATATAAAATGAAATAACTGAGTAGTAACACTGTAAACTGAGATATTCTTCAGGCCTTAATTATGCCAGGATTCTGCTTAGGTCTCCTTCCTCAGTACCTATATGGGGGTTACCCACAGAGAGCAAGAGAACTGCATGTAATTTATGCTCTAAGGGACTCCTGTGACTGCTGTAGGCACAATGAACCGGGGATAGTTCGAGACAGGAACCCAGCTGGAGGCTACTGCAGTGGACCAGGCAAGAGATGATATTGGCTTATAAAGGTGATGACATTTTAAATGTTAAGAAATGGCCATAGTTAGGACATAGATCAAAGTCACAATTTGCTAATAGTTTAAAGTCTGGGTGTAAGAGAAAAGCAGGCATCAAGAATGATGCCAAGGTTTTTGGGCACCTGGATAAATAAATGGCAGTGCCATTTGTGGAAATGGGAAACAATGAGGGAAGGGCACAATTGGCCGCTGCGGTAAGAGTTCAGTGGTGGGCACGTTATGGGTATTAACTCGGAGTCTTTTTAGCAATACTAAGGATATAGAAGAAACCATTGGATTTGGTAATCAAATGTAATCCAATTTACAGGCCAAATTGATATTCAAGCAGGGATGATAAATCAACAACTTGTTATGAAACGAGTTTAGGGGAAAAACTGAGGCTAGAGATAATTTGGGAAGTTACCAGGATATAGTTAAGGCCATGGAACTGATGACCTCACCCAGGGAATAAGGAAAGTTCTAGAAGAATCAGAGAGGACTAAGGCATTGGTCACTTCAACCTAAAGGCTAGGAAGAGGAGAATTCAGCAAAAGAAACTGACTAAAGAGCAATCAGTGCAGTAGGACAACGGAGGTAGAGGCATCCCAGAAGTCAAGTAAAGAAAGACTTCTAAGAAAGTAAAAGGTGAATGTGTCAGATGAGTAAGACGAAAATGAAGAATTAGCCATAGACCCTTACAAGGCAGAGACCATTGTGACCTCAACAAAAGCCACTGCAGCTAAATGGAGGGGATGAAAGCTTAATTTAAGTGGTTCTTAAGAGAAGGGGGGAAAGGGGAAAAGAGGATATGGAGACAATGACTTACAGGCAATTCAAATGATAAATTTTTCCTCTAAAGCAGGGCAAAGAAATCATGGTACCTGGGTAGGCACATGGGGTTCAGGGAAGGTTTGGGTTTTTTTTTTTTTAAGATAAGAGTTACTGTGCATTTTGCTGTTGCTGTTGCTTGGTTAGTTGGATTTTGTTTTTGTTTTTGACACAAGGTCCTGTTCTGTTGCCCAGGCTGGAGTGCAGTGGCATGATCATATCTCGCTGTAGCCTCGAACTGCTGAGCCTGAGTAATCTCCCTGCCTCAGTCTACAGTAGCTGGGACTACAGGTTTATTTTGTTGCTGTGGCGGTGGTGGGGTTTTTTCTCTCTTTTTTTTCTTTTTTTAGAAACGAGGTCTCACTATGTTGCTCAGGCTGGTTTTGAATTCCAGCCTCAAGTGATCCTTCCACTTCGACCTCACAAAGTGCTGGGATTACAGGTGTGACCCACTGCACCCAGTCTATTGCACATGTTTGTATGCCAGTGGGAATGATCCAGTAGAGGGAGAATACAATGCATGCAGGATAGAGAGGCTAATTTTAGGAGCAAAGAGCTTAAAGAAGTTAGAGAGAATTGACAAGGATATAGAAATAAAAATTCCATTTGATCCAACAATCTCATTACTGGGTATATACCCAAGGGATTATAAATCATTGTATTATAAAGACACACGCACACGTATGTTCACTGAAGCACTGTTTACGATAGCAAAGACCTGGAACCAACCCAAATGCCCATCAATGATAGACTGGACAAAGAAAATGTGGCACATATACACCATGGAACACTACACAGCCATAAAAAACAATGAATTCATGTCCTTTGTAGCGACATGGATGAATCTGAAAACCATCATTCTCAGCAAACTAACCAAAAACAGAAAATCAAACACCACGTGTTCTCATTCATAGGTGGGTGTTGAACAATGAGAACACATGGACACAGGGAGGGGAGCATCACACACTGGGGTCTGTTGTGGGAGCTAGGGGAGGGACACCAGGGAGTGGGGAGGGTGGGGAAGGATAACATGGGGAGAAATGCCAGATATATAGGTGATGGGGGGATGGAGGCAGCAAAACACCTGCCATGTATGTACCTATGCAACAATCCTGCATGATCTGCACATGTACCCCAGAACCTAAAGTACAATTTAAAAAAAAAAAGAGAGAATTGAAATCCAACATATAGATTGAGGGAATGGCCTTTAATACAAGCAAGGACAGTTCATCCATTATTAACAGGGAAAAAAAGTAGAGTACATATATATAGATGCTGGCAGTTTCATAGATTTCGTGGTGGGAAGATACGAAGATCTTTCAGAATTCTATTCTCAGTGAAGAAAAAAAATGAAATCACCAGCTAAGAGCAAGGAGGAAAGGATGCAGAAGGTTTGAGGAAAGAGCACTCACCATAATTTCTGGGACAGCTGGAAAATGAACTGACTGGGGAAATACAGTACGACTGGCAAGCAGCACTGCGAGCCCACATGAAGTTCAAGGGCATGGATTTAAAGGTCAATTAGCATACTTAGCATAGTTGTTTGCCTGACTCTTGCCATTATCTGTTATTCCAAGTGCAGGCAAGAATTGGATTTAACAAGGCAAGAATGACAGAAGGAGAGAGGATCAAGGGAGTGATTCCATTGTTAGTCCATGGAATATAAGGTGAGGAGAGACAGCAGGACATAAGACAGTGATATATAATGAAAAGTTAATAGGATCAGTGGATTAGAAGTCCCTTTGAAGCTGAAAATTTGATGGGGGTTCATGGAGGAGTGAGCTGGAAAGCTAAGACATGGTTAGAGATTAGAGTGCTTGAAATATTCTGGAAACGGTACAGCAATTAACAATGGCTTTGATAGTGGGTGCCTATGATGGGGTGAAGGGCAAGATCTTTCCCAGTGAGGAGGTCAAAGAACCGAGAAGCAAACCGATCATCCAAGTGGATCTGAAATCTCCATGCAGGAAGAAAGTTCTTCAGGAGATGAGAGTGGTATCTAAACCCTAAATGAAGGATTTTGCTTTTTTTTTTTTAAAGAAGCACGGTTCTTCCCTGAAATATGAGAAAAGGCGGAATTCCTGGGTACAGATGAGGGTAAAACAATAGATCCACTGTAAGAAAATAAGGGATTTCATGACTGATCACTTCCATTTTTTCAATAAAGAATGTGGAAAAGTCTTCAACTGAGTCGGGGGTCAAAGGTGTGAAGTTTAGAGGAGAGTAAAGAAGGCAGTTAGTCATCACTTCAGAGACTGGGAAAACTAACCTACTAAGGGAATAAAGTGAGCTGAAACTGAAATAAACCAGATGTTATGACTGTGCCATTTTGCACAGCAAGAGTCAACTGCTGAGGTGTAGGAAGAGAGTAGATGGATGGCTGGCTTTAACCAGGGTTGGGGTTTTTGTCAGAAGTATGGTGGATAACAAGAGAGCCAATGGAGTGGTGGAAGACGGAAGGGAGCAATTGTGATGGCAGACCATGGAATCAAGGCTGGGTAAGGAGTCAGAACATAAGATAAAAATTGGTCTTCCAAAAGATTGGTGGCCTAATGAGGACAAATAAATGTTTTGGGTTGGGTCACTAGTGAGGGGTCATAAAAGAGCTGGCGGGGTCAGAGCAAGGATGTTTATACCCAAGTCCCATCTGCTCTGTTATCTGGTGAATGTGGTGAGGATTGAGCATATCCTGAGCACATTGTAGATGCATACTCTTCGAATACTTGCTCAGTGAATGTTTTCCACATGCGACCACATGCCAAACACTGATGAAAATATTCTCTCTTCAAGGATCACTCCCTTGAGTTGAGGAGAAAGATGAATGGTGAAATACAAGATCTCAAGTGCTCTAATAAGGGTAATATTCTAAGTGCGACCCAGGGGGTTGCAATGGCTAACTGTAGAGGCGAATAAAGAAAGGCTTCAAAAGGATGAGACGATAGCTCATCAGGTGGCAGTGGAAGAGAGTATGTTTCCCTCATTATCGGCGTGTCAATTTCCCGTCTGAGTCCCTTGAAACCCCAGGACTGATGGTTGTGAAGCAACAGGCAAATGACATGAGTTCCTTTCAATATGGCAAGCTCTTGCATGCAAACCTCCACCTTAGGACCCCAGTTCTAGATGGGGCGTGGTTGCTCAGCGCGTGGGGAATGAGGGGAGGGAGGAGCAGGGGAGGAGACGTGGGAAGGGGAACACCTACCGCCCAGGAAAGACAGCTGAGGAGGCCGTGGCGGGACTCTGGTGATCAGAGATGGGGAGGTCAATACTGCGGCGCTGGGAAGCAACACGGTTTCCTTGGCCTTGCAGGGCTTGCGGGGCTCACGGGTTTGGCGGGCCTGGCGGGACTCACAGGCCTTGCGGAGTTTGGGGGCTGCACGGGGCTCATGGAGTTCGTCGGGTGCATAGGAATCCCGGGGCTCGTGGGGCGCATAGGGCGCGTGGGGCTCAAAGGGCTTGTAGTGCTCATCACATTGCTCGGAGTCGTCTGGCTGGTCTTGCTCCCGGATCTTCTCGGGCTCCTCGGCATTCTTGACTTCCTCGGGATCCTCGTACTCCCCAAGGTCGCTGTGAGTGTCGAGAATCCTGAGCACAGTGGGCTTCTGGACGACTTCGGAGCAAGTGGATATTTCTGTTGAGTCCTGCCCATCGATCACCTCGGACGGCGGAGACGAACCTGGAAACTCTTGGTTCTCCATTCGCGCCAGAAGCTTCTGTCGCACGCGGCGCTCACCCTCCCGGCTGGCTGCCCAGGCGCAGTTTGCCTCCCACGCGCTGCTCCCAGGATGCCGGGGCAGTTTGCGCCAGTCCACGCCCAGCCCCGCCCCGCCCCGAGCCCCACACAGCCCCGCCCCAGTCTCACGCCCCCCCGAGCCCCGCCCTGGGCCCACACAGCCCAGCCCTATCCCCGCCCCATCCCCGCCTCCAACCCTCCGAACAGCCCCGCCCCAGTCTCACCCTCCCGAGCCCCGCCCTAGCCCCACACAGCCCCGCCCCAGCCCCGCCCCGATCCCAACCCCCCCCAAACAGCCCCGCCCCTGCGGGAACCCAGCTCCGCCCCTGCGGGAACCCAGCTCCACCTCACGCCGTCTTCCTACGCGTTGTGGTTGCCTAGGGGGCGCACAGTTCTCCAGGACCTTCGGGGCGCATCCGGGCGGAGAAAAACCAGAGGCGCGTCGGTGGAGATAGGAGACGAGTTCCTGACCCTGTTGCCCGTGTCCAGGGCGAGAATTCTCGTCTGCTGTCTTTCGCGGAGGCCCTAGGGTAGAAGATGTCAGTTCTAATCTAGTTAGGGCGCCCCTCAGACCCCAGAGCCAATCTATATAGAGACTGTGCCCAGAGGTTCACGGATACAATCTCTATACAGGCTTTTGTCCCCTAATCATGCTGGGAGAGGATGCTGAGACTGATAATATTCTAAGACCCTCAATCTCTACCGCTGATTTCCATCAATTTCTAGTTAAATACACAGCAATCAGAATGGAGCCGGGGCGGGGCGGGGGGGGGGGCGGGAGCGGAGGAGTGCGAGGGAGCTGGAGGCACCAGTGCGACATTTGACATGAGCTTACATTCAAGAAGAGTCTCAAAGTTGGATGTTTTACTTTATCTCCACATGAAGTTCTACACACAGTCACAAAGAAACACTGGATTAAAAGAAAATTATATTCATCTACAACTTGTGTCTCATTACAGGACTCACTATCTACTGAAGTATGCTATAAACTACTTTTCATACAGGGCTGTAATTATCTTGTGAACAGTACAACTGTGTGCTGTGTTCTGTGGGTGCGTCCATTAATTTGGTAACTGTGATATCTTTTATACCACAATTTTTGTAACCCTGTTTTTGGCATTCCCCCTTTTTTGTCACTTATTATACCAAGAGACTTTAAAAACTTAGGTGGCCTGGCCCTCTCTCAATCATTGAGGAGTGCTTTCAGCTAATTTTCATGGTGGCGACAGTGTGGTAGAGGGGAATAGAAGTGGTGGAGTTTATTTTCAAGGAAAGGGACTAGAGGTGTTAAGGAATAAGTTGTCTGTTAAAGTATATAGTAAACCCAAGTACCCCTTTTGCCCATTGCTGGGTATTCCTTCCTTGTATGTACTTAATCTTATAGATGCTAAGAAAAGTTAGAAAAGAAATATTTTGGATTGCGAATGTTATCTGGAATGGAACTAAGAGATTCATTCTAGCATATGTGTATGTGAATCAGACAATCTCCTTCAACCTCTCTTTGACATAGATGTGTGTAGTAACGTATGGAAATTCAAAAAATATCGCCCAAAACTTGGAAGGAGAAATACAGCTACTTCTCAGAGAGTTTTAACTCAACCTGTAAACTCATCAGGGAGGAGTTATGCAAATCCACCTTTAATCAGTAAAACTAGTCCATGACTAAATGAAATGTCTTCAAAAGTCCAAAGAACGGGTCAATTGAGAGACAGGGATTCAGCCCACAATGGACGTACAGAGACTCATAGAGGCTGTGCCCTTTCAAAAACTGCAGAAAGGAGGGGATCTAAGCCAACACACTGCAATTGTTACAACCTGTCCTTTAGGCCCACTTGCTATGAAGGTGGTGCCACTATACATCAAAATATTCATGCTCGGCTTTCTTTCTTTTTTATTTGAGACAGGATCAAGCTCTGCTGTCCAGGCTGGAGTACAGTGACATGATCTTGACTCACTGCAACTTCTGCCTCTTGAGCTCATACAGTTCTCCTACCTCAGCCTCTTAACTGGGATTACAGGCACATGTAACCATACCTGACTAATTTTTTGTATTTTTTGTAGAGACAGGGTTTTACCATGTTGCCCAAGCTGGACTCAAACTTCTGAGCTCAAGTGATCCCACCTTGGCCTCCCAAAGTGCTAGGATTACAGGTATGAACTATTGCACCCGGCCCAGGCAGCTTTCTGACATGGCTCAGCTTCTCAAGGAGTCTGCTTATTGGGAAAGATTAGTAATGAGCACACAGAAAGAATTCTTGTCTATGTCTGTCTTAGTTCATTTTATGTTGCCATAATAGAAAACCTGAGACTGGTAATTTATAAAGAACTTATTTAACTCTCTCTCTCTCTTTTCTTTTTTAATAACGATGGGGTTTCTCCATATGGCCAGGCTGGTCTTGAACTCCTGATCTGAGGTGATCCACTCACCTCGGCCTCCCAAAGTGCTAGGATTACAGGCGTGAGCTGCTGCGCCTGGCCAAGAACTTATTTCTCATAGTTCTGGAGGCTGGGGACTCCAATCACATGGCTCTGGCATCTGGTGAGTCTTTCTTGATGCCTGGTAACATGGTGGAAGGGCAAATGGGTATGAAAGACAGGCACGAGGGGCTGGACTCACTTTATAACAACCCATTGCCATCATAATGACATCGCGATAATGTCACGGTGGGCCACTCTGGCCCTTCATCATTTCTGGATTCTACAGTGGCCTCTGAACTGGTGGAACTTCTGACTTTTACCTTTGATCACCTCTAATCATGACACCACACCATTTTTTTAAACCCTCAAGCTTTGCATTATAAGGTGTCCCATACTCTGGTCCTTCTCTCTCTCTCTGGTCTGCTTTGAGCCACTCCACATTACTGTCTACATTCTGACCTCCCTGCTCTTTTCTAAAGGGTCAAGCTTTTCCCATTTCGATCTCTTCTCACACCTGTTCCCATTGCCTGGAACCCATTTCTTCCCACTCTTTATATACCATCTCTTTTCTATCCTTTAGGGTTCAGCTTAAATATCACCTACTGAAAGAGGTCTTTCTGGGCCATATTAATTTTTTTGTTGTTTGTTTGAGACCCAGGCTGGAGTAGAGAGGCACCATCTCGGCTCACTGCAACCTCCACCTCCCAGGTTCAAGCTATTCTCCTGCCTCAGCCTCTTGAGTAGCTGAGATTACAGATGCCTGTCACCACACCTGGCTAATTTTTGTACTTTTAGTATAGGCAGGGTTTCACCATGTTGGCCAGGCGGAATTCGAACTCCTGACCTCAGGTGATCGGCCCACCTCAGCCTCCCAAAGTGTTGGGATTACAGGTGTGAGCCACCATGCCTGGACTTCCAGGCCATTTATTAATTTTTAAAATGTTGCCACCATTATTTTCTGATTCAGTTCCTTGCTGCAGCATAATTTGTACTTATTTTATCTGTTTATTTATTTTTGTGTATTTCCCCAGCTACAATGTAAGATCCTTAAAGACAGTGACATTCTCTGTCCTGGTCACTGGTATATTCCCTGTGCCAAGCACAGTGAATGACTGTAAATAGCTGTCATTATTTTGTCTTCCTGCCCAGAATCCCTTCCCTCTTTTTCTGAAGGCAGAACCCCCTCCCCTCCCACCTTCCACAGGGAACTTATTAAATATAGTTTAAGGAGCTGATCCTTCCTTCTAACCCAGGTGTGACCAATCCAGCCACAGTAATTGGTTCCAGGATGGATATGCAACCCCAGAAGAGCCAATTGGTATCCTTCCATGAGATTTAATGGAAGGCTTTTCAGAAAGGGAGGGTCCATGTTACTCTGGGATCATGAGCTATAAGAATGGCTTGTGTTAACAGCAGTTATCTTGCTACTCTGAGTAGGGAATCTGAGAATCAAACTAAGCAGAGGTTGGTGGGGCCAGGACATGGAGAAACAGTCTTATCTTTGAACTCATGAACTCCTAAATCCACCCATGTCCAGATTTTCCAGGATGATGAGGAAAAAAAAATTATTTCTTTTTGGGGTACACACAAATTTGAGTTGAATTTCCATTAAAACATTAATTTTGTAGAGACAGGGTCTTTCTATGCTGTCCAGGTTGCTCTCTACCTCCTGACCTGCAGTGGTCCTCCTGCCTCTACTCCCCAAAGTGTTGGGATTACAGGCCTGAGCCAGCGTGCCCAGTTGTTTTTTCTTTTTCTCTCTTTTTTTTTTTTTTAGACAAGGTCTTATTCCATCGCCCAAGCTGAAATGCAGTGATGCAATCACTGCTTATTGCAGCCTCCACTTTCCCAGGCTCAAATGATCCTCCCACCTTAGCCTCCCGAGCAGCTGCGACTACAGGCATGTGCCATCACATCTGGCTGGTTTTTTGCTTGTCTCTTTGTTTCTGGTTTGTGGTTTTTGAAGAGATGGGGTTTTGTCAAGTTGCCCAGGCTAGTCTCAAACTCCTGGGCTCAAATGATCTGTCTACCTTGGCGTCCCAAAGTGCTGGGATTGCAGGCATGATCCACTGCACCCAGCCTGAATTTCCATTATTTTTAACTGAAAGAGTTCTGGCACATCTTCTGGCACGTGGTGCTTCCAAAATGTTTACTGAATGAAAAGGCATGTCCGCTCTTGGTGTGCTAACTAAACCTACTTTCTGACATGACTCAACTTCTCAAGCACAGAAGGCTTGTAAGCCTGGAAGGCTGGCAACAGACACCAGGCTGTGGTAAATTCTCCAAGGTAGTATGCCACCCCAATAGGTCCATTGGGCAGAATACCAGCCAGGCAGCCTCTCTGACAACACCAACCTGTCTTGGTTGTCTAGTGCCATTTCTAAGTGCTATTTCTGTTAGAAACCCCCATGACACAAACCCTCGTCATTAGCCTGAGAGCATCTCAAGTACGGAAGCCCTGCTTTGTTAATCCTGGTGTCAGGCAATGACTGCCATGTTGGCACTTCACAGCTGTCCACTAAAGGAAAAACTCCAGCCACAACACTTGTTGCCAAAATGCAGAATCTAAAGTCAGAATCTGAGAGTAAAAAGACCACATAAGGAAGAACAGATATATTGTTCCCCATCCTGAAAGCTCTTGGTATTGTCTTTGAAATAAGCATCCAGAAACTTGTCTGTGTCTCTGATAACCTTAGAAAACCTAGAGAAGACACAAGCACATAGAATCAGAGTTTAGGGCTGGAAGTGGTCTGCATCTCACTTGATCTTTTTATAAGGACAAGACCAAGACAGACAAGGAATTTGTCCAGGGATCCATTTGCGGTAATCTTTGGGGCAGAAGCTAAAATCCAACATTTTTGACAATTCCCAATCATTGTGTGATCCACCCTCCATAGGCCAGACAAGAAGAAAGTTTTGGGGTTTTGTTTTTGTTTTTTTGAGACAGTCTTGCTCTGTCACCCAGGCTAGAGTGCAGTGGTGTGATCTTGGCTCACTACAACCTCCACCTTCCTATTTCAAGCAATTCCCCTGCCTCAGCATCCCAAGTAGCTGGGATTACAGGGATCTACCACCACACCCGGCTAATTTTTTTGTATTTTTAGAAGAGCCGGGTTTCACCATGTTGGTGAGGCTGGTATTGAACTCCTAACCTCATGATCCGCCCGCCTTGGCCTCCCAAAGTGCTGGGATTACAGGTGTGAGCCACCATGCCTGACCCTCCATTTGTATTATTTCACCACAGATTCCAAATTTTAAAAGGAGGGATTTATAGAGCAAACTCTCTTTTCAATTTTTTTTTTAAACCAAAGCAAGGCACTATAGTTACAAGTTGGATTTACAGAGTGTCTGCAAAGAAATATAGTTATCCACTCTTTCTAGTGAAGAAAGTTTGTCTATATAAAAGCAAAATGTTAAGAATTTAAAAAACAGATCCCCACAATGTTCCTCATCTAGTCTAACAGGCTCTTGGAAAAGAAGCCCTTCCTAACTCTTTCTGGATGCTGTTAATGTTTATTTCTCTGTGGGTTTGACAGAGTTCACTTTCTCATTGTCCTACCCTGATATTTATTTCCTATAGTGTTAAACAGATCCACTTAAAGGAAAGGCACCTGGTGTTTTACTTGGAAAGAGAAAACATACTCAAATATATTCAAGGCCAGGTGCAGTGGCTCATTCCTGTAATCCCAGCACTTTAGGAGACAGAGGCGGGCAGATCACTTGAGCTCAGGAATTCAAGACAAGCCCAGGCCCCATGGCAAAACTCTGTCTCTACTAAAAATAGAAAAATTAGCTAGGCATGGTGGTGTACACCTCTAGTCCCAGCTACTTGTGAGGCTGAGGTGGGAGGATCACCTGAGCCTGGGAATTCAAAGTTTCAGTGAGCTGAGATTATACCACTGCACTCCAGCCTGGGCGACAGAGTGAGACCCTATCTCAAAAAAAAAAAGTCATATAAATTTTACACCATTGAAAAACAATAAATGGAACAAATGCTTGCTAATGTTCATTTTACCTTTGTTGATTTAAAATCTCAATCCCCTCAATACACTGTTTTACAAATATCTTTAATGTTCAAAATCCAAATACAGAAGCTGTTAAAATATTAGCATTATCTTTATATAGCTGTCCTTTGGGATTCTCAGGGAGATTGGTCCTGATAGAAAATGGCATAGTATTTACATATAACCTACACACATCTACCCATGTAATTTCTTTTTTTTTTTTTTTTTGGAAACAGATTCTCACTCTGTCGCCTAGACTGGAGTGCAGTAGTGTGATCTCAGCTCACCACAACCTCCACCTCCCGGGTTCAAGCAATTTTCCTGCCTCAGCCTCCTGAGTAGCTGGGATTACAGGTGTGCATTACCATACCCGGCTAAATTTTGTATTTTTAGTAGAGATGGGGTTTCACAATGTTGATCAGGCTGGTCTCGAACTCCTGACCTTGTGATCTGCCCACCTTAGCCTCTCAAAGTGCTGGGATTACAGGTGTGAGCCACTACAGCCTGCCTCTATCCGTGTATTTTAAATCATCTTTTGATTACTTATAATACCTAATACAATGTAAACACTATGTAAACAGTTGTTATATTGTATCTTAAAATTTGTTTTATTCTTATTGTTGTGGTGTTATTCTTTAGTGGGTTTACTTTTTGAATGTTTCTGATCCACAGTTCTTGAATCCACAGATGTGGAATTCATGGATATGGAGGGCATACTATATACATTCCTGCACTGAGAAAATAGGAAACAGCTTAATTTTTATTTGAAGGTGGAAACCTTTGGCTTCAAGCCTGTCATTTAACACTGAGGACATTTCAGTCGTGAGCCTCTCGGTGGGCTGAGTCCTGGTCACTGCACATCTGCAGCCAGCTGTGCAATCAAGTCTTTGGCATCTTGCATGGTGGAGGGTATCTCTGAGCCGTTCTTAGTCACGTGGGTTCCAAACAAGAACATCTTCCTGTCATTTCCCACCTCAGATAATGCCAGCGCTTCATGGATATCTGTAATGTGATAGGCTGTTTCAAGATCCTTCATCCAGAGTGGAATAAGAACAGGACAAAGTTGGTTATTATGCAATCCTTTCAGATAAACATATTTGTTACTCTTATCTATTGCTCTCAGTGACTATACCATTTTCATATAGAGGATACTGTGACTCCATTATTATGAGCCCAGAGGTTGCTTGAATAAAAATGTTTTTTTAATCAGAATTATGCCAGCATTTATGAGTTTCTAAAATAAAGTATATTCTGGAATGAAGCCAAGCCAATATAATACCTTAATTTTCTAAACAGTGCAGTCAATTTGTTTCTAATTTTGTTTGTTCTTTGTTTAAAGACCGTCTTGCCTTGTTGCCCAGGCTGGAGTGCAGTCGCGCAGTCTTGGCTCACTGCAACCTCTGCCTCCCATGTTCAAGCAATTCTCCTGCCTCAACCTCCTGAGTAGCTGGGACTACAGGTGTGCATCACCACGCCCCACTCATTTAAAAAAATCTTTTGTAAAGAGGGGCATCTTGCTATGTTGCCCAGGCTGTTGTTGAACTCCTGGCCTCAAGCAATCCTTCCACTTAGGCCTCCCTAACTGCTGACATTACAGGCATGAGCCACTGTGCACAGTGTAAATGGATCCAATAACATGCGAATGATGTCTCAGGTTAATAAATGTACTGGTGTAACTGGAGAAAGAGGAGGGTGATGGATGGGAGAAGGGGCTCTCTGTAATAAGTCACATCAGGCAAAAATACCTGGTTTACTCCACACTTTCCTGTATGTGCCTTAATAGAGGTCATAACCCAAAGAGTAAAGATAATAGGAGGACTTTTTGAAAACCCTTATATAATCATTTGAACCAGTAAGTCAACTAAAAGCTTGGACCAAATATTTTGGCCAAGGAATATAAACAAAGATGCATTAATCTTAAACTAGAATATTCAAATCTTTCATCATTAAGGCCCAATGAAAGTTATAAATGTGATAACAAATGGCTCTGTTTATTCAATTTGATGGAGATAACAAAAAAAAAAAACACAAGGCACAGTATTGATAAATTTGACTATTAAAAATGAAAGTTGGCAGGCCAGGCATGGTGGCTCACGCCTATAATCGAAACACTTTGGAGGCCAAGGCGGGCAGATCACCTGAGGTCGGGAGGTCAAGACCAGCCTGATCAACATGGTGAAACCACGTCTTTAAAAAAAAAAAAGAAAGAAAGTTGGCTGGGCGTGGTGGCTCATGCCTGTAATCCCAGCACTTTGGTAGGCCGAGGCAGGTGGATCACTTGAGGCCAGGAGTTTGAGATCAGTGTGGCCAACATGGCAAAACTCCATCTCTACTAAAAATACAAAAATTAGCCAGGTGTGGCGGTAATCCCAGCTACTCAAGAGGCTGCTGTGTGTGCCTGTAGTCCCAGCTACTCATGAGGCTGTGGCATTGAGAATTGCTTCAACCCGGGAGGCAGAAGTTGTGGTGAGCCAAAATTGCACCATTGCACTCCAGCCAGGATGACAGAGCAAGCCTTTGCCTCAAAAAAAAAAAAAGTCGGGAGTGGTGGAGCATGCCACTCCGGAGGCTGAGGCATGGGACTCACTTGAACCAAGGAGATAATGAGCTGAGATCACACCACTGCACTCCAGCCTAGGTGATAGAGCAGGACTCTGTAAAAAAAAAAAAAAAAAAAAAAAAAAGAAGAAGAAGAAGAAGAATCCCATTGCAGATGTATACCATATTTTATACATCCATTTATCTGTGGATGGAGACTTGGGTAGCTTCCATTTCTAGCTATTATGAGTAATGCTGCTATGAACATATCATAAAACATACAAAACAAAACAATATAAATCATAAAGAAACATAAAACAGCCAAACATACAAATATCAATTTGAGTCCTTGCTTTTAATTCTTTACATTACATACCTAGAAGTGGAATTGCTGCATCATATGGGAAGTCCATTTTTTTTTTTGAGATGGCGTTTTGCTCTGTCACCCAGGCTGGCGTGCAGTGGTATAATCTCGGCTCATTGTAACCTCTGCCTCCTGGGTTCAAGCAATTCTACTGCCTTAGCCTCCCAAGTAGCTGGGATTACAGGTGCCTGCCACCACACCCAGCTAATTTTTGTATTTTTAGTACAGACGGGGTTTCACCATGTTGGCCAGGCTGGTCTCAAACTCCTGACCTTTTGATCCACCTGCCTCAGCCTCCCAGAGTGCTGGGATTACAGGTATAAGCCACCACGACGCCCAGCCTGGGAATTCTATTTTTTATTTTTTTGAGGATCTATGTTACTATTTTCCATATCAGCTCTGCCATTTTACATTCTCACCAGCAGTTCACAAGGGTTCCAAATTATCTACGTATATTTAATATTTTTAACGCATGTGTAAAATAAGTTCAGATCAGTCTGATTGACCTAAAGCAAAATGATTTCTTTATACATGGCAGCCACTCAAATATTTTGTTGAATCAAATTTAACAATTAATATATATTTATTGAAGTAAGTTCAACACACAACTGTTGAATTCCTAGAATGCACAAGACAATATGCTAGGTGTTACAAGTGACACAAAGATGAATAATAGTCTCTACCCTCAAGGTGTTTATAATCCAAAGCCTCTAATAAATATAAATTGAATTAAATATATAGCATACTGTTGACTAGCTATTAAAAGTATACATTTCTTGTATTAATAACAAAACTATTGAGTACAATTTATATTAGCATAGATTTTTACCTGTTTGTTTGCAAATACAACCAGAGGAAGTACTGGGTTTGCTGAAATTAACTGATGAAGGTATTTCTTGGCTTCAGGTAATCGTCTGTGATCTGCTGAATCCACCACAAAGATCAGCAGCAATCCCTTGGATAGGTACGTGTCCGAGTAGGAACGAAAAGGTTCACTGCCACCAACTGCAGAGAATAGTAGAGGAAGAAGACACACACACAAAAATCACAGAAGCATGCACCCAGGGAGCAGGCAGGGCACATCTAGATTTCTGAACACAAGATAGATATTTTGATAAAATATCACTGTTTTAGAGTGTATGCAGTCCTGAGTGACCAAAGGTATGTTAGCGGGAAACTGGTTGGTGAGAAGAACATTTACAAGTGGTTTATTCATTACTGTATCACAAAGGATCTGAAGAGAGATGCTAAGTACTACAGTGGATGTCTCCTGATTCCATTGTATACAGCAGCCATGTCAGCCACTGCATGTTTATCAGTTATAGATCAGAAAATGGGAGTAAGGCCAGGTGCAGTGGCTCACACCCTATAATCCCAACATTTTGGGAGGCTGAGGCAGGAGGACCTCTTGAGCCCAGTAGTTCAAGACCAGCCTGGGCAACAGGGTGAGGCCCTGTCTCTGCAAAAATAAAAACTAAAAAATGAGCTGGTGTGGTGGTGCATGCCTGAGGTGCTAGCGACTAGGGAGGTTGAAGTGGGAGGATCACCTGAGTCCAGGAAGTGCAGTGGCGTGAACACGGCTACAGTGAGCTGTATTTGCACCATTATACTCCAGAGTGAGACCCCATCTATCTCAAAAAAAAAAAAGAGAAAATGGGAGTATGCTACTAAAATAATTAAGAATGGAAAGGATGGTAGGCCAAAACCCACAATAAAATAATTTTATTTTTTTAAAGATGGTGTTTCACCATGTTGGTCAGGCTGGTCTCAAACTCCCTACCTCAGGTGATCTGCCTGCCTTGGCTTCCAAAGGGCTTGGATTACAGGCGTGAGCCACCACGCCCGGCCCAATAAAATAATTTTTAAATGAACTGAATTTATTGGCTAGTCTAACTTTGTCAAAATCCCAGAACTAACTTCTCTTAATATTGCCCTGAGAGTTAACATGATCCCGTGGGTATTCAGGAATATTTGCTTCAGAAAAAAAAAAAAAAAAGTGCCTTTTGATTACTTCATCCTGCTGATTCTTCCCGGAATAAACTTTTTGGTTAATGATAATAACATATATACAGTAGATTTTGTTTTTATTTTTGTCATAGAAGTATTGGCAAACCATGGCCCACAGTTTAAATTTGACCAGCTGCCTATTTTTATGCAGCTCACTAGGTGAAAATGGCTTTTACACATCTAAATATTAGGGGAGAAGAAAAGGAAGAATGATATTTTCTGACACAGGACTATTATATCAAGTTTAGATTTTGGTGCCCAGAAATCAAGTTTTATAGTAACACTGACAAATATATGGATATGTTTTTACCTATCATCTATGACTGCTTTCTCACAACAGAGTTGAGCATTCGCAACGGAGAGCATGTGGCCTGCAAAGCATGAGTTACTATGTAGTCCTTGACAGAAAAAGTTTTTAGACCTCTGTTTCAATAACTTAACAAAAGCATTTTAAATGCTAACAAGAAAGAATCTTTGCCTTTCCTTTGGTTTCCTTTGTATAGAGGTAGGCTAGCCATTGTTTGAAGTATTTTGTTTTTAATTCGTTAAAATAGTGGGGTGTGACCTTCTAAGTAGCTCATATGGTATTAACACACTTAGTTTAAACATCGGTGGACATGTGGGTTGTTCCCCATTTTTTGCTACAATAAACTGCTGCTCTAAACAGTTTTGTATTTGTCTCCTGAGGTCCATACATGCAAGAGTTTCTCCAGCTACCTACAGTGAACTAATGCCAAATAGGCCAAATTGTTTTCCAAAGAAGTTGGTACCAATACATACTCCACCAACAGCCAATAGTCACTAAGTTTCCTTTATATCCACATCCTCTTTTTTCCCCCCCTTGAGATAAGGTTGTGCTCTGTCATCCAGGCTGGAGGGTAGTGGTGTAATCTCTGCTCACTGCAACCTCCTGTTTCTGCGCTCAAGCTGTCCTCCTTCCTCAGCCTCTCCAGTAGCTGGGACTACAAGCATGAGCCACCATTCCTGGCTAATTTTGTATTTTCTCTAGAGCTGGGGTTTCTCCATGTTACCCAGGCTGGTCTTGAACCCTTGGACTCCAGTGATCCACATGCCTTGGCTTCCCAAAGTGCTGGGATTATAGGCATGAGCTACCGTGCCTGGCTATTTTTCAAATGTGAAGCCAACCTTTCGTTCTTGGAGAAACTCATCCGGTGATATCTCTTTAATATATTAACTGAATTTAGTTTACTACAATTTTGTTCAGATTTCTGTATTTCCATTTTTTATACTATCTGGTTTGGATATACCATGACCTCATACCTTGAGTTGGACAGCATTTCTTTTTTTCTCCTATTCTCTGAAAGAATTTATGTAAGATTAAAATTGATGAGCTTACCCATAAACCCACTGATCTGGTGTTTTCATTACTGGATGACTTTTTGCTATTGATATCTTTAAAAGTTTTAAATTATCAGTATTCCTACTTCTTCTTGAGTCCATTTTCCTAAGACACATGTTTGGAGGATTTTTGTCACTTATCCAGGACATCCTGTCTATTGGTACAAATTTGTTAATATATGTATTATACTTTTGTCTCCTAATCAATGATACACTCTTTTCTCTTCGTGACATTATTTGTGATTTCCAGATTTTCCTTAATGAATTTCACCAGAAATTTGTCTGTCTTGTTTATCTATTCAAGGAACTAACTTTTGACTTTGCTGATCTTTGCTACTGTACCTTTATAAATTTCACTGGCTTCATGTCTTTATTATCTCTCCTTCTACCTCTTTGGTTTTATTCTGCTGTTCTTTTACCTAATTTACATTGCATATTTAACCTGTAAGTTTTCAGCTATTTTTCTTTCAACTATAAGCATTTAAGATTATAAATGCTTTAAATGCCAGTTTTGATCAGTAGATTTTGTCTTTTTTGTTATTTTTTTGAGACACAGTCTCACTCTGTTGCCCAGGCTGGAGTACAATGGTGTGATCGTGGCTCACTGCAACTTCTGCCTTCTGGGCTCAAGTGATCCTCCTGCCTCAGCCTCCAGAGTTGCTGGGACTACAGGCAGGCACCACCATGCTCAGCTCATTTTTTGTATTTTTTGTAGAGACAGGGTTTTGCCATGTTGCCCAGGTTGTTCTCAAACTCCTGGATTCAAGCCATCCACCTGCCCTGGCCTCCCAAAGTGCTGGGATTACAGGTGTGAGCCACGGTACCCAGCCTGAACTCATATTTGATTAATCTCAATATGAAAATACTGGGGGTCTTTGCTCCAGAATTAGAAACTGGGGGAGCTACTGACTGGGAGCATGTTAACACCCTTCCAGGGGCCCTCATGTCATGCAGGCATCTCAGCTAGTGCTTTCCTATTTTGCCTCAGGCCCACTGCAGATTAAATACTGCCATGTGCCTCTAGAGAACACCACTGTTCTCTTTGCTCATCTCTACTGGGGCTGCCACTCCAGTTTCAACTCATGAGTTGTTTTTTCTTTCTTTGGGAGGAGGGAAAGGGCAGGAAGAGCAAAGCAGGTAGCCTTGAAAATTTGTCTTACTTGTTCCAAGTTCATCAATGCTTTAAAAAATAAATTTTAGGCCGGGCGCGGTGGCTCACACATGTAATCCCAGCACTTTGGGAGGCCAAGGCGGGTGAATCACGAGGTCAAGAAATTGAGACCATCCTGGTCAACACGGTGAAACCCCATCTCTACTAAAAATACAAAAATTAGCTGGGCATGATGGTGTGTGCCTGTAATCCCAGCTACTCAGGAGGCTGAGGCAGGAGAATTGCCTGAACCCAGGAGGCGGAGGTTGCGGTGAGCCGAGATCGCACCATTGCACTCCAGCCTGGGTAACAAGAGCGAAACTCCGCCTCAAAATAAATAAATAAATAATAAATTTTAACCAGGATTTGTGGTTTTGTCACAGGAAGGCCCTTCAGAAACTATGGTAGAAACTAAAATCTCTCCATTTATTTTTGCCACTATTTTTTAGTGCATAAACCGCAAGAATTTTTTAAAAGATTGAGATAATCTGTAGAATGTTGATGAAGAGATATAGTCAAAGCTGTATGTGAATATATCATTTCTACAAATAGGCTTATACAAGAAAACTTCATCTCCCACCAACCCCTAACATACTCCAAGTGTTACACAACCGCGTAAGAGCCCATACAGATATATATCACTGAGTATCACTGGATGCTACATCCTAAAAAATGCCTCCTTAGAAGCTCTGCCCTGTGGCATTATGAAAATTTACCTAAATTGATGGCTTAACATAGCCACTGTGCAGATACATGTTTTAAAAGTCAAAGGTTAGGCCAGGCGCAGTGGCTCATACCTATAATCCCAGCACTTTGGAAGGCCGAGGCGGGTGGATCACGAGGTCAAGAGATCGAGACCATCCTGGTCAACAGATCAAGACCATCCTGGTCAACATGGTGAAACCCCGTCTCTACTAAAAATACAAAAATTAGCTGGGCATGGTGGCGCACGCCTGTAGTCCCAGCTATTCGGGAGGCTGAGGCAGGAGAATTGCTTGAACCCAGGAGGCGGAGGTTGTGGTGAGCCGAGATCGTGCTATTGCACTCCAGCCTGGGTAACAAGAGCGAAACTCTGTCTCAAAGAAAAAAAAGAACTCAAAGGTTGCAAGTATAAACTATTCTTCTTCAGGATATTGATGGTTATTATTAAAATTGGGAACACAGTTGGCACTTAATTCATTTTTATTGAATATGTAGCATTTGCCAGACATTGGGTACGCATGGTTGAACAAAACAAGCATAACAAAATTCACCACTTAGTTGGGTAGACAGATTAAAAAAATAAAATAAAAATAAATAGTGAATGTTATTAAAAACCTTATGGAGGAAGCAAACAGCATTGGGGAACATACTTAGAAAGAATTATTTTATGAGCTGGGCATGATGGCTCAGGCCTGTAATCCCAGCACTTTGAGAGGCCAAGGTGGGAGGATCACCTAAGGTCAGGAGTTTGAGACCAGCCTGGCCAACATGGTAGAACCCCGTTTCTACCAAAAATACAGAAAAATTAGCTAGGCATGGTGATCCATGCCTGTAATTCCAGCTACTCAGGAGACTGAGGCAAGAGAATCGCCTGAATCCTGGAGGCAGAGGTTGCAGTGAGTGGAGATCACGCCACTGCACTCCAGCCTGCGTGACAGAGCAGGACTCTGTCTCAAAATAATAATAATGATTTCACGGGTGATCATGTTTCTCCAGTATTACCTCAACGAGGAGGGAGATCGGGTCTATATGCTGAAGAAATTTGACCCGATGGGACAACAGATCTGCTCAGCCCATCCTGCTCGGTTCTCTGACCTGACACTGAATCACCATCAAGAAACACTTCAAGGTGCTCATGACCGAGCAACGCACCCTGTCCTCTGAAAGTCCGTTATACTGATGTCTCTTCTGCTGCCTGTTACCCCTCAGAGACTAGATAACCAAACTCTTCAATCCATGAGCCCTGATGCCTTTTTGCCAGCCATACTCTGTGGCATTCAGTGTCATCATGGCGATTGATCATGCTTGTGTGAGCCTATCATGGCGGAATCACCCATAAAGGGAGCATGCTTGACTTTTCTCATATTTTAAATTACTGTGAGATTATTAAAGATAAAATGATTTGGAAAAAAAATGATTTCATGGGGCCATGTAAGCTAATACCTGAAGGTTGAGGAGCAAGCCCTCATGGGAGAAGCAGGGGAGGGGTAATAGCATTTCTGACGTAAGGTACACCCAAGAAGGCTCTTTTAAAAAAAAAAGAGAGGAGTGCAATAAGCCTGGAGTGAGGTAAGGTTAGGGAGGAGGCAGTTTATGAAGAGCCTCATGGGCCATAACAAACACTTTGAATTTTATTACAAGGATGAGATCTCCACACTGAAGAGTTTTAAATTAGCAAATCATGTACTTAAAAGTATGTGTTAAAATATCGCTCTTCATAAACAGATGAAAGCCAAAGTAAAAAGGTGACTGCAATAATCTTGCATGTTCTTCACATGTACCCCAAAACCTAAAATGCAATAAAAAATAATAATAATGATAATCTAAGTAATCAATGACAGAGATTCCAACTTGTATGAGGGCAGTAGAAAGGCTGTAGTCAATGAATTTGAGAAATGCATAGGAGATAGCAAAATCCAATGTTTTACTTGTGGACTGGAGGTGGGGATGCAGAAGGAGGAATCAAGGGTGACTCCCAGGTTTCTGGCTAGAGCAGCTTGGTGGGTATGGAGCCATTTACTGACCAAAGGATTATAGGGAAAAAAGGAACAAATATGGGAAAAATCAAGCATTTTGTTTTTGCCATGTTAGGTTTTAGAGGACTTGGATACGTTTGGGCTGGATAGATACATTTGGGAGTCATTAGCATATAGATGGCATTTAATGCCATGAGGATGGATGAATGTGTAAAGAGAGGACAAGAGGACTTGACCCAGCTTCAGGAGACAGTAATACTTAGAGAGGTGGTGACTCCAGAATTATTATCCAGTAGGGCCTGTGGACTGCTGTCTATTTAGAAGAGGTTTGGAGCTTGTCTATAATTTCATTTGCAGAGAAGCAAGCACACTGTACTTATACTTCTATTGCATGCTCATTTGCAGTAGTGTGGGAAGAAGGCTGATTATAGGAGATTATAGGAGGGAGGGCTAAAGCCTTCCTCTAATTTCCCCTTTACCACCACTATTGCAAGAAGGAGGACATCAAAAAAGCAAAAAGTGATTCCCCCCGACAGTGTACCTGGGTATTAAACTACACATGCATTCTTAAAGTCTAGGAAAATTTGATTCAGTGTTAGTTTTCACGAGGACCCAATGTTGATAACATCATGTCTGGCTTAAGACACAATACAATGTGGCTATCTTGTAACTAAGAAACAGAGAGCTTACTCTCCAGGAACTCCATTTGGCCATCTTCAGTGTTGATGCAAACTGCATTGAAACCTTGGGTGGGTGCCACACTGTGCTGGACTCTGTTTGAAGCTAGAGAGTGGAGGACACTGGTTTTTCCTGCTCCATCCAGGCCCAGCACTAGGATTTGCTTGTTTTTCTCCTGTGAAACAAAAGATAAATCAATAAACCCATGCTATCTGGGGCTTATTTTTCTGTCTCTTGGCAATTGTCCCGCCTGTGGTAGGATCCAATAATATTCTTGATATTATAAGCAGAATAAAACTTCACGGGCCGGGTGCAGTGGCTCATGGCTGTAATCCCAGCACTTTTGGAGGCCAAGGTTGGTGGATCTCTTGAGGTCAGAAGTTCCAGACCAGCCTGGCCAACATGATGAAACCTCATCTCTACTGAAAATACAAAAAATTAGCTGGGTGTGGTGTGTGCGTCTGTAAATCCAGCTACTGGGGAGGCTGAGGCACAAGAATCACTGGAATCCAGGAGGCGGAGGTTGCAGTGAGCTGAGGTCACACCACTGCACTCCAGCTGGCGACAGAGCGAGACTCTGTCTCCAAAGAAAAAAAAAAGGATAAAACTTCACGAATATTTTATAGATCTAGAACAAACTGTACCAATCAGCTAATATTTTTTAATTAGCTGTTGATTATGTGATATTAATCTCACATCCTTCCTCCATTCCACAACTCCTGATCAGTCTATTAAATAAATACTATCAGCATTTCTGAGCAGTGCTATAGACTGTGGGCCAATTCTAGAGTTCATTTTGCTTCTTGAATTCACGTCCATGAATTGGAGACTGCACCTGAATTCATTTTGTTGTTTGGGGTCTTGGGACCTCTGTGGTGCATGTATCGACTGTGCCACTCAGTGCATAAGGATCTAAGGTCTCAATTGTTAATTTCTCTTGTCTTCACAGTTAAATAACTGGATTGTAAGATCTTAGGGCAAGGTTTCTCTCTTATACTTTTTCACAAATGAGTATTTATTTTAAAAACTGATGAACTTGAAGTAAACTTAGAAAGAAGCATTCTAGGCCGGGCACTGTGGCTCATATCTGTAATCCCAGCACTTTGGAAGGCTGAGGTGGGTGGATTACTTGAGGCCAGGAGTTTGAAACCAGGCTTGCCATCACGGTGTAACCGTCTCTACCAAAAATACAAAAATCAGCCAGGTGTGGTGGCACACACCTGTAATCTCAGCTTCTCAGGAGGCCGAGGCATGAGAATTGCTTGAACCCAGGAAGTGGAGGTTGCAGGAACTGATATTGCACCACTGCACTCCAGCCTGGGTGACAGTGAGAGACTTTATCTCAAAAAAGGAAGGAAGGATGGAAGGAAGGAAGGAAGAAGGAAGGAAGGAAAGAAGGAAGGGAGGGAGGGAGGGGCATTCTATCAACTTATCAGCCTTAGAATTTTTTATGGCAAATGACTGAGGGACAGAAGGGTAGGCTGGTGTAAAGATCTTTCAGAGTGCTCCAAAATGTGGTTTCCAGGGTGTAAACTTTAACATAAACAATAATAAAATAAGCAACAATGTAGTCAGACTGCTGACAGGAATTCAATTCTACTTCTCAAACATCCTACTAAAGAAGTTTCTTATGCACAAAAAACTAATAATTGTCTTTAATGGCATTGGTTTAGAAATAACAATAATCTTACACCAAAAGCATTGGTAACAAAAGCCAAAATAGACAAATGGGACCTAATGAAACTCCACAGCTTCTGCACGGCAAAAGAAACAGTCACTAGAGTGGATCGGCAACCAACAGAAAGGGAAAAAATTTTTGCAGTCTACCCATCTGACAAAGGGCTGATATCCAGAATTTACAAAGAACTCAAACAGATTTACAGGAAAAAAACAAACAAGCCCATTCAAAAGTGGGCAAAGGATATGAACAGATACTTTACGAAAGAAGACATATACGAGGCCAACAATCATATGAAAAAATGCTCATCATCACTGGTCATCAGAGAGATGCAAATCAAAACCACATTGAGATACCATCTCACGCCAGTTAGAATGGCGATCATTAAAAAATCTGGAGACAACAGATGCTGGAGAGGATGTGGAGAAAAAGGAACACTTTTACACTGTTGGTGGGAGTGTAAATTAGTTCAACCATTGTGGAAGACAGTGTGGCGATTCCTCAAGGCCTTAGAAATAGAAATTCCATTTGACCCAGCAATCCCATTACTGGGTATATATCCAAAAGACTATAAATCGTTCTACTATAAGGACACATGTACACGAATGTTCATTGCAGCACTGTTTACAATAGCAAAGACCTGGAATCAACCCAAATGCCCATTGATAATAGACTGGATTGGAAAAATGTGGCACATATACACCATGGAATATTATGCAGCAATCAGAAATGATGAGTTTGTGTCGTTTGTAGGGACATGGATGAATCTGGAAAACATCATCCTCAGCAAACTGACACAAGAACAGAAAATGAAACACCGCATATTCTCACTCATAGGCGGGTGATGAAAAATGAGAACACATGGACACAGAAAGGGGAGTACTAAACAGTGGGGTCTATTGGGGGGAAAAGGGGAGGGCCAGTGGGAGGGGGAGGTGGGGAGGGATAGCCTGGGGAGAAATGCCAAATGTGGGTGAAGGGGAGAAGAAAAGCAAAGCACACTGCCATGTGTGTTCCTATGCAACTGTCTTGCATGCTCTGCTCATGTACCCCAAAACCTATAATCCAATAAAAAATTAAAAAAAAAAAAAAAAGAAATAACAATAATCTTACACATTTCTGTTTGTTCTGCTTGAACTCTAAATGTTGACATTAGACTTAAACTAGATTTCTAGAAAAAAGTGATTGTAAATAGCATTAAAATATCTATCCCACTTTCTCTTTAGAAACTTCTATGTCAAAAATATTTTTTAAGGTCTGGCCTTATAAATACTTGTAGAGAGAGCATGATTTCTGAAGCCCATATGGTGAATAACAGAAAAATAGACCAGGCATGATGGCTCATGGCTGTAATCCCAGCACTTTGGGAGGCCAAGGCGGGCTGATCACCTGAGGTCAGGAGTTTGAGACCAGCCTAACCAACATGGTGAAATCCCGTCTCTAATAAAAATATAAAATTAGCCAGGCCTGGTGGCACATGCCTGTAATCCCAGCTGCTGGAGAGGCTAAGGCAGGAGAATTGCTACAACTTAGGTTATAGTGAGCCGAGAGGGGCCACTGCACTCCAGCCTGGGCAACATGAGTGAAACACTGTCTCAAAAAAAAATTTTAAAAAGTACATATTTGTTCTTGGAGCAAATCTTTGATGGCTGTTAAATTGTATTTTCTTTTCTTTCTTTTTTTTTTTTTTTGAGACAGAGTTTCACTGTTGTTACCCAGACTGGAATGCAGTGGCACGATCTCGGCTCACCACAACCTCCGCCTCCTGGGTTCAAGCAATTCTCCTGCCTCAGCCTCCCGAGTAGCTGGGACTACAGGCGCGCACCACCATGCCCAGCTAATTTTTGTATTTTTAGTAGAGACGGGGTTTTATCTTGTTGACCAGGAGGATCTCGACCTTTTGACCTCGTGATCCACCCGCCTCAGCCTCCCAAAGTGCTGGGATTATAGGCGTGAGCCACCGCGCCAGCCAGTAAATTGTATTTTCATGTGTCTTCCATCCCGGCCTCTTCCCCATTCCCTTTATCTACATCTAAATGTTATGATGTCATTCTGAGAGTGTGTCATGGTAAGGAAGAGGGGGAAGGGAGACTTCATTGGATGGTTTACAATTGCATGCTTTAAAGCAATATTGGCACCAAGAAATGTCAACCAAGAGTGGATTGTGTTCTCTCAGTCTTCACTAGCGGGCCCATTCAGCCTACCCCAACATACTTCATTCACAGATGCACATTCCCCACCCCCACATTCCACATTTTAACATCTCTGAAATTAGGATGTTTTTGACAATTAAGAGTGCATTTTGATTGGCAGAATTTTTTTTCTTTCTTTTTGAGACACCATCTCACTCTGTTGCCCAGGCTGGATTACAGTGGCACGATCTTGGCTCACTGCAACCTCTGCCTACCAGGTTCAAGTGATTTTCCTGCCTCTGCCTCTGGAGTAGCTGGGGTTACAGGCACACACCATCATGCCCAGTTAATTTTTTTTGTATTTTTAGTAGAGACGGGGTTTTGCCATGTTGGCCTGTTCTGGAACTCCTGACCTCAGGTGATCCGCCTCTCTGGGCCTCCCAAGGTACCAGATTACAGGCGTGAGCCACCGTGCCGGCTTTTTTTCTTAGTGGTACCTAGACTAATGACATCTTAGGCCCTATAAAATATTGTGAATTAAAGACAGTTCCCAGGCTGGGCACAGTGTCTCATGCCTGTAATCCCAGTACTTTGGGAGGCCAAGGTGGGCGGATCACTTGAGCTCAGGAGTTCAAGACCAGGCTTGAACTGGCAACATGGTGAAACCCCATCTCTACCAAAAATACAAAAATTAGCCAGGCATGGTGGTGCGCACCTGTAATCTCAGCTACTTGGGAGGCTGAAGTGGGAGGATGGCTTGAGCCCAGGAGGTGTTGATTGCAGTCAGCCAAGATTGCGCCACTGCACTCCGGCCTGGGCAACAGAGCCAGATTCTGTCCCAAAAAAACAAAACAAAAACACCAGTTCCCTACTCCCTTTCCAACCACATTGCTGACCCTACACTCATCCTACCTAGAAATTCTGCATTCAGGCTTCCTCATATTTATCTTCTCCTAAGGAAAAGTTAATTTCTAAACCAAGAGTTCAAACACAAAATGTGATTCTGAACACCATTGTTCTTTGTCAAAAGTTACTCCTTTAGCCATATATAGGTCTAGGGAGTCTGTGTTTTGCCAGAGATAACATTTCTGTTAATCTGTGGTGGTTCACGCCTGTTATCCCAGCAGTTTGGGAGGCCAAGGCAGTTGCATTGCTGGAGTCCAGGAGTTTGAGACCATCCTGGGCTACATGGCGAAACTGTCTCTAGAAAAAATACAAAAATCAACCGGGCATGGTGGCGTGTGCCTGTAGTGCCAGCCACTGGGGTTGGGAGGTGGGCGTGGCAACAGGCTGAGATAGGAGGATCCCTCCAGCCTGGGAGGTCAAAGTGCAGTTCGGGCCACTGCACTCCAGCCTGAGCATCAGAGTGAGACCGTATCTCAAAAAAGAAAAAAAGAAAAAAAAATGGTTAATTATTCAAATTGTCTAGAATCAGAATGCAGCTCTAAGCCAAGGAGCCAGCTCGGGAACTCCAGGAGCACAGAGACCGTCCAGCTGAACCAAACAATGCCAGGTTTCTAAGACCTGTCAGTTAAAACTTTTCCACCGTCCATTCAGGGTACTGGTGGTCTGAAACAATGGAATCGTCCACTGCAGCGTCCCCAGACACCTCCTGCATACATTCAGGAATGCTGCCCCTTTTGACAACGCATTCAACGCATAGAAAGCCTGCATGCGGGGAGGATTCGGGGCTGGTTTCGAAATGGGGTCAGGTGGTCTGTGCGCTAGTGGTGCGCGCTGGACAGATCCAAGGGCAGTAGAGGGGCCGTTCCCCATGTCCCCATGAAGACAGAGATCTCTTGTCCCTCAACACTAGACCCGACCTAGGTTAAGACACAGGGGTAGCGGTAAGGGCGAGGGTGGGCAGGGGGCCGGGGAAAAGGGGCTGGCGATGGGTCGTTGCAAATTTGGCACATCCCTTTCACCCGTAGGTAAATAGCCCTCAGAT
The DNA here is from genome assembly GCF_049354715.1 of Callithrix jacchus. Classification (NCBI taxonomy): domain Eukaryota; kingdom Metazoa; phylum Chordata; class Mammalia; order Primates; family Cebidae; genus Callithrix; species Callithrix jacchus. The sequence continues at coordinate 140,240,079 of NC_133504.1, forward strand.
AAGATCCATTCCCTCCCGCGGGTCCGGCCCTCCGACGCAACAGAGCCTGCGCCGGAGTCTGAATGCTGACAATGGCCTTGGGGGCTGGGGTCCTGGGCACTGGGTCTCTTACCAGCGGCTCGAGCGGGGTGTTTGTCACTGTTACGATGCTGTCCTTGTTCTCTTCTTCTTGTCCCTTAAATTGTTCTTTCTCTTTCTTTGTCTCCTTCTCTTGCTCTGTCCTCTTTTCCTTTTTATCCTCTTTTCTCTTACTCCTCTCCTGCTTCTCCTTTTCTTTTTCCTTAATTTTCTCCTCCAACTCCTTTCTTTTCTCTTCCTTTCCCTTTTCTCTAATTTTCTCCTTCTCCGTCTCCTTTCCCTTCTCTTTCTTCTTCACTTTCCCTCTCTCCATCACCAGCGCCGCGGTTTCCTTCCCTCCCGCCGCGCGCCGGTGCTGAGCCGTGGCCCTGGGCCCCAGGTGTGGCTCCCGCGGTGCACGCCCGGTGCAGATGTAGGCCCGGCGGCGTAGACAACCCGCTGGCGCCGCCAACCCGACACCGCCGCCCACCTCGCGGGTGGAGGGCTTCTTGCAGCCGATTCTCTGAACACGCAGGGGTACGCAGAGGAAAGGGTGGAGGTGTGGGGGATGGGGTGAGCCCAACCAAGCGAAACCAAGAAGTCCCAGTCAGGACAAGGGACAGCTCGGCGGGGCGGATCACTGCTGCAGGAAAAGCGTCCCTAGCGCGATTCCTTCCGGCCAGGCAGGGTGGCTGAGAAGCGCCTTTCACGCGGGCAGCATCCCAAGCGACTTAGCGCCTGACGTCTCCCAGCTCGGCCAGCCTACATGGAGAACCCCTGGGGCGCCAGAGTCCAGAGCTTCCCGGGAGGATTCCCAGCCCTCCCCCAGCACGCAACCAAGAGCCTGTAATGCGTAGTCTTGTATTTCTCCGCCCTCTCCCGAGTAAACTCCACTAGGAGTGCCTCCAGACTACCACCCAGGATTATTAGTTAGGAACAAAATAGAAAAACGTGAATGGGTTCCATTAAGTTCCCGTTGTGTTTTTTTTTTTTTTGAGACGGAGTCTCTGTCACCAGGCTGGAGTGCAGTAGTGCAATCTCAGCTCACTGCAACCTCCCACTCCTGGATTCAAGCGATTTTCCTCCCTCAGCCTCCTGAGTAGCTGGGATTACAGGCGTGAACCACCACACCTAGCTAATTTTTGTATTTTTAGTAGAGACGGGGTGTCACCATGTTGGCCAGACTGGTCTCGAACTCCTGACCTCAAGTGATCCACCCGCCTAGGCCTCCCAGAGTGCTGGGATTACAGGCATGAGCCACTGTGCCCGGCCTGTATTTCGCTTTCAAAAAAATTATTCAGACATAACCCGCCAGGATCACAGTTGCTAGTAATGCCCAGTATTAAAACCAAAACCAAATAGTGTAGTCACTCCTAATTATCTAATAAATGGTAAATTAGGCACCCAAGGGGCTTTTCAAAGGTGGTATTGTTTCTCAAACTGGCTAGGAAATATTGGGAGGGTTCCTTTTATCTTGCTAAACTGAACTCTTTAGTATATTTCATAGTTTAGCACAATTATTTTTTAATGTAATAAAACTTATTTTCCTTCATTATATCTGTTTCAAATGAACTTTTGTTGTTGTTGTTTCAAAGAAACTTTTAAGAACAATGAATGGCAGGTTCCAGAAGGCTTGAGTGATGCAATGATTTTTAAGGTTGGCTGTTCCCAATAGCACTGGAAATGCAGTGCTTAATCACTTTTTCAAAGGTTTACTTCTGTTTATACACACACCAAGATGAATTTTCAGTCAAGTACAAAACTAATCTAATGGGGTTCACTCAATCCCATTAGAGGGACAGTACACACAATTTTGATACTCAGCTTAAAAGAAAATTCTTAGTTATACTAACCAGGAAGTCCTCCCTAAAATGCCAACACCCAAAACACCTTAATCCATATTCACTGCTAAAATATTTTATTTTAAAATATACCACAGTGAATGGATGTATCCATACTGGTTTTTATAAATGTACACATACACATCCATAGATATGACAAAGTATATATATATGCACTGGTTAAAGACCTATCCAAAAGGAAATATTAGTAGAAAGTTCATGTGTTTATACTTCATTTGACAATTAATACTTATTTGAACTGAAGTTTCAGTTGCTCAGCAATGACTAATAATATCAATGCCTGCCAATAACGACGACTAAATTGAGAACTGTAAATTTCACTGCTGTGCCTTGGGTCAAAATTTTCAATGAAATCCTAAATAAGTTAGTTATTCCTATAATGGGGCATATACTCAGAAGGAATAAATATCTGCCACTGTTACCAAAAGATTGTTCTCTGTAGAGCTCAAAAAAGTATTATGCTACAATACATCATTGGTATTTAAAAAGGATCTCTTGCTTAGATGTCACTGCAGATTCTGCTTATAATAGACAGAAAGGCAGGACTCCATTTCTTTCTTGTAAAGGAGGAAAGCCTTTTATAACTCTTGGAAGAAGTTTTGGTAGATATGTTCAGAGTCAAACACAGCAGCACTTTATTAACAAGGACAGAGTAATATAATCATAAGGAAATACTTGTAAGTCTAAATTAAATGGTATCTTGGGCAGCATAAAATGAATACTAACAAGGACAGGCATCCCAATGTATCTGTCTCACAGCTGTGCAATGTGAAAGTAGCTTGTAAGCAAGGACAAGAGCAACATTTACACCACAAATTGACTGTAAAATACTTCATTACATTGAGAAAGGTAATGAATGGTCAAATTCCATAACTAGAGACACCATTTGAGTATCTATCAATGCGCCAAACAGATCTGTTGTTAGATTTGAATACTGCCTGGTATGCAACTCAGATACTGATTTCCTCTTTATGTAGGAAGCCAACGTTCATGTTCTTGATAAGTCATTAATCTTTCTGATTGAGACAGTCCAAACCCATCTGACCTCAGAACACTAGGTCTAAGAGTCAGCTTCTTACAGTGATATATTTTCCTTGAGTTCGTTCATGGTGCTAAATCAGCATGTTACCATAATCTGAAAATGACATAGGGCACAAAGGAGCCATATATAAATAGAAAAGTATCTCATATTCCAGTATCACATGACAGAAAATTTCAAATTTATGGTTAAAATTATTTAAGACATTTATTTTTCTTGTGGCCATTCATTTAATTGATCAAAGAACATCAGTGTATTAAGAAGGTCCCTCTTTATCACATGATATTTCTAAGCAGATATTCTGGAATGCTCAGAAGATTCCACTTTCAGTCTCCTAAGGCCTCCTAAGACATAATTTAAAGTGGGACTTGAACAGAAGCAAGTATCTTCAGACTCTAGCTGAAATAGAAGTAGTTTCTGTTTAAATCCTGGGAAACCTTAGATAAGGTTTTTGAAACTGAAAAAAGACCAAATCAGCACACACACATAAAGGATACAACAGATACCAAGATGGGTAAATGCCTCGTTATTTTCAGTCCTCATAACCTGTACAATGTTATGAGGCAACCAATAGGCAGACTTTGAGGAATATGTTTCCCTATTTGAAACACAAGAAATTATTTATGAAAATATGGAGATGAAGAGGGAGCAGTTCTGTGCTTCTTGCTGTGTTACCTTTATTATATTCCTAGTGTCACTGAGACTAGTTTAATAACAGCCTGCAACAAGAATATTCTCATCACCAGCCACCTTTTCCACCTTTCTTCTTTTTCTGTTGCTGTTTCTTTTTTGTTGCTGGAGCCCCTGCAGGTTTCTGGTGTCTTGGGGGTATGATGTTACTTGTAGAGGCAGATACTGTTGCTGCACTGCCAGGTCTTGGGGAGGTGGGTGGGCTGCTCACAGTTTTACTGGCATCCCTGAAACCATCAGATCAGATTACTTTTTGGTCACTCATATATTCAATAAAGGAAGAATATAAAAATGTATGTACATGGGTTTTATCACACTTAATAATCTCCCACACATTTTCTATTTCTTTTAAGGTAAGTTCCCCAACTCCCTGTCAACTTTTCTTTTGAATAAAACTGTTACTGTTTTTATTGAAGAAAAGTAAAACATGGTACACATGCCAATTTTTAGAAAGCTTAGAAGATACAAAATTGTATTATTTTTTTTAGACAGAGTCTTGCTCTGTTCCTCAGCCTGGAGTGCAGTGGCGTCATCTTGGCTCACTGAAGCCTCCGCCTCCTGGGTTCATGCAATTCTCCTACCTCAGCCTCCAGAGTAGCAGGGATTACAGGCACACACAACCACACCTGGCTAATTTTTGTATTTTTAATAGAGACAGGGTTTTACCATGTTGGCCAGGCTGGTCTCGAACTCACAACCTCAGGTGATCCACCTGCCTTGACCTCCCAAAGTGCTGGGATTACAGGTGTGAGCCACTGTGCTCGGCCAGAAAATAATTTTTTTTTTGAGACAGTCTCACTTTGTTGCCAGGCTGGAGTGCAGTGGTACAATCTTGGCTCACTGCAACCTCCGACTCCCTGGTTCAAGCTATTCTCCTGCCTCAGCCTTCTGAGTGGCTGGGATTACAGGTATGGGTCACCAAGTCCAGCTAATTTTTGTATTTTTAGTAGAGATGGGGTTTCATCATATTGGCCAGGATGGTCTTGATCTCCTGAACTTGTGATCCACCTGCCTCGGCCTCCCAAGAGCTGGGATTACAGGCATGAGCCACCACACCCGGCCTCAGAAAATAAAATTTTAAAATAACCTATCATCCACCATGCAGAACGTATTAACATTTCTAATACTTCTTTCTAGTCATACTATTTATTTATATATACTTACTAGATATTTAGTTGAATGACTCAGCGTATTTAGTTGCCTTTTGAGACTTTTTCATTTTTTTTTATTTTTCTTTTTTATTTTTTTAAGACGGGGTTTCACCATGTCGGTCAGGCTGGTCTTGAACTCCCGACCTCAGGTGATCCACCCGCCTTGGCCTCCAAAGTGCTTGGATTACAGGCGTAAGCCACCGCGCCCGGCCAAGACTTTTTCTTTAGTTTTACAATACAACTAGTTTTAAATTTTTACTACATATATTTCACAATATATATTTGATTATATTGTAAATACTTAAAACTCTGACTGTATTGTAAAAACTAAAGGAAAAACTAGTCTGAAAAGGCTAGTACTTTCTTTCATTTATGTAAGTGTAGTACAAATATTTATCAAAGATATATCACTACACTTCTCATAAGTACTTAATATATATTAACGAATTCTCACTAATGGTCTTGAGTCAATCTCAGAAACAGTGTACGTTCTAAGTGCCCTCAATTGTGGAGCACTAACTTACAGTTCAGATGAAGCTCCTGTAGTTGCTCCCTGGGTCCCTTTTCCAATCTGATCCTTCTTTTTACCCTTCTTTCTTCCCCGGTAGTAAGAACGTTCTCGCATTGGCAGCCATCTTTCTGGATCTGGGGTAACTTTTGGGTCGTAATTCTTAGGCAATTTTCCTGCATAACAATTTTAAAGAAATGAGAGATGTGTCCATAATATTTTCAAGATAATTTAAACAATGTGTCTAAGCCTGGGAATAAATAACATTAAAACTGAAATGAACTTATTTGAGATAGTTTAGTTTGTATAATCTAGCAGGGGAAAAGGCCTTATTTCTTTTTTCTATACTTTAAGTTCTGGAAAACATGTACAGAACATGGTTTATTATATAGGTATACATATGCCATGATGGTCTGCTGCACCCATCAATCCATCTTCTCTGTTACTTCTCCTAATGTTATCAAACCCCTACACCTCCACCCCATGACAGGCCCTGGTGTGTGATGTTCCCGTTCCTGTGTCCATGTGTTCTCATTGTTCAACAGCCACTTATGAGTAAGGACATGTGGTGTTTGGTTTTCTGTTCCTGTGTTAGTTTGCTGAGAATGACGGTTTCCAGCTTCATCCATGTCCCTGCAAGGGACATGAACTCATCCTTTTATGGCTGCATAGTAGTCCATGGTGTATATGTGCCACGTTTTCTTTATCCAGTCTATCATTGATGGGCATTTGGGTTGGTTTCAAGTCTTTGCTATTGTGAACAGTACTGCAATAAACAAACAAGTGCATGTGTCTTTATAGTAGAATGATTTATAATCCTTTGGGTATATACCCAATAATGGGATTGCTGGGTCAAATGGCATTTCTGGTTCTAGATCCTTGAGGAATCACAACACTGTCTTACAAAATGGTTGAACTAATTTATACTCCCACCAACAGTGTAAACGTGTTTATATTTCTCCACAGCCTCTCCGGCATCTGTTGTTTCCTGACTTTTGAATGATGGCCATTCTAACTGGCGGGAGATGGTTATCTCATTGTGGTTTTGATTTGCATTTCTCTAATGACCAGTGATGATGAGCTTTTTTTCATGTTTCTCAGCCATATAAATGTCTTCTTTTTTTGATGGAGTTGTTTTTTTCTTGTAAATTTAAGTTCCCTGTAGATTCTAGGTATTAGCCCTTTGTCAGATAGATTGCAAAAATTTCCTCCCATTCTGTTGGTTGCCTGTTCACTCTGATGATAGTTTCTTTTGCTGTGCAGAAGCTCTTTTAGATCCCATTTGTCTATTTTGGCATTTATTGTGCTTTTGGTGTGTTAGTCATGAAGTCTTTGCCCATGCCTATGTCCTGAATGGTACTGTCTAGGTTTTCTTCTAGGGTTTTTATGGTTTTAGGTCTTATATTTAAGTCTTTAATCCATCTTCAGTTAATTTTTGTATAGAAAGGAAGGAGTCCTGTTTTATTTTTTTGCATATGGCTAGTGAGTTTTTTCAACACCATTTATTAAATAGGAAATCCTTTCCACATTGCTTTTTTTTGTCAGGTTTGTCAAAGATCAGATGGTTGTAGATGTGTGGCGTTATTTCTGAGGCCTCTGTTCTGCTCCATTGGTCTATGTATCTGTTTTGGTTACTGTAGCCTTGCAGTATAGTTTGAAGACAGGTAACGTGATGCCTCCAGCTTTGTTCTTTCGGCTTAGGTTTGTCTTGGTGACAGGGGCTCCTTTTTGGTTTCATATGAAATTTAAAGTCGTTTTTTCTAATTCTGTGAAGAAAGTCAATGGTAGCTTAATGGGAACAACACTGAATCTATAAATTACTTTGAGCAGTATGGCCATTTTCACAATATTGATTCTTTCCATCCATGAGCATGCAATGTTTTTCCATTTGTTTGTGTTCTCTTTTATTTCCTTGAGCAGTGGTTTGTAGTTCTCCTTGAAAAGGTCCTTCATATCCCTTGTCAGTTGTATTCCGAGGTATTTTATTCTCTTTGTAGCAATTGTGAATGGGACTTCACTCATGATTCGGCGTTTGTTTGTTATTGGTGTATAGGAATGCTTGTGATTTTTGCACATTGATTTTGTATCCTGAGACTTTGCTGAAGTTGCTTATCAGCTTAAGGAGATTTTGGGCTGAGATGATGGGGTTTTCTAAATATACAATATGTCATCTGCAAAGAGAGACAATTTAACTTCCTCTCATCCTATTTAAATACTCTATTTTATTCTCTTGCCTGATTGCACTGGCCAGAACTTCCAATACTACATTGAATAGGAGTGGTGAGAGAGGGCAACCTTGTCTTGTGCCGATTTTCAAAGAGAATGCTTCCAGCTTTTGCCCATTCAGTATGATATTGGCCATGGTTTGTCTTAAATAGCTCCTATTATTTTGAAACAGGTTCCATCAATACCTAGCTTATTGAGAGTTTTTAGCATGAAGGAGTGTTGAATTTTATTGAAGCGGGAAAGGCCTTATTTCTAAGCATGAAAAAGAAATAAAGAAAGACTTCACAGATACACATATAAAAATTTTAAAATTTTCAATTAGCAAACAATATATTTCTAAGAAAAATTTAAAACACAAACTATATAATAGAGGAGTGGATAAAAATCTTAAAGATAGAAAGAATTCTTGCTGATCAATATGTAAATCACTCAAAGAAAAATGGACTCAGTTATAATTAAGGTATGCCAGGAGAAAGGAAAGTCATTCATTTTCTGAATAGATGTTCACCCTCATTAACTAAAAACGAGAAGGGTAAAAAAACCCCATCAGACTTACAAATATTAAAAGCAGTAATACCCAGTGTTGGTGAAATGGTAAGAAGCACTCACCAACACTACACTAGGGGAAGCATATGCTGATATACAGCCTTTGTGGAGAGCAATTTAATCTGGCAGTATCATTCAAAATTTATAGACTTCTAGAAATTTATCCTGCAGAAACTCAAGATATACAAAGTTACCGAATATTCTCTGTGATATTCTTTTTCTTTTCTTTTTTTTGTTTCAAGTTTGATAGGGCAAGGTATGGGTAGGCTAATATTATTTAAGATAGCAAAATAACTTAAATGTCTATTTCATTATAATATGCCCACACTATATATAGCAAGCTATACAATTGGGTTAAAAAGTGAAGTACATCTATAATAATTTGGAACAACTGGATTGTTCTTCACAATCCAGTCTAAAATAGAAGATTCAAACAAATTATATTATGTTCATAACAATTTTATAAAAGCTTTGTGTACCTAATGATATAATTATATATTTGATTCTATATATACAAAAATACACACACACAAGTTAATTGTCTCTGGCAGCATACGCCCTCCTGAGTAGCTGCGATTACAGGCGCACAGGACTACCACCCAGCTAATTTTTGAATTTTTAGTAGAGACCGGGTTTCACCATGTTGCCCAGGCTGGTCTCGAAGTCCTGACCTCAAATGATGCATTCGCCTCATCCACCCAAAGTGCTGGGATCACAGGCATAAGCCACCAAGCCCAGCTGGAAGCATGCATTTTGAGCAGGGAATTTTATTCTCTTTATGCTAGTCTATAATGACAGATATCAACTACCTTTGTTTTTCTTTTTTTACAATAAGCATACATCACCTGTAAATTTTAAAAATATTCATCTGGAAACTACAGAAGTAGAAAAGAAAGTAAAGTTTTAGGTTATTACTACCTACAGTTATCAGCTGTTTCCTTGCAGTATTACTAATACACAAAACAAATATTAAATATTTGCCGATTTTCAAGTACTGTGACAAAAGAACTAGTAAGACTTCTAGTTAGACAGTGAACTGAATACAAACATTAGCTTGTGTACCCTCCTCAAACTCCACTAAAATGGTAATAAACTCCTAGAAGAACAGGAGAAAAGATACTTTGGTAGCTGGAAAACAGATGAAGGAGTGGTAATAAACTTAGCTAAGACTTGAGAAACCTGTATCCTAAGATGGCAGGGAGCAAAATCAAGAAACAACCTAATTTATATCATAGATTCCTCAAAATCTGAGGAACTTGGGTGGCTCCAAGGATTACCTCTGACTAGGTAAAACAAAGCATGGTAAGGCCACCCAACATTGCCAGAGATTAAAACCACACCCCAAGCCAATCAATGTATGTTATTTTTCTGTTTAATAATTCAAGGCTGAATAATGACCTAGTTAGCCCAATCAGATTAATGAAAAATACTTGCCAAGTCTGGAGAGGCCTTCTTTGTTGTGAAGGTTACAAATGACAAGTATGTGGCCCTGACTGTTTCTAATATACACTGTATGACTCTAATGGGATTCTGTTTTATGGACAGCAGAACAAAGTGATACAAATACTGAATCGACCAACCTTGATGCTAACATTCCTCCAGTCTGCCAATTTTGTAAACAGTAAATTTTCTTAAGCCAGTTTGATGAAATTTTGTAGTATGTGTAGCAGAAACATTATAATGAGTACTTCTGTACTAGGCACAACTCTAAGAACTTTACATGTAGTATCTCATTTCATATTACAAGGTATAAACTATCATATTTCATTTTACATATGAAAGACTCTGGCAGGTATGTTAAATAACCTGTCCACAGTCACACAATAAAAGTGTGTTAGAGCGGGCGGGCGCGGTGGCTCATCACGCCTATAATCCCAGCACTTTGGGAGGCCAAGGCGGGTGGATCACAAGCTCAAGAGATCGAGACCATCCTGGTCAACGAGGTGAAACCCCGTCTACTAAAAATACAAAAATTAGCTGGGCATGGTGGTGCGCGCCTGTAGTCCCAGCTACTCAGGAGGCTGAGGCAGAATTGCTTGATCCCAGAAGGCGGAGGTTGCGGTGAGCTGAGATTGTGCCATTGCACTCCAGTCTGGGTAACAACAGTGAAACTCCGTCTCAAAACAAACAAACAAACAAACAAAAGTTTTCAAAGATATAAGAGCGGGCAGTATATTTATGTCCAAGTATTTCTATATAGGGCTAAAATCAAACAATTATTTTGTAGAAAGAAATCTATAAAGGTTTTTTTTAATGCCTTACCCTTCTTTTTCTTTTTCTTCTTTTTCAAATCTCCCTGTCTACAAAGAGAAAAAAAAATCATTACCATCTTTGTGATAAAATATTTACAGAGCATTAAGTAAGTGCTCTATAAGAGTTAGCTGGGCACTTATCATAAATATGGGTTAAGTCTTGGTATCAGCTCACCAATCTAATAAACTAGTTAAGATTTAAGATTTGATTCAGGTTAAAGTCAATTAAGCTTTAGATACTATAATTTTTGAAAGGTAGTTTAGAAAACAGAGGTGACAATTTGAAAACAGATTCAGTTTACATTGAAAAAAATTTGTCAGTGGCACATATTAAGTCTACGTAAAAAGTAATCTGCACAAGCATGTATATCTATAATCCCTTGGTAAGTTACTCTACTTTTGGCAAGACTTTAGAGAATAAATTTTTTTGCCAGAAGAATATGTATAGGTAAAATACATGCAAAGAACATCTCTGGAAGGAGATGTAAAACAAGTTACATTTGTTATGGCCCTGGGAGGGAAGAGGGTAGATAAAGATGCAAGACTTTTTACTTGCTCTTACACTTTTTTATCTTTTGTATTTTAAAACTGTGAGTTTATTAATTGTTTATATAAGTAAAATCCATAATAAGTACACTGACCAAAAAAGGTACTACAAAGGGCATAAAAATAAGCACTTCAAAATAATTGTCAAGCATTCTGAAAGTGGCTTGGCGCCACTTCTGTAATCCCGGCACTTTGGGAGGGAGGCTGAGGCAGGTGGATCTCCTGAAGTCAGAAGTTCCACACCAGCCTGGCCAACACAGTGAAACCCTGTCTCTACTAAAACTACAAAAATTAGTTGAGGCATGTGTTGGCACGTGCCTGTAAGCCCACCTACTAGGGAGGCTGAGGCAGGAGAATCCCCTGAACCCAGGGAGACGGAGGATGCAGTGAGTAAGATCACGCCACAGCACTCCAGTCTAGGCAACAGAACGAGACTCTTAAAAAAAAAAAAAGCATTCTGAAAGCTCTAATAAGAGAAAGACATAAAAAATACATCTCTCTATATACTCTTACATGCTATAACTAGAGAAATATAAAACAGTGAATTAAAAACATGAGACAGCAACAATTTCTACCAAAAATTCACTCTACAAGTCATTCAATTGTGAAAGTTCTCTTAGGATACCCCAAATAAGAAATGGTGTATCTTACTTGAGTGTTTCATCTCTTACCCAGACTGTGTAATAGTATCCTTTTAACTGTCTTCCCTACAAATTATACTCCACAGCCATACTAAAATTTCCCAAGGGTATTCTGCCATTTCTTATTTCTTTGCCTTTGCTCACCCTTTGCCTCCCTTGTCCTCCTCATCTTCCTCAGAGTCAACACAATCATCTTCTCCATGAAACCTTTCCTAACTTCCCACTGTCCTCAGGAAGACCTGACTATTCCCTCTGGTATACTCCTCTATGCCCTGTACAATTACAACAGGTGTAACCTTTATTGAAATTATTGTTTAAATATATTATTTCCTTTTGCTGGACTCAAGTTCTTTTTTTTTTTCTTGAGATGGGGTTTTGCTGCTGTTTCCCAGGCTGGAGTGCAATGGCGCGATCTCGGCTCACTGCAACCTCCACCTCCTGGGTTCAAGTGATTCTCCAGCCTCAGCCTCCTAAGTAGGTGGGATTACAGGCATGTGCCACCTCCCCAGCTAATTTCTGTATTTTTAGCAGACAACATGGTTTTTGTTGTCCAGGCTGGCCTCGAATTCCTGACCTCAAGTGATATGCCTGCCTCAGCCTCCCAAAGTGCTGGGATTACAGGAATGAGCCACCATGCCTGGCCTCAAATTCTTCTGAGGGCAAGGACCATGATTTATTTTCTGGTCAACACCTAGGATAAACCTATCACATAGTGTATTGTTAAAAGAAACTAAAACTTTGCATCTAAAATTTAGTAAAACAAAATACTAACTTTTAATAAGAACAAAGAGCATTAATAATATCTAATGAAAATACTATGCTGAATTTTAAAAGTTTAAAAAGTCAATGTCTTTCTTAATGATTGTCTAAGAAAAAAGAGAAGATTTAAAAAAAACTTTTAAAAAACCATTATTATTTTTAGAGATGGGGGTCTTGCTCTGTCATTCAGGCTGGGGTGCAGTGGGGCAATCATAGCTCACTGCAGCCTCAAACTCCTGGGCTCAGCCTCCCAGTAATTGGGACTACAGTCAAGTGCCACCATGCCAGGCTAAAGAAGGAACTGTGTGTTCTTAGTAGCTATCCAACCCTGTTTGGTGGAGAAAAAAAATAGTAAACATATTTAAATAGTCATTATTGAAAATCCACTTAAGACTCAGACTGAATTTATAATTTTATGAAATGGAATTTAGAACAATGTAACCTCTTTGAGACTCCAATTCCTTATTAAAGGTTTTAGAAGTTATTATGAGAATGATAATGCTTTTTATGAAACGCAGGGTTTGTTATGAAGAAATCAATCGTTGCTGTGTTTTTTTTTTTAAGTTCGGAAAAAATTTAGATATCAAAAGGCATTCAAAAAAGGAGAAAGCAGTAAAAACTTACAAAACTCACAAAACTAAGAAAATATTTTATCTTTTCCATGCTCTATTCATTCTGCGTCAAAAGTAAAACCTTAAACATTTTACTGTAGGTCTCTGCTAACTGTATTTTTAAGATGACAATGTAAGAAACAAGGCAAGAGTAAAAATCTGACTTGCTGGTAAATGAAATCAACTTTCCATCGGTGGGTGGATCACGAGGTCAAGAGATCGAGACCATCCTGGTCAATGAGGTGAAACCCTGTCTCTACTAAAAATACAAAAATTAGCTGCGCATGGTGGTGTGCGCCTGTAGTTCCAGCTACTTGGGAGGCTGAGGCAGGAGAATTGCTTGAACCCAGAAAGCGGAGGTTACGGTGAGCCGAGATCGTGCCATTGCGCTCCGGTCTGGGTAACAAGAGCGAAACTCCGTCTCAGAAAAAAAAAAAGAATAAATAAATAATAAAAATAAATCAATCTAGAGAAAATATTTGAGGCTAGATAGCTCATTCCTGTAATCCCAGTACTTTGGGAGGGCAAGGCAGGGAGATCATGAGGTCAGGAGTTCAAGACCAGCCTGGCCAACACAGTGAAACCCCATCTCTACTAAAAATATAAAAATTCACTAGGCGTCTGTAATCTCAGCTACTCAGGAGGCTGGGACAGGAGAAACATTTGAACCCAGAAGGCGGAGGTTGCAGTGAGCCAAGATTCCACCATTGCACACCAGCCTGGGTAACAGCGAGACTTCATCTCAAAAAGAAAAAAAAAAAGAAAAGAAAAAGAAAAACAAAATATTCGTAAACCACTTGTGTGTGTAAACACAAAGAAAAACTTCTGGAAGAATACATTAAATTAATACCAGTGGTTAATTTTGGGCTGAGGGAAAAGAGGAGGAAATAGGACAAAGAGCTGGGTACAGTGAAAGAAAAGGAAAAGAAACAGAGAGAACCAGAACTTTATTCACATGGAATTTTTATGAGAATGTATATTTTATTCTTTGTCTAATGTAAAATAAGCATTAGAGAATGTTACAATGAAAAACATACCCTTGTTCCTTTGGTTGACTATCTCCAGTAACTTTTCCACCCTTTTTCCGAATATATGTAGCACCAGGAGAATTTTCAAGAGCCTCAACATCTACTTTGAGAGACATACTATCTGACGATGGCAAGTGTTTACTAAGACTGTGATAGAACAGGAGTTCAGGAACACAAGATACGCACACACATTTATATAGATGTATATGTCTGCCAGTATAGCTATTGACACTGGAAGACTGTCTTTTCTTGATGACCTTCAACAAAAGCAAAAATCTTCCTAAATCTTCTATACAACAACAATTTCAAGTCATATCAACACAGTATTCTGAAAGGAGAACATGAAGGGTCATAATCTAATCCTCTATTACTTAACTCAGTGATGTGGAGCAAGGTGGTGGCTTAATACAGACTCCACTCCAAAACAACTATCAAGTTTACGACTTGTGACTGCTTGGCATCCACCAACCCACCGCGGTTTCAGGAACACACTCTGATTACAGCAGCACATATGATCCAAGCTCAATCAGGGCCCTGAATTCACTTATCATGTAACTGCCTGAGACAAGCAAGTGACCTAAGTAGTTGAATCCGAAAATTTCAGAATCATGTGAAACTATCCACATAAAGTATGCTTTTTCTTTTCCTTGCTGCTGAACTTGAACCTGAAAGAACAGAGGCTATCCCCTTTTGACTTCATTTTTGCTTCTGGATGAAACTAAACCCCAAGTTGGATCTATTGCTGCATTTTTCAATCACACTGATCAATAAATTCTCATTTTTGGTTTTACTAGTTAAAAGGAGGGTTAGTTGCAATTTACAATTGAAAAAGCTCTGGTCAAAACACTGATACTAGAAGAGATCTACCTGGCTACTGAGGAGCTGTATGGAGCTGTATGGAACAACAATCAAAAGGATACGCTTTGGCTTTCTCTGGATCTACAAGCGAGTAAGCAGAAATAAGCTGTGCAAGGGTGTGAATATCTTTTGGATTTTGTCTAAAAGAAGAAATAAGAAAATTACTGAACAGTTTATAAAACTGGAGAAAGTAATATAAACAAGTAACTCCCTCATATTAACTAGCAGCAATAAATGTGTTATTTCTACATCTCCACATTTTAGAGCTTACTTCCATAGCTGTTCTAGGTCACTAATTGCCTCCTTCTTCCGCCCATATTTGAGTTTGAAGTTTGCAGCTTCTCTTATCAAGGACAAATGAGCAGCAGATTTGGGCTACAGTTTCAATAAAGAGAAAAAAAGTTTCAAGCTAAATGTCTAGCAAGTAAATGCAGTTATATTCATTAGACCTTTAGATTGCTCATCTTAAATTTCATTGAATGCCTAAAACAAAATCATCCACATATGTACAAATTATTAATTGTACAAGTAATCATCAATTGATTAATTTGGAAAACAACCTATCTCTAGGGTATCTACAACTGGAAACATACCCCTATAATAATCAAAGCTTAAAGATATGCCACCATCATTCTCAAACATTAATTTAATATAATACTTTCCCAGAGCACTGATGCCCCTCCACTGCTAACAGTACTAACAGTATAAATGCCACCTGTGTGTATGTATATTTGTAAGTTGGATACTGCCCATGCAGAGATCCATACTGGAAACAAAGATATTCCTACTAGATAGAGATATGATAAATAAACAACGATTCCATGTATTAATATTGTGCTAATTACTACTACTCATGGGCTCTCTAGCTATTTAGGATAAGCTCTTAAAAATGCAATCGTGTACTATTACTATTCTTATTTCTTGAGATTACATACACAAATGCATGTAAACATACAGCAAGGTGCTTCAATAAACATAAATAAGCTATTTCTTTTTTCTATTTGCAATCACTGCTTACTTCTAATAACTTAATTTGGATCTAGTATATTGAAAAAAATGAACTTGATAGTCTAAATAGTATTTCACTTTTGAAACCGTGACGTGTAATACTTCAGTTTGTCTAAAATTGTTCACTACTACATCTTTATTTTTAGGTAAAAACATGCCTTCATAACATTTTACTCCACCTATTTACCTGATGGCTTTGATACCACTGGATAGCTTGTGTGAAGACCTCAATGGCACTATCAATATCTTCTTCATGACTATACATGGTCACTAATGCAGACACCTACACAGCCGAAGGTATAAATTAGTGAATTCCCCCTTCACTCCCAGGATACCATGTTCGAAAATTTAAAAACACTGAAGAAATAGCAAATAAAGGCTACTAGTATCCGATTTATCATAAAAACTACTCCCTTTAGAGAACATAGTCCCTTTCCTTGTAGAAATACCATGAACAATGGTATTTCCAAATATGAAGGTAGTTATCTGTAAAATAAACCTTTCCTGAAAGCAGTGCCAGTTCACAAATGGTTTGGTAAGTACAGAAGTTGAAAATAAGCCCTTAGAAATGTTTATATAAGACACTGCTGGACATTCACTGTACAATCAGTGAGGAATAAAGAGTGGCTGAACTCTCATGATGAATCCCACATGGCCTGAGCTGCTTCAAGCCAGTAAGAAAGTTGCCTAGTGTGGCTTAAGGACAGGGAGGAGGCATACACAGCTGGAGTGGAGGGTGAGGGGAATGACAAGCAGTAGGAATAGGAAAAGAAAACAAACAAAAAAAGCTGGATCTTCAAGAAAAATCAGTAAAACTGCCAGATGTGGTGGCTCAAGCCTGTAATTCCAACCCTTTGGGAGGCTAAGGCGGGCAGATCACCTGAGGTGGGCAGATCACCTGAGGTGTCTCAAGTTCAAGACCAGCTTGACCAACATGGAAAAACTCTGTCTCTACTAAAAATACAAAATCAGCCGGGCATGGTGGGGCACCCCTGTAATCCCAGCTACTGGGAGGCTGAGACAAGAGAATCACTTGAACCTGGGAGGCGGACGTTGTGGTGAGCCGAGATGACACCATTGCACTCCAGTCTGGGCAACAAGAGTGAAACTCCGTCTCATAAAAAAAAAATAAAAAAGAAAACTCAGGATAACAGATAAACCTCTGGAAAGGCTGATCAGAGGGAAAAAGAAAAAAGGAGAAGACATGAATCACTAATATCAGGAATAAAAGTGGTTCTGAAGATATAAAAAGGGTAATAAATAAAATAAATGAAGAACTTTTACGCTAATAAAGTTAGCAACCAAAATGAAATGGATAAATTCCTTGAAAGGTAAAATAAGGCTATATATTAAATATTAGAAACATTTTATTTTCAGTTATACACTATAGACTCTAAGGTAAAGTAACTGAAGCACAATCCTTTAAAAATGAATCTCCAAGGGAAAGCACTACCATATTATTACATTTATTGAGTGCCAACTGCACATAAGCCATGTTAGAGAACACAAACATGAATAAAACAGTCCCTGACCAAAAGATGCACATACAGTCACTACAGAATTCGTTTCTACTATGGAAAAGATGCTTTTACAGCTATATTAGTGATTGAAACCTGTGATACTTGAATAATCAGAAAACTAAAAACTAAATTTATTAGCCACTATTATGAAATTGTTTTAATTTAAAGAAATCAGGGCTGGGCACGGTGGCTCACGTCTGTAATCCCAGCACTTGGGGAGGCCGAGTCGGGTGGATCACGAGGTCAAAAGATCGAGATCATCCCGGTCAACGTGGTGAAACCTCGTCTCTATTAAAAAAACAAAAAATTAGCTGGGCATGGTGGCGTGTGCCTGTAATCCCAGCTACTCAGGAGGCTGAGGGGGGAGAATTGCCTGAACCCAGGAGGCGGAGGTTGCAGTGAGCCGAGATTGCGCCATTGCACTCCAGCCTGGGTAATAAGAGCGAAACTCCATCTCGGAGAAAAAAAAAAAAAAAAAAGAAATCACACTGATGAAATGGTAAAGGCTAAGAAATTCCCTACAGATCTGAGATTATTTAAGGTTGGCTTTCAGTAATAATATAAGGCCTAAATAGTGCCTGGCACATTTGACTGAATAACAAACCAATACCAGAGCAGAGAATAAAATTAAATTTATACCACACAACTATTCCTATTATAACTACTACTCCTATACCTTATGAACATATAAGTATATAAGTAGAAATTAAAGTGAATACACATTAGACATATAATCAATTCAACTACTTTGCAATTTTGTAATGTTTTAAACTCACCATGCCTGGTTTATGATTTAACTCCTGTATGCTTCTCAATATTAGACATGCTTTAGAAATATTACCTTAGGAGAGTAAACAAAATCAGCATTACATGGAAGAAAACATATTAGGGAAAAAAAAAAAAAAAAGAAATTTTACTTCCTCCCACTACTTTTCCTTAGGAAAGCAACCATAAATCATATGTTGTAACATCTTTAAATATATAAGCTTTGGGGTCTTGGGGATGGTGAACTCTATTCATTTACAGATAAGGAAATTGAGTTCTAAAGAAATAATATACCTTGCTTTAGCTCACAAAGAAAGTTAATGGCAGAGCTGCTACCAGAAAAGAAGTCTCCCAACTCCCAGTCTGTTGAGTTCTATTTCTTCTTTTTCAGACTGTAACTTGAAGGTGGGGGTCCTCCCCTAAAGGCCTTGACATATGTTACTGTCGATATAAGTGCAATGGAAAATTTCCTATGGTATTAAATTCTGATTTTGTATTCATTGCAAACCTCAATAATTCATAATTCCCAATCTTTATAAACAAACAAAAAAACCATGACAGACTCTCAGTAATTTAAAGATAATAAATAATCCTTGCAAAAACAAATACAGGAGGAAAAAGATCAAGGAAAGGGCAAGGAAGAGAAGACAGAGGGCTGAGGAGAAGGAAAAAGAGGTAAGTAAGGAAAATAAAGAAATATGAGAACTGGGTAAGAGGGAGATCAGCAGTGTGTCTCAACCCTAATCTGATTACTGCCCTACTAAGGACATTTTAAACATTTTTTTCTTAATTGCCAACTCCCTCCTCCAACTCATACAATTTTCATTTCAGCCACTGTAATATTTAAGATTTTTGTGAACTGTCACCCCCATCAAAAATGCACACTCTATACGAGAGCTGTTCGACAGAACTTTTTGTGAGGACACAAATGTCCTAAATCTGTGCTGTCCAATATGGGAGCCCCTAGCTGCATATAGCTACTAAGCTTCTAAGATGTGCCTAGCATAATCGAAGAACTGAATCTTGAATTTCATTTAATTGATTTAAACTTAAAATAGTTATATGTGGCTAGTGACTACCAAGGTTGGATCAAAACCTTGGACTAAAACATTGGCAGTTTTTATTTAAGATTTAAACACATCAGTTCTCATTAAATTCTATTAGCTTTTCCCAAGCCCAAAGACATACGTGGCAAAGTGTAAAATAAAGGATAAAGGGCCAAGCTAAGAAATTCTGAAAATTATGATGCAAAGTAATCATACAGACATAAGCATTTTTGCATGTGACACACTCAGGCAATTTGAGTGGTATGTATGGTCTTTTGGAACAGAGGAATCCTTTGCTTCAGAACTTTCAAGGCATGGACTGAAAATCATTCTAACAATTTAGGAATAATCCAAGAAAAGGGGAATTACCTCTCTGCTAAATCTGTTGGAGATCATACAATCTAGCTATATGTTTGAAACGGTGATTATTATACTTTACCATTACACAAAAAACTTAAAACCACATAGTACACAACTACAGAAGCATTTCAACCATGTTTTCATTAAAATGATATTTTAATCACGATGAAAACAACCATTAATACCTTGAGAAATTTTCAACTGTGCCATGGTCAGCTTAATTTCAGCTGCATTTTCTGGATGCTGATCTGAAAATTCCTAAATATTTTCAGTTTCAGGGGAAAAAAATCACATTTAATTTACACAACTAATTGTACACATTACAATTACTTAACTTGACTACATAAAATTTTAAATCCAGTTTTAAAATATTCTGGCTGCAGATCAAACTCTTAACTTCGGAAAATTTTTATTCAACATCTACTTTTTTAAAAAGGTATGCTCTAAAAGCAAGTGCAATAATGTCAAGTTTTCTGTAAGTCACTAACAGAGAAATGCGTCATACCTCAGCATTGGAATGGAGTATTGCTTCCAGAACCACCCCGCATTCCAAAACCCAAGGATGCTCAAGTCCTTTACATAAAAGTATAGTGTTTGTGTATAATCTACACACATCATCCTATACATTTTAAATCATCACTAGGATTGCTTGTAATACCTAACACAATGTAAATGCTATGTATATAGTTGTTATATTATCTAGGGAATAATGATTTTTTAAGTCTATATATGTTCAGTACAGAGGCAATCACGCATTTTTTCCCCCCAAAATGTTTTGTTTCTTTTTCTGAGGTGGAGTCTTGCTCTGTCGCCCAGGCTTGAGTGTAGTGGCATTATCTCAGCTCACTGCAACCTCCATCTGCCAGGTTCAAGTGATTCTCCTGCCTCAGCCTTCCAAGTAGCTGGAATTACAGGCACGCACCACCACACCCAGCTAACTTTTTTGTATTTTTAGTAGAGATGGTGTTTTGCCATGTTGGCCAGGCTGGTCTTCAACTCCTGACCTTGGGTGATCCGCCTCCCTGGACTTCCCAAAGTGCTAGGATTACAGACATGAACCACTATGCCTAGCAACCCCCACAAAATGTTTTTAATCCATGGTTAGTTGCATTCTTGGATACAAAACTCAAGGGATACAAAGGATCAAGTGTAATAAAGATTACTAAACAAATGTTTTTTTTGGCGGGGGGCAGTGTCTCTTCACTGAGTGCCCTTGTTAGACAATTTTATCTGTCAAGATGATCCCAATTGTACCTGTCCAACTTTCCAATGTAGTTTATATTCAGGAAATTTAAATATGTGATATAATAGCTGGTTTGGGTTGATGAAAACAAAGTATCTCCATAATCAAGGTTCTGGAGTGGAACACGGTGGAGATGAGACTACTGAAAAAGAGGTTAAGCATGTTCTGGTATCAGTAAGCCTAAAACAATCCCCTAACTCAGTTTAAATAGATCTCCAAACAAAACAGCATTCCTCAGCATTTATGACAAAATATTAACATTATACAAATTTATATAAAACAAAGTTATAGTCCAAGAGTTAACTAAAATGACACTGGAATTTGTGTAGTGGTACATTTCCGATTAGTTTTCCCATTACGTTTACATGCTTGTAGATTATTATAGGATGATGAAAATGTAACAAGGCTACAAACGCCTGACACCTCATTTAAGTAATTATTTTACCTGAAGCAGCTCAATTGCTTTTGTGTGCTGCTTTTCACGGCAGAGCTGGGCAGCTTGGATTAACACAGGTAAGAGATGCTCAGGGCTTTGGGACTGTAAACTGGCAGATATTCTGCGGCATTGTTCTGCCTAGAAGACACCCAACCCCCATAACAACAATAAACTGGTTAATGAAATTAAATAGTAAATGACCAAAAAGAAAATAAACATGGAAAAATCAGCTAAAACAAATATTAACGGAAGAACTACCTAGGGTGAGAGAATCCATTCACAGGATCTATTCTCAATTTTTTCCTATAAGAAAATGATTTCCATTTCTTGAATTTAATCTATAAGCTCTGAAAGCCTTTAGTAAAGGACAAGTTCTAACATTCACTTGGATGCCTAAATTCTAAAACTGTTTTAAAAAAAACAAACACGGCCAGGCGCGGTGACTTAAGCCTGTAATCCCAGCACTTTGGGAAGCCGAGACGGGTGGATCACGAGGTCGAGAGATCGAGACCAGCCTGGTCAACATGGTGAAACCCCATCTCTACTAAAAATACAAAAAATTAGCTGGGCACGGTGGCCCGTGCCTGTAATACCAGCTACTCGGGAGGCTGAGGCAGGAGAATTGCCTGAACCCAGGAGGCGGAGGTTGCCATGAGCCAAGATTGTGCCATTGCACTCCAGCCTGGGTAACAAGAGCGAAACTCCGTCTCAAAAAAAAAAAAACAAACACATCATGTGTAAGTATTTGCTTCAGAAACAACCAAATGCATATGTATTTCTTGCTAAACTATTAAGAATAACTTAACTCGGCTGGGCGTGGTGGCTCACGCCTGTAATCCCTTAAAAAAAAAAAAAAAAGAGTAACTTGACTCAATTGTAAATAATAAAAACATTACTGCCTCTCACTCTCCCATTAAAACTTCTGTTCTAAAAGAGTATAAAATTAGAATTGGAGTGCTTACTGGAGTTAGAATTGATCTCCTTAACATTTATAACTTGATGTGATGACACACAGCAAAATGAAAGATGGATCTTAAATCTATAATCACAACTAGCACCTTTGATGATTCTATCTTTTTTTTTTTTTTTTTTTTTGAGACGGAGTTTTATTCTTGCTACCCAGGCTGGAGTGCAATGGCACGATCTTGGCTTACTGCAACCTCCACCTCCTGGGTTCAGGCAATTCTCCTGCCTCAGCCTCCTGAGTAGCTGGGATTACAGGCATGTGCCACCATGCCCAGCTAATTTTTTGTATTTTTAGTAGAGATAGGGTTTCACCATGTTGACCAGGATGGTCTCGATCTCTTGACCTCATGATCCACCTGCCGTGGCCTCCCAAAGTGCTGGGATTACAGGCGTGAGCCACTGCACCGGCCTATCTTAAATCAAATTAGAAGTAAGGTAATGAGTAAGTAATCTCATTTAAAGATGTGTATACTGTTTTCTTCCCCTTAAAAGATGTCAACCCTACACCCTTATAAGAAATTAGCTGGGACTCCAAGCGTGCACCACCATGCCTGGCTAATTTTTTGTATTTTTAGTAGAGACAGGGTTTCGCCATGTTGCTCAGGCTGGTAAACTCCTGAGCTCAGGCAATCTGCTTGCCTTGGTGTCCCAAAGTGCTAGGATTACAGGCGTGAGCCACAGTGCCTGGCAAATAATATATATAATATTCTGAGGAAGGAAAAAATATGTATTTATGAGTTGAAGACAAAATATAAACAAAAACTATAATATCCTTATTATTCCTCATATACCATATTACGAAAAGCTTAGCCACAACTACCCACCTGGTTTGTATACATAGCAAGTAAAGCTTTGTTAAACTCTATAGCTTGTAGCTGTTTCTTGGAAAGCTTAAACTCTACTCCTTCCGCATTGGTTAATTTCACTTTCTTCTTAGAGTCAAAGACATTTTGGTCCTAACAAAGAAAAGTTTATCTACCATTAACACAATCTCAGATTTCAACTTATTCCTTTTTTAATTAACTTTACAAAAACACAAAAGGAGAGCTTAAATATATCTACCTGACTGGGGTCCTTAAACTAATAAGATACATATAAATTTATCTTAGTTCACAGAAGTAAATAAAATCTCTGCAATTCAAATCCACCCATGTACATATATTTATCTCAGGATCTAGCCCCACTCCTTTTAGAGCCTTCTCAAAGGAGGCTTTCCAGATATAAAAAGGCTTTACAAGTGAACTGCTTTGAAGAAATAGAGAACAAGATTTCCATTTTATTTTTCTACTATTAATTGCTTGTTTTGAGCTTTTTGAAGGAAAAAAAGGGACAGCACAAATCTTGGACTGTATTAGGACTACAAAAATACCTAATTTTGCAATTTCTACAAGCTATGCCCTCTAGAATTTATATGATCATATGTTCAAAGGTTACTTTTCTTACTTTACACTCATTTGAATTTCAAATGTGAACTTGAAATATTTTTCTAGGGTGGGTGCAGTGGCTCATGCCTGGAATCCCAGCAATTTGGGAGGCTGAAGCAGGAGGACTGCTTGAGCCCAGGAGTTTAGAGACCAGCTCGAGTAACATGGCGACTCTGTCTCTACAAAAAAATTTTTTTGTTTTTTAATTAGCTGGGCAAGGTGGTGTGTGTCTGTGGTCCCAGCTACTTGGGAGGATCGTCTGAGGCTAAAGTGAGCCATGTTTATACCACTGCACTCCAGCCTGGGTGAGAGTGTCAAAAAAAAAAAAAAAAAAAAAAAAGAAAAGGAAAAAGAAAGCTTTTTCCATTAAAAGAGTTTTCCTAATGGTGGCTAACAACATTAGTACAGTAGAACTCTAAAGTGCTTATATATTTATAATATTTTACATGGGATGGGGTATGCTGGAGGAGAAAGAGCACCTGTCCATATCCCCTAAAAAAGAAAACTCAAGAAAAAATTACAGAAAGAACACTTGCACACTCAGATTCCATAGAAGAAATCATATAAAACATGCATATACTTAAAGTCTAAAAGCCTCAATAATTTATATTTCTTACAAAGAGAGAGTCTTTATATTATTACACACTAGGAAAAGGGGAGGATCTTAAAGTCTAGGATCTATTACAAAAAAGCTGTATTACCTGAATATACCTTGTAGCATCATTATCATTAGAAGAGTTAAGTAATACTCTCCATTGTGATTTTGCTACAACTGGATTTTTTCATGTTACAATGAACACTTAGCCTATCCTAGAACAAAACTAAAATTAGGGTGATGAGCTTTCAGGGTAAAATACATCTGTAGGAAAGCCACAAATATTCCATACCTTGTTAATGGTAATGATGTTATTTGCAATTACAGCTAGTAATCCCACATCTGTTGGTCTGTGAACAACAAGCAACAGTCAAAACCAAACAAACTTAAAAAGAAACCCCATCCCCTATAAAAGATACTTCCTTTTAACAACTCACTTACTTTAGTTTTATTATTTGATTGTAAAGTTGCAAAGCCTCCTCTGTTCGACCCTGAAGCTGCAGAATATAGGCCATCTGACCATGAATGATGGCCAGTTCTGCCTGTGGGTCCTCCTCAGTCCCATCCTAAGAGAAAGAAACATTTTTCTCATATAAATTTTCCAAACTGATCTACATATTTACCAAATGACCCAAACATTCAAAAGAGATACAATCCTGAAGAAGACATACAATTTCAGAAATTTTCCTTTAGAGTCAGTTCTTTAGAAATTGCCACCATGAAAGAAGTTTAAATGAAAACAGCAAAAAGACTTCGACTTCTAAGTATCTAAAGCAAAAAACGGGCAAAAAGATCCTAGAAGAACATGATAACAAGTTTAGGAATACCATTTACTGATCATTATAATCCTCTAAAACTCAAGAATGAAAAAATATAAGTAAAAAACCAGTATGCAAGTACATCTTTTTATAATGATACCCCAAAATTCTGGAAACATAATTCTCATAAAAATCACATTTAATAATGCTTTTCTCTCTATTCTACCACACCTCTAATACAAAAACTAAAAAATTCCAACACTGTACAAAAAACTTCAAAAGCTGGAACTAATTCTGTACTTAAACTCATCCCATAATTGAATTCTGTAATTAGAGTAGTAGTTCTCTTATCTGAGGCTCCAGATTAATCCACATTTCTCCTTCTGAAAAGGCTGTACAATGAATACTCAAGACTAGGAGATAACTCTCCTTTAGCAACCCAATACTCCTGCTCTCACCTGGTGAGTATCTGCTGACCAGGAGTCAGATATGTTTGTTTTCAAACCCATTATGCAGTTGTGTTTGACGAGGAAATGATAAAACTTATATATTAAAGAGAAGAACTATTTGCTGGGCATGGTGGCTCACGCCTGTAATCTCAGTGCTTTAGGAGGCTGAGGCGGGAGGATCGCTTGAGGCCCGGAGTTTGAGACAAGCCTGTACAACACAGCGAGACTCCCATCTCTACAAAGAAAATAATTAGCTGGGCATGATGGTGGTACTCAGGAGGCTGTGGTGAGAGGGCTGCTTGAGCCAGGAGTTTGAGGTTACCGTGACCTACGATCATACCACTGTACTCCAGCCTGGGTGAAACAGCAAGATCCTGTGTCAAAAAACAAACAAGCATGGTGGCTCAGGCCTATAATAATAGCATTTTGGGAGGCCGAGGCAGGCGGACTGCCTCAGCTCAGGAGTTTGAGACTAGCCTGGGCAACATGGTGAAACCCTGTCTCTACTAAAATACAAAACATTAGCCAGGCCTAGGCAACAGAGTGAGACTCTGTCTCCAAAAAAAAATGGAGAGTGAACTATGAATTTGAAAAGAGACATAATTCAATGTAAATCACGTTGAATACTCAGAAAGACATGGTAAAGGTAAATTCCTAAAAGAAAGTTATTGTCTAATTTGTGAGCCAAAAAATGTTAAGAGATTGGTTAAAAAAAAAAAAAATCTTTAAGGACTCTAATGAAAAAATCTTTAAGGACTCTATAATGAAAAAGTGCTTACCAACTGTCTTTAAGATATTGTTACACTTAAGAAAAAAAAAAAACAACGTTGGCTGGGCGCAGTGGCTCATGCCTATAATACCAGCACTTTCGGAGCCCAAGGTGAGCAGATCACCTGAGGTCAGGAGCTTGAGACCAGCCTGACCAACATGGTGAAACCCTGTCTCTACTACAAATACAAAAAAAACTGGCCAGGTGCAGGGGCACGTGCCTGTAATCGCAGCTACTCCTTAGGAGGCGGAGGTTGCAGTGAGCCAAGATGGCACCACTGCACTCCAGCCTGGGCAACAGAGCAAGACTCCATTTCAAAAAAAATAAAAAAGTAGAAATTGGGAATGTTGAATTATGTCATTACATAAGAAATACACGTGAACTCCTGAGTAGACCCATCCTCAAAGACCTTAGCCCTACATCCTAAAATAGGAGAATAAATTTACACTGTATAAATTTATAATTAAATATTTAAGGTATATAAAAATTTTTTGTATTGTGATTTCTCACTCTAATAGACTTGATCAAATAACTGATCAAGAGGGTGGTTTCTTGTGTGATTCCTATTTATTGAATCACCATCTTTTTAAAAAAGTCAATAAATAGTATAATGAAGCCTCTCAGTAATTTATATTAGTCAGTAGTATAAAATTAAGGTTTAACAATGATGGAATACTTACAGCATCTTCTGATAATGAACGGCGGCAAAGATCTACAGAAGAAAAATTGTTTTAAAAGCATTACTGCTGGGTAAATACCATTTCTTTCACCATTTCAAAGAGCAAGATCTAAATTCCTAGGCAGAAGATTCCAAGATAAGCACAATAACAAGCAATTGTGAAATTTACATTAGCCTCAAATATACTACATATATATTATTAGTCTCTGACTTTCCTAGCTCTTTGTCACTTTTATTTGTTGTCTCTATGCTAAAAATATTTGTAAAGCATTAAAAAATATAATAAATGTCAATTGTAAAATATCAATTATAGGAAAGTATAAAAATAAATAATCCTACCACCCAGAGATAAACACTGCTAGTGTTTCAGTTATTTAGTTTTTTAATATTTTTTGTTTGTTTTAAAAGTTAGGGTTTCACTCTGCTGCCCAGGGTAGAGTGCAGGGGCTTAATCACGGCTCACTACAGCCTTGAAATTCTGGGCTCAAGTGATTCTCCCACCTCAGCCTCCCAAGTAGCTGGGACTACAGGTGTGAGCCACCATACTCAGCTTAGTTTTATGTAAATGCACAGCTCCATTTTAAAATGAAAGTGAAATACTATTTTGAAACCTCCCTTCCCCATTCAATAACCTGTGGACATCTTTCTGTTACAATAAACACAGATCTACATTACTGCATTTTTAAAAAATGTTATTGTTTGCAATGCTTGTATAGTAATTATTTTGTGATTATGGTAAAACTTAGCCAATCCTTTAATAGTACAGAAATTCATGCTGTTTCTAAATTTCTGTTTTTAAGAATATCCCTTCAATGAATATTCATAGACACATGCATAAATTTATCTAATCATTTCCTCAAAATGTTTCTAGAAGTGAAATTACTGGATCAAAGGGTATGCAAATTTTAAAATCTGCTACACATCACCAAACTGCTCACTGAAAAGTCTCTGTTACTCTTATACTCAAACCTGCAATGTATGAGAATATTCATCATTGAGTGTGTTCAAGAAACTATAATTCTCAATCATATTTAGCTGGGTGCACCCAGCTAAATATACTTTTTTTTTGTAAAAACGTGGGCTTATGGCCAGGCATGGTGGCTCATGCCTGTAATCCCAACACTTTGGGAAACCGAGGTGGGTGGATCACAAGGTCAGGAGTTTGAGACCAGCCTGGCCCAACAGTGACACCCCATCTCTACTAAAAATACAAAAAATTAGCTGGGCGTGATGGTGGTAGTTGCCTGGAATACCAGCCACTTGGGAGGCTGAGGCAGGAGAATAGCTTGAACCCAGGAGGCAGAGGTTGCAGTGAGCTGGGATCACACCATTGCACTCCAGCCCAGGCAACAGTGTGAGACTCTGTCTCAAAAACAAACAAAAAACAAGGGCTTACTCTATTGCCCAGGCTGGTCTTGAACTGCTAGGCTCAAACAATTCTCCTGCCTCGGTCTCCAAAAGTGCTAGAATTATAGGCATGAGCCACCGCAGTCAGCCAAGGAATTACAATTCTTTTTATTTTTTTATTTTTTTTTGAGACGGAGTTTCGCTCTTGTTACCCAGGCTGGAGTGCAATGGTGCGATCTCGGCTCACGGCAACCTCCACCTCCTGGGTTCAGGCAATTCTCCTGCCTCAGCCTCCTGAATAGCTGGGATTACAGGCATGTGCCACCAAGCCCAGCTAATTTTTTGTATTTTTAGTAGAGATGGGGTTTCACCATGTTGACCAGGATGGTCTCGATCTCTTGACCTCGTGATCCACCCACCTCGGCCTCCCAAAGTGCTGGGATTACAGGTGTGAGCCACCGTGCCCGGCCGGAATTACAATTCTTAAACAGGTTTTTCTTCTCATGATGCTCTAACCTTTGCTCTTATTTTAACCTTCAACATTTAACAGTAAAACTTTGCTCATTTTAACCCGATATTTAATAGAAAAACAGATTTTGTTTCACCTTTTTTTCCCCATCCCAATGGTAACTGCAGTCTCTACATCACTTTTATAGTTTCCAGGGAAAATGAATGCACAAGCAAAGCAAAATGTTTCACGTGTTAATAACAGACATAGTACTCTAATAAATTAATTTTTTTCTTAATTAAAAGCTTCAATTGGGTGTGGCAGCTCATGCCTGTAATCCCAGCACTTTAGGAGGCCAAGGCCGGTAGATCACTTGAGGACAGGAATTTAAGACCAGCCTGGCCAACATGGTGAAAACCGTCTCTACTGAATATATAAAAGTTAGTTGGGCATGGTGGCGCATGCCTGTGATCCCAACTACTTGGGAGGCTGAGGTACGAGAATTGCTTGAACCTGAGAGGTAAAGGGTAAAGTTAGCCAAGTTCTCACCACTGCACCCCAGCCTGGGTGACAGAGCAAGATTTTGTCCCCTGCTGTGGCCCACCCCAAAAAAGCTTCAAAGCATGCCAATATTACATACAGAAATATGCCAAATAGACTTAAAACATGTTTGAGGCCAGGCGTGGTGGCTCATGCCTGTAATCCCAGTACTTTGGGAGGCCGAGGCAGGCGGATCACAAGGTCAGGAGTTAGAGAACAGCCTGACCAACATGGTGAAACCCTGTCTCTACTAAAAATACAATAATTAGCCAGGTGTGGTGGCGCATGCCTATAATCCCAGCTACTCAGGAGGCTGAGGCAGAAGAATTACTTGAACCCAGGAGGTGAAGATTGCAGTGAGCTGAGTGAGATTGCACTACTGTGCTCCAGCCTGGGTGACAGAGTGAGACACCATCTCAAAAACAAAACAAAACAAAAACAAAAAAAAAATGTGCTTGAATGGTGCTATCAATACAGAAATGTAGTATATGTGTGTACACACAGATAGGCCCACCATGTTATTTCTTGAATACCTGTTTAACAACAATAACAGTAACAAATATTTACTAAATGCTTATACTATATGCCATGTACTATTGTAAATGGTTGATATTTATTAACTCAATTACGTACAGCATTCATAGTAACTTATTCAAAACCAGCTCCTCAAAATTCAAACTTCAAGGTCTGGTATGGTTGGAAACGGACTAATACACTGGTGTAGGGATTAGAAATATAGGAGACATGAGGCCGGGCGCAGTGGCTCAAGCCTGTAATCCCAGCACTTTGGGAGGCCGAAGCGGGTGGATCACGAGGTCAAGAGATTGAGACCATCCTGGTCAACATGGTGAAACCCCGTCTCTACTAAAAATACAAAAAATTAGCTGGGGACAGTGGCACGTGCCTGTAATCCCAGCTACTCAGGAGGCTGAGGCAGGAGAATTGCCTGAACCCAGGAGGCGGAGGTTGTGGTGAGCCGAGATCACACCATTGCAATCCAGCCTGGGTAACAAGAGTGAAACTCCGTCTCAAAAAAAAAAAAGAAAGAAAGAAATATAGGAGACATATGGTTAAAAAGAGAAAGACTTGTTGGCTGGGCATGGTGGCTCATGCCGGTAATCCCAGCATTTGGAAAGGCTGAGGAAGGCGGGTTACTTAAGGACAGGAGTTCCAGATCAGCCTGGCCAACAGGGTGAAATCCTGTTTCTACTAAAAATACAAAAATTAGCTGGATGTGGTGGTGTGCACCTATAAGCCCAGCTACTTGGGAGGCTGAGTCAGGAGAATCACTCAAACCTGGGAGGCAGGGGTTGCAGTGAGCTGAGATCGTGCCATTGCACTCCATCCTGGGTGACAGAGTAAGACTCTGTCTCCAAAAAAAAAAGAGAAAGACTACATGAACTTTGAGAAATTGTCATTGTATTAATAACTTCCATTTAATAATTTCACAGAGGTCAAATGCAATTTTAGAAGATACTCTACAAAGTTATATGCACATTGTATTTACAAATAAGTTTAAGAAACTTCCAACCTTCAGCTTTTTGCAGGATTTTCATGGCTTGGTTCAGCTGGCCTTGGCCTATCAGTGCACATGCAGTGTTGTAGCACAGCTCGTGTGTGCCTTCCTGGAAGCCCAAGTTCTCCTGTCAGGGGACAAAATACCAGTTAAATACTAACATGAATATTACTTCACGGCTGTATGGGTACACAAGGATACTCACCGGAACCACTTTTTCCCAATTGCTCTGAGCTGCAACAACTGCTGAAAGGTTTGTTTTCCTCTCCTCATCATAATCATCTTGGGAGTTTCGGACAAGATCTCTATATACCACTAAGCATTCATCATAGCGTTCCAAACGGTATAACTGAATAATAAATAGAAAGTAAAAAATCAGAGACAAATATGCTGTTATGTCTTTACACCATACAAATCTTTTCTGGAACCATTAAGTTGGAATCCTAGTTCAGCATAATATGAACAATCAACTGTTTATGTTTTATAATTTTTAAATTAGTTCCACATACTAGTAATACTTCCAAAAAGTTACTTTTTGAAAATACTTTTTTTTTTTTTGAGACAGAGTCTCGCTGCTGTTACCCAAGCTGGGGTGCAATGGCACGATCTCAGCTCACCGCAACCTCTGCCTCCTGGGTTCAGGCAATTCTCCCGCCTCAGCCTCCTGAGTAGCTGGGATTACAGGCACGTGCCACCATGCCCAGCTAATTTTTTGTATTTTTAGTAGAGACGGGGTTTCACCATGTTGACCAGGATGGTCTCGATCTCTTGACCTCGTGATCCACCCGCCTCGGCCTCCCAAAGTGCTGGGATTACAGGCTTGAGCCACCGCGTCCGGCCTTGAAAATACTTTTATAATGCAGTATAGTACGTCTACTATACTGCAGACCTACAGGCAGGATTCAGTTGAGAAAAGTCATTTTCTTTATCTTTCTTCTTGAAGTTAGTTAAGTCCCTAAATAGATTGTGAAAGAAAACCTTTCTACAAAATTCAACCCTGTTACCTAGATCTGAAATTACGAAATATTTTTCCACAACACAAAATAATTAGTAAAACAGTAACGAAATTATATGTTAAGAAAAAAACGTAATGTTTCCTAGCAGTTCACTACAATCTTCACTTTATCTTTCTCAGAAACCAGCTGTCACACAGGTCAGTCTCAAGTAGACACAACAGAATTCCTAGTGATTTCATTCAACTTGTGCTGAAAGAACAATTGCCACTCTAGGTCAATTAGTCCACTATGTATGACACAGATTGGTGTCTTTAATCAACCTCAAAATGCTAGAATTACCCTGAAGTTATCCAGTTTACCTTAAAAGTTTTTTATAGACCTACAATCCATGCATTTGTCCAAATCTTTCCTCAACTCATCTGTATTATTAAATTCATACTACTTCCTGAGGACAATACATTCAATGCAACATTATTTGCCCTAAATTCACATTTAGAAGTCTTTAAGAGGAGGCTAGTCGTAATGGCTCATGCCTGTAATCCTAGTACTTTGGGAGGCCAAGGCAGGCAAATCTCTTGAGGCCAGGAGTTCAAGACGAACCTAGGCAACATGGCATAATCCTGTCTCTACCAAAAATACAAAAATTGCCTGTAATCCCAGCACTTTGGGAGGCTGAGGTAGGTAGATCACCTGCCTTGAGTTTGAGACCACCCTGATCAACAAGAAACCCTGTCTCTACTAAAAATACAAAATTAGCTGAGCGTGGTGGAACGTGCATGTAACGCCAGCTACTTAGGAGGCTGAGGCAGGAGAATTGCTCAAACCGGGGAGGCAGAGGTTGCAGTGAGCCAAGACTGCGCCACTGCATTCCAGCCTGGGCAACAAGAGCAAAACTCCAACTCAAAAAAAAAAAAAAAAAAATTACCTGGGTGAGGTGGTGCATGCCTGTAATCCCAGCTACTAGGGAGGCTGAGGCAGAAGAATCCTGTGAACCTGGGAAGCAGACAGCCCTATTCTGCATTAGGCTTAATTTTATGTCTTAAATACTTTAAAATATTTTTACGATTTCATGGGCTGGAATCATTTCAACTCTTATCTGTCATGATATCCTTTATTTTAAACTTAGAATAAAATATCAGTGAAATACTATTTCAAATCTGTGTAAGTACACAAGCTCAACGTGCTGCACCTCTGTAACTAAAAAGTCCAAATTAAACAGACTAGTTCTTTCATTTTCTTTGAATTTCTAATTACCCTGAGGAAGTCATTTGTTCATAGCACATTATATACGCAACTGTTTGTATGAAGATCAAGAAGAGGGAATATATTCAAACCTCAAGGACTGGTTTGGTGGCCAGTTTTGTGGAGCATCAGGATGGGCTGGGTTTCCTCATCCCTGCTCCTTGCTAGAGGTAGTCATGCTCACTCAGGATGATTGTCAACATGTATTTAAAAGCAGTAATTACCACTTGTCCATAAAGCTCCTTCAGTTTGTCTGTCTGCTGGGTGGAATTTTCTATCGTCTTCAAGGCATTCTCAATTCTGTTTAGCCTGTACTCGCAATATGCCTTTTCAAAGGAGAGAGAGTTACTGAAGAAGGAAAAAAACCAGTATCTGATTATTATCTAACAATGCAATGTGCCCATTATATACCAGACACTGTTTTAAGCTCTGGATTTAGTCCCCAAAACAGATGAGAAAACTGACAAAGGTTAGAGACTTGTCCAAGTATCAGGCAGCTTGTAAACCTATATCAATCAAACATATAATTAAGCATTTATCAATTTCCCTAGCCTCTCTTTCATGAATATTCTTATTAGAATTATTGGCCTTTTGAAATAAACATTTAAGAAGGAAATCATTCATCTGCTAAATAATTGTCTTAGATACAAAGATAATCTGAAGGCTGTTTTAAATGGGTTGTTTTAGAAGTTTCTTAAATTCATTAACAAAGCAATAAGCCACATAATGCTTCTTTAATCTTGTTTAAGAAACAAACAAATAATTGGCCAGGTGCGGTGTCTCACGCCCGTAATCCCAGCACTTTGGGAGGCCGAGGCGGGTGGATCACAAAGTCAAGAGATCGAGACCATTCTGGTCAACATGGTGAAACCCTGTCTCTACTAAAAATAGAAAAATTAGCCGGGTGTTTGGCATGCGCCTGTAGTCCCAGCTACTTGGGAGGCTGAGGCGGAAGAATCGCTTGAAGCCGGGAGGCAGAGGCTGCAGTTAGCCGAGACTGTGCCACTGTGCTTCAGCCTGGCAAGACTCTGTCTCAAAAAAAAAAAAGAAATAAAAATTAGCAAAGAAAAAATAACCAGAAATCTTAAAAGTAGTACTTGTAACCAAACAACTGGTAAACACTACTAACATACACACATTTAAAAATTCATCTAGGGCCAGGCGCGGTGGCTCACGCCTGTAATCCCAGCACTTTGGGAGGCTGAGGCGGGTGGATCACGAGGTCAAGAGATCAAGACCATCCTGGTCAACACGGTGAAACCCCGTCTCTACTAAAAATACAAAAATCAGCTGGGCATGATGGCGCGTGCCTGTAGTCCCAGCTACTCAGGAGGCTGAGGCAGGAGAATTGCCTGAACCCAGGAGGCGGAGGTTGCAGTGAGCCGAGATCGCGCCATTGCACTCCAGCCTGGGTAACAAGAGCGAAACTCCGTCTCAAAAAAAAAATAAAATAAAAATAAAAATTCATCTACATTAATGTGACACCTCATTGTTGATGTTTCAACCATAATCCATGAGGAAAAATATCTATCAAAGCAAAGACCAATGTCCTTTATTTATTATTTGTTTACCTAACAAAAAATTTACTTTTGGGCCAGGTGCGGTGGCTCATGCCTGTAATCCCAGAACTTTGGGAGGCTGAGGCGGGCGGATCATTTGAGGTCAGAAGTTCGAGACCAGCCTGGCCAACATGGCGAAACCCTGTCTCTACTAAAAATATAAAAATTAGCCAGGAGTGGTGGTGCACATCTGTAATCCCAGCTACCTAGGAGGCTGAGGCAGGGGGATCACTTGAACCTGGAAGGTGGAGGTTGCAGTGAGCCAAGACGGCACCACTGCACTCTGGTCAAAAAGAGCAAAATTCTGTCTCAAAAAAAAAATTTATTTTTATAAATATTCTTATCCAAGACTCATTAACAAAATGTTTGTGAAAATGTCTCTTATCTCACAAAATAGCCCAAAATCAAAACACTGAATTTTAGCACAAACATATTTAATAGGAGAAAAGCAGCATCACCTCTATTTCCCTTTTATTTTAATAAAGTTTAAAATTAATTTTTAATCTCTAACATATTTATATGGCTCAAATATAAAAAGAGAAACACTAAGAGGCTTTATTCCCACTGCTACCCAAATCTAACCTGTTCCTATCATCTCCTACAAATAACTATTTATTCATTGTTTCTCTTTATACTGTTTGTTTTGCAAATACACACGTAACTTTTTATATCCTCCTCCTCTTTTAAAAGGAAGTATATTATATATTGTTTTGCACCTTATAAACCAGTATCCCATTAATATGCTGCAAACTTAATTTCAATACATATTCTTTTGGAGCCTATGTATAACAGTAAAGAAACTTCTACTGAGTTATTCTCCCTACATCCTCCTCATAATTATACCCCACAACTCTCTATGGTTAACCTCCTTAGTGGTTCAAAGGGAAGACAGTGGTTAGAAAAAAGACTCCCTAAGGATGAAAGGAACAAAAGTTACCAGTACTCCTTCCAGTTTCAGAAACACTACTGACAAGCAAAAGGAACAAGGTAAAAAAAAAAAAAATCAGCAAATAGTTGGGAAAAATCATGGAAGAGAATACGGCTATAGTAAGTGTTTCTTCTTCTTTTTTTTTTTTTTGAGACAGAGTCTCACTCTGTTGCCCAAGCTGGAATGCAGTGGCACAATCTTGGCTCACGGCAACCTCCACCTCCCAGGTTAAAGCAATCCTCCTGCCTCAGCCTCCCGGTGCCACTACGCCCAGCTAATTTTTGTAGTTTTAGCAGAGACAGGGTTTCACCATGTTGGCCAGGCTGGTCTTGAACACATATCATCGTGATCCACCTACCTTGGCCTCCTAAAGTGCTGGGATTACAGGTGTGAGCCACTGCATCCAGCCGATAGCTATACTAAGTGTTTCTAATAACTGTACAAGCAACTAACGAAATCACTTACTTGGCTAACACTTTGGTGTGAGTATTGATGACATTCAAGGCTTCCTTGAAACTTCCATTCTGGATAAGGCATACCACTTTACAATGCAGGGCAGTTACATCATCTTTGTTGCTCTGTAGTACTAGAGAACAATTTTAGAAAAGTCATTTTCCTTTTCACATTTTTACTAAATTTTCCTACAACAGAAATAACTGGTCAAAACAACCAGAAGAAACAGCAAACAAAACCAAAAAAAAACTCAAAAAAAAACTAATCTTCACTTTTAACTTAAGAAGTGACAATAAGGAGAGTTATAAACTTTCAGTGAGATAAAGATTCCCTATATGCATGTACCAAGAAAGTGCAGTGAAATAAAGAAGCAATGTCTTCAGATTTTTCATCTTGAAATGCAAGCTACATCCTACACATTTCATTACTTCACAGAGAAAAAGTTCAGGTAGAATTCAGAAGCAAATGACCTAGGTTTGGTGCAAGCCTGCCACCAAATGCCTGGGGGTCTTGGGCATATCACTTAACAGCCAAATCTCAGTTTTCTGAGCTACGAAATGATTACAAAAGTATTACCTATTTAATAAGGTTACTGACAACATGAAATGAGAATATTTTGGAAAAATAAAAGAAATTATAAAGTATAATGCAAAGACAATATATCTTGATGGCAACGTTTCCAAAAATCATTAAAATATTCCCTTTTCACCTAAGAGAACCAAAGAGAAGTATAAGGAAGAACTCAGGTGGCAAGTTTCAATGCTAACAGCTGTTCAGTGTTAAAATGACCAGGATCATAGTGACTCTTGCTCCTGCGCAACTATGGAAGTTCAATTCTCAAAGAATCAGAAGAATTTCTACCAATTAAGACAACACATTGGTGAACAAGGTTGACAACCTGTGCTGATTAAAGAATTCCTGCAAAATACTACACTACTACTAAGCATATAGTACTGGTTGGAAGGTTAGAGTTAATTTAAAAAATTTAGGGATCAAAAAACACTAATTCGTAGCTATTTTTCTAAATGTCTGAAATCACCAAAGTGCACTGTGGGCACAATCACTACTGTTCACGTTAACCCAGCACTCGAGTGTTGAAAATTATTTAGATAGGTTTTCATGTTACTGACATACCTTTTATGTTACTACTACTCTGAACAGCTAAACCCTGCCTTGGTAGTTACATTTCCAAATCTAACATGCACAGGCTGTAACTTCAGTAGAGAAGAACTGTGCACCGCCGAGAACATTAAGTAGCATGGACATATTCCAGGTATGTAGGAAAGAATAAAAGAATATGATAAATTAAACCGCACACCAAAGGCATCAAAACCTGAAATTATCCCTTACAGGACCAAAAAAAAAAAAAAACAGGCCAACTTTTCTTCCGACATTATTTCAAGTATTGGTATTTCCACACACTTATTTCCTAGCTTAACAACACTGAAGAGATTCTATCTATGGGAATGACAGGCCAGACATCCAGATCCAGCCCTTTCCTCTCGCCCCGTAGAATCCATACAGCTTCTACCTTGTCAGCAACAGCTTCTAAACTACGTGTCCCAAGCAGGTTCCTGCCCGCCCCTTCAGCGGCGAAATAGAACAAGCTCCCTCAGCAACACAGTCTGGATCACTGCGCTCAAGATGAAGAAGAAAAAGAAGCAACGTGGAATATTTGTGAAATAAAGCAGAAGAGAAGGAGTCAAATAAGAAAACAGTTTGAAATGGGCTCCAGGAGCTGCGGTCTCTTTAAAACCCTCCCTCGCTTCCCGTGGGGGCTAAAGAGGGAAGTACACGTGGCTCTAAGCAACCAGGGACCCCAGGCTGGCCTGGTGGAGCGAAGGGGTGCGACCTGCATCTGCCGGGCGTTCGGGCACGAGCCGGGCGTTGACTGGGGAGGTCTTGGGGGTCTCCCCTTCCCGAGCCTACCGGAGGTGGTCGCGCGTGCCGGAAACAGGCCGCATCCTCCCGCCGGCCTGGGCCCGCCCTAGTGCCCACCCCGACACTTACTCTTATTGACGGTCTTGAGAGCGCGCGTGAAGTCGCCGTTCTGGCCATACCGGTTCACTTCACTCCACAGCGCAGGCACTGAAACCCCCCCGCTGCCGCCGCTCGCCATCTTGGAGGAGACGAGGGGAGGGGCGGGGCGACCTCTGCCCCGGAAGAGGATCTCCTAGGCAGCCAAGTGGAGGAGGAAGCCGGTGATTGCTAAGCGTCGCGAGGTTGGGAGCATCTTCAGCCCCGAGGCAGCATCAGAGATCATAATCTGCTCTCTTGGCAAGAAATTTGTATGGATAGAGTTGATACAGCTCACCTGAAGTTGGGGTGGAGAAAAGAGGCGTCAGACTCCTGGACGGGGTTGGTCACCAGTGTCGGTTAAAATTAGCGTGTTTCCAAGAGACCGCCGTGGTCGAGGCAGCGTCCTGGTCCCACGGTGTGGGGTGGACGATCGTTTGTAGGATGTAAATAAAAAGGCTATGAGGTGGTAAATAGAAGACTACCAGCTAGAAACCGTAGGGAGTCATTTGAAGAAGAAATAGGCACGGCTCATCAGTGGTTGAGGGAAAGGGATTTTGAAAGATGATTAGGGGGCCGGGCGCGGTGGCTCACGCCTGTAATCCCAACACTTTGGGAGGCTGAGGCGGGTGGATCACGAGGTGAAGAGATCGAGACCATCCTGGTCAACATGGTGAAACCCTGTCTCTACTTAAATACAAAAAATCAGCTGGGCATGGTGGCTCATGCCTGTCGTCCCAGCTACTCAGGAGGCTGAGGCAGGAGAATTGCCTGAACCCAGGAAGCAGAGGTTGCGGTGAACCGAGATCGCGCCATTGCACTCCAGCCTGGGTAACGAGCGAAACTCCGTCTCAAAAGAAAAAGACGGTAATCTCGCTATGTTGCCCAGGCTGGTCCGGAACTCCTGGGCTCAAGCAGTCCTCCCACCACATTCTCCCCAACTGTCGGGATTACGGGCATGAGCCACCACACACCTAGACTATGTGAGTGATTCACTTGATGTGAATTTTACCGTTTTTTTTTTTTTTTTCTTTTTTTTTGAGACAGAGTCTCAGTCCGTCACCAGTCGCCAGGCTGGAGTGCAGTGGCGCCACCTCGGCTCACTGCAACCTCCACCTCCTGGATTCAAGCAATTCTCCAGCCTCAGCCGTCCAAGTAGCTGTGACTACAGGCGCGCGCCACCACGCCCAGCTAATTTTTTGTATTTTTAGTAGAGACGGGGTTTCACCATGTTGACCAGGATGGTCTGGATCTCTTGAGCTCGTGATCCACCCGCCTCGGCCTCCCAAAGTGCTGGGATTACAGGCGTGAGCCACCGCGCCCGGCCATCATTGCAGTATTATACAATGCAAAGAGCATGAAAGGTGGCTTGAACTCTAGGTGCAGGAGGGTGTAATTCTTGTGAATTAGTAAAAATCGTGAGAAGAGCTTTAGACTTTTACTGACTAGAACTGTCACAGGTTTCAAGCCAGTTGTTTAGATTTCAGGGGGTGGGAATTCCAGATGACATGGTATACCCAAAATGTGCGAGAAAATTGGGTATACCCAAAATTTTGTTGTATTTTGTTATTCTGAGAAAATGTTTTGTAGATTCCATTGTATTCTCCAAAGGTGTTTATGTCTACCATTCCCTCCAAAAGTGAAGAGCCACTCGCCTAGTAGTACTTTTTAGAACAGTGACTT
Organism: Callithrix jacchus; assembly: GCF_049354715.1. Classification (NCBI taxonomy): domain Eukaryota; kingdom Metazoa; phylum Chordata; class Mammalia; order Primates; family Cebidae; genus Callithrix; species Callithrix jacchus. The sequence continues at coordinate 140,279,559 of NC_133504.1, forward strand.
TATATAAGAATTGGCAGTTTTGGTTTCTGTATCATTCTAATCCCATATACTTTTTAGCTTTTAGAAATGCCTCAGAATTCCCGCCGCTATGGATTTGTTTCTATTTCTTATGTCATTTTAATGGAGTTTTGTGGCAAACAGCCTATAATTATGGGGCTTAATCTGCCATTTTTGAAACAGGAATCTTCCAAACCAGAGTGCCAGAGCGGTGTTTTTGGTTGTTTTTGCTGTTTTAAATAAACAACAAATTTACTTCTCACATTGTGAAGGCTGGAAAGATTGTCTGGTGAGGGCCCACTCTGATTCATACATAGATAGCAACTTCTGTTTTCACATGGTGGGAAAAAAAAAATGATCTTTTCAAGCATATATCTGATGCCACTTTCCCACACTCATGACAAAATCCTAACTACAAAGCCTAGCAGTAAGGGCTTTTGTGATGTGGCCTCTGCTTGCCACCTCCCCAACTCATAGAGGTCTTCTTACTCATTTCCTAGCCCCCTTGCAAGCTATTCTCCTCTAACTTCTGTGTTGTGTGTCCCCCTACCTCCCGAATTTGCACTTTTATTCATTTGACAAGTGTTTGAATGTCTTGTATATGCCAGTGCCAGGTATTACACCAGTTGCTGGGATACAACTGACAACAAAGACAGCCCAGTGTAATAATAAATTTATTTTCTAGTTGGGAGAGATGGGTAATAAACAAATATGTACTATGTTTGGTGGTAATGTTTACTGAAGAAAATTATGGAAAGATAAGAAAGATTGAGTATAGACTGAAAAATTAGAGTCCTTTTCATTCACAATATACAATTGTTTTTTAGAGATCAGAGAGCCCTTCCTACTTTTGTGTATTTACAATACCCTATTCTTACTCCATATTAAGACTTAATAATAGTGTTTTGAAATTGTCTGCCCCAGAAGACTCCAACATTCATTGAGGGCAGAAGGTTAATTTTGTTCATCTTTGCATTCCCAGGGGACTTTCCCCCTCCCTACCCCCAGGGGTCTTATACATACATAGTAGGCTGTATTAGTTCTAATAAAAACGAAAACAAATAACAAACAAACAAAAAAACAGAACCAACAGGATATGTAGAGATTATGAGAAATTGGCTCAGCAAAATGGAAGTGAAATCCCACAATCTGTCTTCTGCAGGCTGAAGGCCCAGGAAAGCCAGTTTAGTTTCAAACCCAAAGGCTTGAGAATCAGGGGAGGCAATAATGTAAGTCCTACTCTGCAGGTCTGAGGCCCAGGAGCACCAATGTCTGGGGGCACAAAATGAATGTCCCAGCAATCCACCCTTCCTCCCCTTTTATGTTCTATTCAGGCCTTCAATGGATTAGATGATGCCCACCCACATGGGTGAAGGCAGTCTTCTTCATTCAATCTACTGATTCAAATGCTAGTCTCTTGAAACACCATCACAGATCACCTAGAAATGATGTTTGAGCAGCTATCAGGGCATCCCTTAGCCCAGTCAAGTTGACAGATTAGCCATCACGTCAGTATCTACAGCATATTTTTACATTAATGAATTTAGCCATTTATGATTTGAGAAGCTTCCATGTACAGTTTCATATGGTATCTTGTCAACTCTGAGGCAAGCAAAGGAAATAATATCTAGCTAAATTTTCTAACTTGATTTCCATCCCACTATTTTCACTGTACTGCAATGTGAGATGAACAATTCCACCCCAAGTATTTGAGGTGTGGGAAGCTGGATGCAAAAACACCATTAAAAACAACTTTCTTCAGTGGCTTTCTAAGGTCGGCTGGGCTGAAATGGCAGTTTGTGGATGCTCCATGGCACATCACACTGCCCCTTCATATTTTTAGCAATTAAATCAGCTGATGGGAATATTTAATTACAGCTAATTTTTTCTTTCTTTCTTTTTTTTTTTTTGAGACAAGAGTTTCACTCTTGTTGCCCAGGCTGGAGTGCAATGGTGTGATCTCAGCTCACCGCACCCTCTGCCTCTCAGGTTCAAGCAATTCACCTGCCTCAGCTTCTGGAGTAGCTGGGATTACAGGAATATACCACCACACCTGGTTAATTTTTATTTTAACACAGACGAAAGGCGGAGAATACTCCAAGCCGCTTCTAATTAGCTGGAGGAGCATGTTCCTGCAGATTACCAGAACCCCCAAGAGTATGGAAAAGGGGGGGTTCCTGGAAACCCCCCAGTCTGCCTGCCCGGGCCTGCAATGCGATCAGTGTGCATTCTGCTGAGAAATAGGACGCTGGAAGAAAAAATGTCCACAGTTAACTGAGGAACAGGACGATCCTAAGCAGGAGGATCCAAATGACTGTGAAGGGGCTCTGTTCAATCTAATGGAAGGGCCACTGGACTAAGAGAGGGGGGCTGGACTCATATGCCCCCAAAGAGCCCATGGTCCGGACGACAGCCCTGTAACCCCCCCATCGAAAGGAACAAGGCCAGTGGTGTTCAATCAATTAAGGTATTAAGAGGACAGACTTTCTTGTACTTAATGAATTGCCCCTGCCCCCCTTCTCCAGCAAAACCTACTGTGCAAATCGAGGGCCACTATCCCATTCAACAAAGGAGACTACCTGCAGCTAAAACTGCCTCAGTCGGGGGTCATCCAGGCTCTCACTGTCCCTTGGGAAGGAGGGTGGAGACTTCCTAGCCAGAAGCAGAAGACTGATATTATCACCCAGGCCAGTGCAGGGTTTGCGTGGCTTTGCACCCAACTTATACACGCAGTTGGGATTATTGCCAGCAGCGGATAGTTGGTTCACTTAATTGGACTTAAAAGAATACCTCCTTAGCATTGGACTGGCCTTGGAGGGTCAAAAAGTATTTGCATTTCAATGGGAGAAATCCAGAAGCAGGTGTAACCACTCAATGCACCTGAACCCAGCTTCCCAGGGGCTCAGAAACTCTCTCATCATTGATGAGGAGGCATCAGCCTGTGACCATCCCCCAGAAGCTTCTTGCTTGCATGCTGCCCCCCTATGCTGATAACCTTCTATTGGGACACCCCACGGCAGTCGGGTGCGCAAACAAATGCCTTACTTCGGCACCTGGAGGGCTGTGGGTATAAAGTGTCTAAAAGGAAAGCCCTGATTTGCCAAAAAGCAAATGCAATATCTGAGGCTCGCCATCTGGAAGAGGGAACGCAGCCCAGAAGCAGAGAGGAAGCAAGCCCCTGCAAAGTAACAGAACCTGAGACCAAAAAGCAGGTAAGAGAGCTTCTGGGAGTGGTGGGTTTTGTAAATTGTGGATTTCCAAACTTCGCAGTACTGACCAAACCCTTACACACAGTGACAAAGGGGAGAGGGGAGAAGACAAGACACCCTTCAAATGGGGCAGAAGCTAAAAGTGAAACTTCTGTTGGCCCTGGTTTTGGGGTTAGCCAATTTTAACACAGCTTTTTCATGCTGTCAAAAAAAAAAAAAAAAAAAAAGGAGGAAGAAAAATGGCAATCAAAGATTCTAGCCTCAACTCTGGGAAGAATTTAAATATCAAAGCACCCCACACAGCAGTGACTCTAATGAATACCAAAAGAACTCATTGGTAAGCCTGCCAAATACCAGGGCCCGCTATGTGCAGTGGTTGTACAAGCCATACATGAGCCTCGTTTAGGTCGAGTCACTTGAAAAGATGTTGGGTTGGTACTTTTACATCTTACACTTATCAGCCTTAACTAAAACTGTGGCACGGCGGTGTATTCATTACATGTCGGCAACACAACGTGAGGCAGTGTCCCAACTATTCTCCCTGGCATTCAAGCTTACGGAGCAGCTCTGTTTTAAAGATCTCCAGGTACTGAAATGTCCCAAGTGTGGGGGACATAAGTATTTGTTGGTCCTGTTGTGCACATACTCTGAGTAGGACTGAAAAGGCCCATGAAGTAATCCCTGTGCTCCTTCGAGATCTTATCCCTAGGTTTGGACTGTCACTGCGCAACAGATCAGACAACGGACCAGCATTTGTGGAGGATTTAGTCCAGAAAACAGCAACGGCCTTGGGTATCACCTGGAAACTGCATGCTGCCTACCGACCTCGGAGTTCTGGAAAAGTGGAAAAATCGGACCATCAAAAACAGCTTAGGGTAAGTGTGTCAGGAAACAAGGTTAAAGTGGGTGCAGGCACTTCCCTTGGTATTATTCAAAATTAGAGGCACCCTCTTTAGGAAAAACAGGATATTCCCCTATGAAGTCTTATACCATAGGCCCCCTCCCCTACTCCCGGCACTCCTAGGAACTCCTCGGGAGTGGGGAGAGATTGAGTTAGGATGCTAGTTACTAGCCCTAGGGAGAATTGCTTAGGATACTTCAACCCGAGTAAATAACAAATGTTCTGTAAGCCTTTTTCTCCCCAGTTCACCCTTTCTCACTAGGTAATCATGTGTGGATAAAGGACAGGAATACAGTCCCTCTAAAGCCACAATGGAAAGGACCTCAGACTTGATCCTGACCAATCCCAGCCTGAATCCACTACAGCCGTGTAAAACCAGCAACACCTGAGACTTGGACCAAGGCAAGGACTGCAGAATCACCTTAAAAAGGACAACAAGCCTTGCTCCAGCCACATCCTGGAAGCTGGCTGGTCCACGCATGGCCGAAGCATGAGGAAATTCACCGTGGGACTTGTTCTTAATATTTGGACTTGTACAGTAGGAGCATTAACTAATTTTAAAGAATGCCCTCGGTATGTACACCAGGTAGGGCATAAAAGTTACAGCCATTCTTTTGTCCTACAGTTCTTATAAATGTACAGGGGGACAGAGAAGGGAACCTGTTTATATAACGGTACTCAATATAAGGTGTGTAGTCCATGAAATGGACAGGTAGCTGTGTCATAGGCATCATTAAGCCCTCTTTCTTCCTATTAAGACGGGTAGGCTGTTAATGTATTCAGTCAACTCCGCTAGAGAGAAAAAGAAACCTAAAGATAGGAGAATGGACAGATAAGTGGCCACTGGAGAAAACTATTAAGTATTATGGCCTGGCCACATGGGCAGAGGATAGCTCATGGGGATACCAGACCCCTATTTACATGCTCAACCGGATCATCCAGTTGCAGGCCGTTTTGGAAATACTCACTAATGAAACGGGCAAAGCTCTGTCCCTTTTAGCCCAACAACAACAACAAAAACTCAAATGAGAAATGCGATTTACCAGAACCGGCTGGCCCTAGATTTGCTAGCAGCCTAAGGAGTCTGTGGAAAATTCAATGTAACCAACTGCTATCTGCACATAGATGACCAGGGGTAAGCAGTGGAAGGTATTGTGCGAGACATGACCAAACAAGCACATGTACCTGTACAAGTGTGGCACGGATTTAACCCTGAGTCCTTATTTGGAGGTTGGTTCTCATCCTTGGGAGGATTCAAAACCCTCACCGTAAGTGTTAAAAGAGCAGGCCAGCTGGAGCCTCCTGAATCTCCTTCCTGAAAACAACAGGCTAGGCCTTGGGGAAACTCTCCAGAAGGCACTATTTTTACTTAAAAAGAGATCAAACCAGAAACCTTTTCACGTGTGAGGCCTAAAACTGTAAACCAGAACCCTTTCATATGTGATTCCTGAAACTGTAAGCTAAAACCTTTTCACGTGAGTCCTAAAACATGAACCTAAGATTCTTCCATGTGTAACATCTAAAGTATAAGCCTATATAAAGGCTGAACCTCCCTTTGTTAGACGAGCTTGGCTGTTAGGCACCTATGCCACCTTGCTCCCAGCTGAAATAAATTCTTTCCTCCTGTATTCGGTGTCCGAGATCCTTTCCCGCAGCCGCTCCTGCTACAATAGTCCTATCTACCAGTTTAAATGAATGCTTAAAAATTTTCTACTGGATAGAAGTAGGTGGTGTCTTAAGGCTAGGTAAGGGTAAACAAGCTAAAATAGCAGCCAGTGACTTTAGAGACCATGAAACCAAAGTTAATCTTTTTAAGTCCTTTTAATTGTTCTTATAAACTAGTGTAAGATATAAACTTAAGTAGTACACATGAGTTTTATAATTTACCCATCACTGGCAGATAGCTAAGCATAGCACATCAGGGCATAACACAGTGTGAGGGAAATAAAGTGTACAATGACATCTTCTATTCTGGACCTAATAATTCAACAAAGAAAGAACTACTTGTGGTCATTGTGGTTACAAAAGGTTTCATGGAGACAGTGAAGATAAAGCTCTACTTACTAACAAATAGGTTTTAATGATAAAAATATGGGCCTTCAAAGAACTAAAGGTACCAATGTGTGACAGTCCAAAATTTATGAGGAAAATGAGTTCCCTTCATGGGTCACATCAGCAATTTTTTTTTTCCTCTTGAGACAGTCTCACTCTTGCCCTGGTTGGAGTGCAGTGGCATGATCTCTGCTCACTGCAACTTCCACCTCCTGAGTTCAAGGTGCTGCAATTCTCATGCCTCAGCCTCTGGAATAGCTGGGATTACAGGTACCCACCACCATGGCTGGCTAATTTTTGTATTTTTAATAGAGACAGGGTTTCACCACGTTGGCAGGCTGGTCTGAAACTCCTGACCTCAAGTGGTCTGCTTGTTTCAGCCTCCCAAAGTGCTGTGATTATAGGCATGAGCCACTGTGCCCAGCTATGTCATCAATTCTTAATATATAAACCATGAATAGGCTTCAGGAGAACCCAAAAACCAATGAAATCTGTTGGTAAGTTTTATTTGTGCTGTTTTCTACAGAGGGTCAACAGCATATGTATTTTCAAAGAAGTCTGTGGTGCAAAAGAGTTTGTAAAGAGTTTATTATGTTAGAAGTCCTTGTGGAATCAACTTGGAAAACAGTGGATTGAGAATAAGGACTGTCTAGATCAGAATAATTGTTGAATCTGACCCTCACTTGAGGCTTTTTGTACAGAGGAAGAGAAGACGGTAAATTCAAGGGTTAATCTGAAATTAACACCAACATGACTTGGTGATGAATGAAACGTGAAACAAGAGAAAAACATCAATGATGAAATCAAGGTTCTGACTTGCAACAGTGAGTATATCAAGAGTTACAGGCTTGAAAGAGGAATAAAATTGGAAGCATTCTGTTTTCTGTGAGAGTGCCCATGGGACGTATAGGGAGAAGTGGACAGTTGAAAATACAAGTCTAGCCAGGCACAGTGGCTCATGCTTATAACCCTAGCACTTTGGGAGGCTGAGGTAGGAGAATTACTTGAGTCCAGGAGTTTCAGACCAACCTGAGTGACAGAGTGAGACCTTGTCTCTACAAAAAATAAAATTAGCTGGGCATGGTGCTGCAAGATTATAGTTAGTCCCTGTTACTTGAGAGGCTGAGGTAGGATAATTGCTTGAGCCCAAGAGGCAAGGCAGTAGTGAGCTGAGATCATGCCACTACAGCCTAGGCAACAGTGAGACCCTGTCTCAAAAAAAAAAAGAAAATACAAGTCTAGAGACACATAGCTGGCTGGGTGTCTCATGCCTGTAATCCCAGTACTTTGGCAGGCTGAGGCGGGTGAATAACCTGAGGTCAGGAGTTTGAGACTGGCCTGACCAACATGGAGGAAACCCTGTCTCTAATAAAAATACAAAATTAGCTGGGCGTCATTGCAGGCTCCTATAGTCTCAGCTATTTGGGAGGCTGAGGCAGGGGAATCAATTGAACCTGGGAGACGGAGGTTGTGGTGAGCTGAGATTGCACCACTGCACTCCTGCCTAAGCAACAAGAGTGAAACTCCATCTCAAAAAACATACAAACAAAAAACCCAAAACAAAACAAAAGAAAAAAAGAGACACATAGCTGGGAGTTAGTAATACTAGTTTTAGTTGAGGGAGTTAAGATGATTCAATCAGTACTAAAGAAGAAACTCAATAGCAGAGACCATCAATACTTAAGGAAAAAGGGTGAAATAAGACAAAAATAATAAAGGCTGGCTGAAATATCTTGGTCTCCAGACTAAGAAAGGATGGGTTAGGTGTTCATGTTTATTAATATGGATATAGAGAAGCATTTATTCACTAATACATTTTGTTTGTATTCTCTAATTTAATATCACTTTTCATCTTGCTTGATTTTCCTTCAGCTAAATTAGAAATTTGTAGTTTTCCCCCTAAAAAATTCAATGACATTCTTTCTTATAAATTACATTCTCTGATTTTCTTGTCAGCCTGCTTCAAGGAAATCCATGTGTTCAAAATGCTTGCTCGCAGTTTGCCCCATACCAAATGGTTGTTTAATCCAAATATCTGGGCAGCAAACTGAGCTGATCCTTCTGGAGAAAGTATGGTTGAACAGCCAAGACCTATTGGTTCAGAAAGAAAAGTCAGAAAATTGAGCTCAATTAATAATGAAAATACAACCTCACGAAATATTTTATACTCGGAGCAGTACTGCCACAGAAAATAAAAAGCTACTGCATTATTCTGACCAAAAGTAGGATCTGTAGAAGAACTTTAATACCAGAGTAGTAAAGTGATTATAAGAGGAAAAGCAGTATTATCTCCGATGAAGAGAGATTTTATATATATCATCTATCACCCTTCTTATAGAATTCACTTACAAAGAAACTTACCTTTTTGAAACTTCTGTTCACATATACTATCCCTTTCAATCCCTGATGAAGAACAACTGAAGTAAAACAGGGGTCAAGGTAAATGGAGAGAAATACCTGTTCTCAGACAAACTTGAACTACGTTGTTTTCATAATTTTCTGGCTAATCTTTCTGTCTGCACTTGAACTATTAACATTTTTAGGCAATAAAAAAAGTCAAATCCACAGAATAGCCGGGTGCGGTGGCTCACGCCTTTAATCCCAGCACTTTGGGAGGCTGAGGCGGGTGGATCATGAAGTCAAGAGATCGAGACCATCCTGGTCAACATGGTGAAACCCCGCCTCTATTAAAAATACAAAAAATTAGCTGGGCATGGTGGTGCGTGCCTTAATCCCAGCTACTCAGGAGGCTGAGGCGGGAGAATTGCCTGAACGGAGGTGGAGGTTGCGGTGAGCAGAGATCATGCCATTGTGCTCCAGCCTGGGTAACAAGAACAAAACTCCGTCTCAAAAAAAAAAAAAAAGAAAGAAAAGAAAAGAAAAGAAAAGAAAAGAAAAAAACCCACAAGGCCAATCTACTAATTTGTATTAGTATGTTATTTTATGCAGCTCTACCACTATGTGGTACTGGTCAAGTTACCTCATGTTAATTTATTGTCCTCTTCTATAAGGGAATTGTAACTAGTAGCTATTGGATATGACACTTCAATGAGTTGTTTATACAGGTTAAGTGTTTAGAGCATTTTCTGGTATACAACATATGTTCCAAGAATGTCAACCATTATTTTTGGCACATTGGGTAGTGTTTTTTACTTAATATTTGAAATACCGATGCCTCTTGCCCAGGACTCCCTTTCTGGTAAAAGAATAGCTTAAATTGTTTTTTTTTTTTTTTAAAAAGGTTATCTAGTGAGCATGACATCAGAGAAAGAGAAATATGGGCAGTGTTCAGGTTACTGTACACAGTAACCTGATTTTACACAGGTTACTGTAAAACCTCTCCTCAAAAGATTATCCCCAATTCTAGTGATCATTATGTACAAGTCTTCTAGATTATTTGTCTCTCCTGAAACAGCATACCATAAAAATTGCAAATGTTTTGCTCATCATGCTCCCCATCTGTAAGCTCCAAGGATAATATCTATACAATTCCTCTGGCATAAATTTGGTTACAGCTTTATTTGTAACCACTGATTTTTTGCTTGAGACATTTGTATAGTCACGTCATGTTAAAGATAGCTGAGGCACAAAATGTAATTCTCGGAGCTTATAAAAACTGTCAAGGGAATAATGAAAACAGGCATAAACACACAAGGCCAGATAACAGCAGTAACATTTTGGTAACTGAAAGGCAAAGAGAGTGGTAACTAACTTAGCAGACCAAGAAAACTTAATCCTAGCTGGGCACGGTGGCTCATGCCTGTAATTCCAGCACTTTGGGAGGCTGAGGTAGGTGATCACCTGATGTCAGGAGTTTAAGATCAGCAGGGTCAACATGGTGAAACCTCATCTCTACTAAAAATGTAAAAGTAGCTGGGCATGGTGGTGCATGCCTGTGGTCTCAGCTACTTGGGAGGCTTAGGCAGGAGAATGGCTTGAACTCAGGAGGCAGAGATTGCAGTGAGGTGAGATTGCGCCATTGCACTCCAGCCTAGGGAACAAGAGCAAACTCTGTCACCAAAAAAGAAAGAAAAAAAAAAAAAGAAAACTTAATCCTCAACTGAAAGCAGGAAAAGATGGAAAGCAACATGATTGACATAGCACTCCCCCAAAGGTTAACTAACTTAATTAGTGGCACCAGATACCTTTGGAAGGGAATAGGGACTACTAAGAAGATAATTGATTCAAAGTCTAAGAAGCATTCAGACCCTCAAATCTCCTTTCCCACTCTATCTACCTAACTGTCCCTTTAAAGCACTGTAGCTTTTTTTTTTTTCTTTTAAACATTATTTATTTATTTGTTTCTGAGACAGGGTCTTGCTTTGTCATTCAGGTTGGAGTGGAGTGGTACAATCACGGCTCACTGTAGCCTCAACTTCCTAGGCTCCAGTGATCCTCCCACCTTTGCCTCCCTACTAGCTGGGACCACAGGTGTGTGCCACCACGCCCAGATAATTTTTATATTTATGGTAGAGACAGGGTTTCATCCTGTTGCCTAGGTTAGTCTCAAACTTCTGAGTTCAAGGAAGCCACCAATGTCTGCCTTCCAAAGTGTTGGGATTCAGGTGTGAGCCACCACACCAGGCCTTTTAATTTTTCTGAAGGTAAAACAGACTTCAGTCTAGGCTTCTTTGGACTAGGGGACACCAAACACAGACAACTTTTGTTCTTTTTTTCTAGTCAACACTTAAGAAAACACCTAGATACTAATGTAAGTGGTTAATGGAAGAACAATCCCTAACAGATCACCCCACAGTAAAGCCCAATTTTGACATGCACCACCCACTTGAAGTTTCCAATTGTTTTTTAAGTCTTTTCATTTTTATTACTCAAAAAAGTTTAATTTTTTATTTAGCTTTCTGACTCTGTGCTTGCGCCTTCAATACTTTCAAAATGATTTTCTGCTCCTTGATAAGGAAAGCACGCTTGATCCTGTCACGAACACATTTAGCACACATTCCAATTATTTTTTTTAAATAGTGTTCCACTCTTAAAAGAGCAAACAGCCAAGGACTACCAGACAGCTGAAGAAAGTAACTATATACAATAGACTATAATCATCTTCTCCAGAGCACAAAAAAGAGCTCTTGGAAATTAAAAAAAAAAACACACACACAAGAAACAACAACAACCCAGAAAACAAAAACCAAAAGAAATATAAAAACATTGTGTCAAAAGAAGCCAGAGGCAGTGGTTCCTACCCAATCCCAACACTTTGGGAGGCTGAGATGGGAGGATTTCTTAACCCAGGAGTTCAGGACAAGCCTAGGCAACATATGAAGTGCCTGTCTCTACAAAAAGTAAAAAAATTAGCCAGGTATGATGGTGTGGGCCTGTAGTTGTTGTTACTTGGAAGGCTGAGGCGGAAGGATCACATGAGCCTAGGAGTTCAAGGGTGCAGTGAGATATGATCACGCCTCTGTGCTCCCACCTGGGCAACAGAGCAAGACCCTGTCTCAAAAAAAAAAAAAAAACACAAAAAACCACAAATACACACACACACACACACACACACACACACACACCCCTGTATCCAAAATGAAGGCTGGGCACAGTGGCTCACACCTGTAATCCCAGCATTTTGGGAGGCCAAGGCAGGCAGATCACCTGAGGTCAAGAGTTTGAGACCAGCCTGGCTAACATGTGAAATCACGTATCCAACTAAAAATACAAAAATTAGTCTCGTGTGGTGGTGCATACCTATAATCCCAGCTACTTGGGAGGTTGAGGCACAAGAATCACTTGAACCTAGGAGGCAGAGGCTGCAGTATGCCGAGATCACACCACTGCACTGCAGCCTGGGTGACAGATATAACTCCACCTCAAAAACAAAAACTAATTAGTAGAGTTGGTATGTAAAATTAAGGAAATATTCCAGAAAGTATAGCAACAAGACAAATAGAATAAACAGAATAAAATACAGAGGCCCAAATTTGGATAAATTAAAAAATGTTTGAAGAGAAAATATGGAGGGGTAAGAAAATTAGATAATTCAAGAAAAATGACTAAGAAATCAGAATTTCAGATGAAAAGAGCCCACCGAAAGTCCATAATGAAAACAGACTCAGCACATCATGTCTGTGTAAAATTTAAGAACAATGAAAACAGACAAAAGATCCTGAAAGTTTCCAGAGAGAAACAAAATTCATAAGAAACCTCAAATCAGACTGGTGGAAAAGCAATGGAGTCCTTAACAACTGGATGCTAGGAGACACTGGAGTAATAATGCTCTCCAAATTCCAAGGCAAAATGATTTTCAGCATAGGATTCTATTTATAAACTATCAAATAAGTGTAGGGCTTCAATATAAACAATTTGATACCTTGGCATCAAAATTTACCTTTTGTATTCTTTTGCCACTAAGTTCAAGAATGTACTCCAACAAAATAAAAATAAACCAAGTAAGGGGAAAACATGGGAGATCCAAGCCTAGAAAAAGGCAAAATGAGTCTCTACAATGATGGTAAAGGGGGATCCTAAGAAAACAGCAGTCCATACTGGACCAGGTTGGAGAGCTCAAGGACTTAATATAATTGACAGGAATCAAGAGTGGATATATACATCTATGAGAAAAATTAGGGGTTTTAGTAATAAAGCAAATCTGCTCCTACTGAAACAATATTGATCCTCATAAATTATAGAACATCAGATCATATCTTGGATTATGATGAACAAACCATAACACTCTTATGTGATCTAGTTCCATCAGTCAAAAGGATTATTTTTTTATCCCCAATTTTTATGTTGTTATTTTTTATCCCCAATTTTCCTTTTTGAGATGAAGTCTTGCTCTGTCACCCAAGCTGGAGTGCAGTGGTGCAATCTTGACTCAATGCAACCTCCACCTCTCAGGTTCAAGTGATTCTCCTGCCTCTGAGTAGCTGGGATTACAGGTGCTCCCCACCATGCCCAGCTAATTTTTGTATTTTTAGTAGAGATGAGGTTTCACCAAGTTGGCCAGCCTTGTCTTGAACTCCTGACCTCAAGAGATCTGCCCACTTCAGCCTCCCAAAGTGCTAGGATGACAGGCATGAGTCATTGTGCCCAGCTTTATCCCCAATAATTAAGGATAAAATTTTATTCTCTCTACAGAAATAACATGATCACATATACTTAAAAAAACTCAATAATGGCCGGGCGCGGTGGCTCAAGCCTGTAATCCCAGCACTTTGGGAGGCCGAGGCGGGTGGATCACGAGGTCAAGAGATCGAGACCATCCTGGTCAACAAGGTGAAAACCCCGTCTCTACTGAAAAAACAAAAAATTAGCTGGGCATGGTGGCGCGTGCCTGTAATCCCAGCTACTCAGGAGGCTGAGGCAGGAGAATTGCCTGAACCCAGGAGACGGAGGTTGCGGTGAGCGGAGATCGTGCCATTGCACTCCAGCCTGGGTAACAAGAGCGAAACTCCGTCTCAAAAAACAAACAAACAAACAAAAAAAACTCAATACCATGAATTCTCGGGAAAAAAATATCCAAACTTGATTTTACTACAGATCTCACCATCAGTTTATTGAAAACATAGGGAATGGAACAGCATGTTTACCACCACCTAGAAATGTAATAAGCCAAATCCAAAATGTAGAAAATACTATAGGATAAATGAAAGGGAAAAAGGGAGGATGAATTGTTATACATTAAAAAAAAATTGCCAGGTGTGGTGGCTCAACTCTGTAATCCCAGCACTTTGGGAGGCTGAGGCGGGTGGATCACGAGGTCAAGAGATCAAGACCATCCTGGTCAACATGGTGAAACCCCGTCTCTACTAAAAATACAAAAAATTAGCTGGACATGGTGGCGCGTACCTGTAATCCCAGCTACTCAGGAGGCTGAGGCAAGAGAATTGCCTGAACCCAGGAGGCGGAGGTTGCGGTGAGCCGAGATCGCCCCATTGCACTCCAGCCTGGGTAACAAGCGCAAAACTCCGTCTCAAAAAAAAAAAAAAAATTAAGACACTATCAACTAAATGCAATATAAGGACTGTGTTGGAGCTGAACAAACCAACTCTATATAAACAGATGAGACATTTAGAAAACTTGGACACCAACTAAAAATTATATCTTTAAAAATTACTACTACTCTTTCTTTTATTTATTTTTAAAATTTTTTAATTTTATTTTTTTGAGACGGAGTTTCACTCTTGTTACCCAGGCTGGAGTGCAATGGCGCGATCTCGGCTCACCGCAACCTCCGTCTCCTGGGTTCAGGTAATTCTCCTGCCTCAGCCTCCTGAGTGGCTGGGATTACAGGCACGCGCCACCATGCCCAGCTAATTTTTTTGTGTTTTAGTAGAGATGGGGTTTCACCATGTTGACCAGGATGGTCTCGATCTCTTGACCTCGTGATCTACCCGCCTCGGCCTCCCAAAGTGCTGGGATTACAGGTGTGAGCCACCGCGCCCGGCCCACTACTACTCTTTCTTAGGTGTGAATACGGTATTGAAACTGTGTCCTTAAGAGTTCAAAGACAACAACTAACAGAAATTCTTGAGTTTGCAGGGATGATAGATCAAACAATATGGCCAACTAGAGTCTGCACAGAACCAGCTTACTGATGTCACAGGCCCAATTTCATACTAACTCCCCCAAATTTACACATGTGATCTCTAAGATAACATGAGATAACTGTGCATGCCCAAGGACTTTCTAGACCTCCCCTTTCCTTCCGCCAGTCACCTACTAATCCCAGAATCTACCCCCGAAACCTTTTCTAATAAAATTACTGCCTTAAAGTCAGCATAGGGAGTCAGATTTGAGCTGGACTCATGTCTCCTTGTTGGTTGACTTTAAAAAGGGTCTTCCTTTCTCAGAAACCTGGTGGCTTAGATAGTATTGGTTTCCTGTGCATCAGATAGTGTGCCCCTTTTGTTCTGTTAAGAATTTATGATTATGACTTAAAAACTAGAGCCAGCATTGCTTAAAGATAAATAAGTATAAATCACTATTATGTCTAAGATCTGCTTTAAAATAAGCCAGCAAGAGATGGCTGTAGACATAACAAGATGTTAATTGCTCAAACTAGGTCATGGGTACATGAGATTTTATTATACTATTCTGCCTACTATTGTGAATCTGTTAAATCGTTGTAATGAATAGTTTTTAAAAATTCAATATATCTTACCACTGGGTAGTCGAAGAGAAGACCACACATCCTGAGTTCCCCAGTCTGGTGTGAGGGGAGGACAGCTGATAACTGGATATGCAGTGTTCCCAGACACCACTGGTCCCAAACCATTACTTCTGCCTGCCACTGCCACAAAAACAGTAGGAATGCCATCCCCTAGGGAAATAACAAGTTTATAATTATGCTAAACATTTAAAAGAGATTTAAAGACATGGGTTTTTTTGGTTTGTTTAAGGCCTATATGTTTTAATTACTTGAGGTCCTTGAGTAGTCTCTGAAAAAAACATAAGACACTATTATTACACATATATTCAAAATATCAGGTTACTCTGCCACTTACTGTATAGGTTTGGTTGTTTCTGAGATCTACATTATAAAGGAGATAGCAGGGTGTTAGTGAGGGAAGAGCTCATAGGCCTCTTCTACTATTGCTGTGTAGGCTGATCAAAGTGAAGAATGACACCAAATGAACAGGTATCTTTCCTGACTGGGTGGTCCTTCAACCAACAGGGTGCAGGGAGACCCAGTTAATATAGACTAGGGGATTAGGGCATGTGTTGAAATAAGAGTTGAAGGAAAGTTTAATAATATAGTACCCTAAACTTTCAAGGCCCTTTGAGATAAACACACACATTTTTGAGATGGAGTTTTGCTCTTGTTGCCCAGGCTGGAGTGCAATGGTGCAATCTGGGCTCACTGCAACCTTCACCTCCCAGGTTCAAGCAATTCTCCTGCCTGAGCCTCTTGAGTAGTTGGGATTACAGGTATGTGCCTCCACATCTGGCTAACTTTAGTAGAGATAGGGTTTCTCCATGTTGGTCATGCTGGTCTCAAACTCCTGGCCTCAGGTGATCACCTGCCTCAGCATCCCAAAGTGCTGGGATTATAGGCCACTGTGCCCAGCCCCTTTGATACATTTTTAACATAATCTCTCTTTTTTTTTTTTTAAGACGGAGTTTCGCTCTTGTTACCCAGGCTGGAGTGCAATGGTGTGATACTCCTGGGTTCAGGCAATTCTCCTGCCTCAGCCTCCTGAGTGGCTGGGTTTACAGGCACGCGCCACCATGCCCAGCTAATTTTTTATATTTCTAGTGGAGACGGGGTTTCACCATGTTGACCAGGATGATCTCGATCTCTTGACCTTGTGATCCACCCGCCTTGGCCTCCCAAAGTGCTGGGATTACAGGCTTGAGCCACTGCACCCGGCCTTAACATAATCTCTTAAGCAGTTCTTTATTAAATTTGTAAATTATCCTTCTGTTTCCTAAAGCAGAGATTTGTAACCTAAATCCAAAATTTTCTGTATTTGCAATTTTCTGAAAAGTTGTAGAATTCATTAGTTTATCAAAGGAGTCTGAGTTCCCCCAACCTCCCACTCCCCCATAATTAGTAACTACACTCCCATATCGACAACCTTTAGACGAAATACTCAATCAACATTTTTTTCCAGCTGAGAAACATTTGGTTGTAAATCCAGGGCTCCATTATCAATGCTATCCCATTATTGTTTACATACCGAATTCTGAAACTGTTCCTTCATTTCCCATCTGACTGCCTCCTAGGAAAGGGTGGCAATTAAAGATTCCTGGGAGAACCTGCTGTTTCAACCTTGGCCTCGTGTAACTGTGGGTAACTATTTTGTATTGGAGTATATTAGAAGCAGTGCTCCAGGGGCTTCTTCCCAGGTAAGGATGCCAGAAATTCTCATTATTCTGGTCTTTGTTTTCTTTTCATGCTTGCATTTTAAAATCTTTCTCCCTGCTTCTTTCTTTCCTAAGTGCCTAGAGTACCTTAAGCTCTTTGGAGGTGACTATTAAGAAAGCCCAGGCCAGGCGTGGTGGCTCACGCCTATAATCCCAGCACTTTGGGAGGCTGAGGTGGGCAAATCACGGGGTCAGGAGTTCAAGACCAGCCTGGCCCAGGGTGAAACCCCATGTCCCCTAAAAATACCACAATTAGCCGGGCATGGTGGCACGTGCCTGTAATCCCAGCTACTTGGGAGGCTAAGACAGAAGAATCACTTGAACCCAGGAGGTGGAGGTTGCAGTGAGCTGAGATCATGTCACCGTACTCTAGCCTGGGTGACAAAGCAAGACTCTTTCTGGCGCGGGGGCGGGGGGGGGAGCCTAGTATATTATGTTTTCCTTTAGAAAGGTGACAAAGCTCTTTTTCAGCATTATTAGTCTAAAGTGTGTAATTACTTTTAGCAAAATCAGAAATACCTGAAATGTCCATATTACTTGTGGTTTACCTTCATACTCAGCTTTAATCCTCAGTGTTTCATCTGGTCCTTTATGTGCAGATGTTACTCGAAGTTCACATGGAATGCCAAAATTTCCACAGGCCTTTTTGATTTTTTCACAGTGACCAAGATCAGAAGTAGAGCCCATCAACACTACAACCCTGCACTGACTTTCTGATTTCAAAAGCAACTGGAGAACAAATACATGGATATGAAAAGAAAATAATAACAAAAATATATCAATGAGCTACAGTTTGTATTAAAATGACATCTGGGCACAGTATTTTCTTTCTTAAATGAAATTTAAGGCAGAGACAGAACAAAAAAGACAGAATTCAATTTTTAAAATAATCTCAGTATATAAAGGAAAATGGTCATCATTAAGATCTAAAGAACTCAATTTTTATCAGACAAATTATGTTTACTTAAAAAGTGTAACTCAAAATCTTTTAATTAATATTCAGGAAATTATAATACAAAACATTTCATCCAAAGACCTTTAGTGCACTTTGTTTAATGAAAGCTTTAAGGTATGATAAGCCAAATCAGAAGTCATGTTTTAAGTCTTTGTAAGTTAATTGCTTGGAACTAAAAATGTATCTTCCTATAAGAATAATGTTCTCAAATGTGATTATGACCCTTGCATAATCACAAACCCCATTCGACTCCCAGAATTATAGTAATACCATAAAAGTTAAAGTAACATTTAAAGTCACACGGAGTTCCATTTCCATCCATCCCATGCTAATGGAACTTTGCCTAGCAGTGGAGGTGAGTAGGAAATACAAGCTTTCTCCTATGGGGCAGGGAGGAGACAGATTCCAGGTTGGCGCAACAGGATCTGGAGGTGTGTAT
The DNA here is from genome assembly GCF_049354715.1 of Callithrix jacchus. Taxonomy (NCBI): domain Eukaryota; kingdom Metazoa; phylum Chordata; class Mammalia; order Primates; family Cebidae; genus Callithrix; species Callithrix jacchus. The sequence continues at coordinate 140,297,936 of NC_133504.1, forward strand.
TGGCCCGCTTAACAGCAGGAAGTTCCGGTATACTAGGTAAGGATAGCCCTGTTGATACATTTCCTAAAAGTTCCTCACTTTCAACGTCACTGAAAAGAAAAGCCCTATACTCTTCCACTTTTTTTCTTTTGAAATAAGATTTTCTTAGAAGAAAAACACAGTTTTATTATAGAAGGTTTACCTCTACTCTCTCTGCAACCCACTCAAAATTTTTCTTTACCATTTGGAGCCCTTCAGGAGTTACTTCTTTGAGGTCCCGATAAGACTGAAAAATAAGACAGAAAGTTTAGAAAACAAGTATCTCTTGCTACCTGAAACTATTTAGTTTCTGAGTTTTGGGGAGGGATTTAAAGAGTTTTTATAGCAAGGGATACTTCTGAAAAGGCATCTTTTCACTTCCTGAATTAAACTAGAGGAAGTTCCATAGTAAAATATACTTTTATTTTCATTTAAGTGTTTTCTGTACTAGCAAGTACAATTAATTGCCTTGAGAATTCTTATAAAGTATAGAAAGGGTCTTGCTCTAATTTTGTTTTTTTAATTTAAGTTCTGGATACATGTGCAGAATGTGCAGGTTTGTTACATAAGTATACATGTGCCATGATAGTTTGCTGCACCTATCAACCCATCATCTAGGTTTTAAGCCCCATATGCATTAGGTTATTTGTCCTAATGCTCTCCCTCCCCCTGCTCCCTACCCCTGACAGGCCCCAGTGTGTGTTGTTTCTCTCCCTGTGTCTATGTGTTTTCATTATTCAACTCCCACTTACGAGTGAGAACATGCAGTGTTTGGTTTTCTGTTCCTGTGTTAGTCTGCTGAGGATGATGGCTCCAGCTTCACCCATGTCCTTGCAAAAGACATTATTTCATTCTTCTTTATGGTTGCATAGTATTCTATGGTGTGCATGTACGACATTTTCATTATCCAGCCTATCACTGGTGGGCATTTGAGTTGGTTTTATGCCTTTGCTATTGTAAATAGTGCTGCAATAAACTATGTTTTCATAGAATGATTTATATTCCTTTGGGTATATACCCAGTAAAAGGATTGCTGGGTCAAATGGTATTTCTGATTCTAGATCCTTGAGGAATCACCACACTGTCTTCTACAATGGTTGAACTAATTTGCATTCCCAACAGTGTAAAAGCTTTTCTATTTCACCACAGCCTCACCAGCATCTACTGTTTCCTGACTTTTTAATAATAGCCATTCTGACTGACGTGAGATGGTATCTCATGGTTTTGATTTGCATTTCTCTAATGATGAGTGATGATGAACTTTTTTTCATATGTTTGTTGGTTGCATAAATGTCTTCTTTTGAGAAGTCTTTTGTTTTTTATAGGAGCAGAAATGGAGCCTGGTAACATCCAGGAGACTTGGGATAGTCCAGATCTGTCCCTGACTCTAATAATTACGAAGATAACCATCTTTTTAAGATACTTAGTTTTCATTTAGCCAAAGATAGTACTTGCTGTTATTGTGAGAATGTAATTAAGATGAGACATTTGCTTCATAAATGTAAATTATTATTCCTATTATTCTTATATTAGGATACCAGAGATATTTCTCTTTAAAAATAAACATTGATCAACAAATCAGGTTCTTATCATTTGGAATAATAATTTGCTTTTCCCCTCATCTCTCCTTTCTCCTGTCTCAGCTTGATCTCAAAAAGGATAAAAGACCTGAAGCATTATCTACCTGTTTGTCTTTCTGTTGGCTTCGATCTCCTGATGGCCAGAGTCTCCAGGAATCATTATCGATAACATCAGCAAGAACAATTTCTTTGGTGGTTACATCAACACCAAATTCAATCTGGAAACAGTATATCAACAAAGTTTTCAAAACCTATTCTATGAAAACATCTCTCAACTATAACCTACTTTCAAATCCCATTATTTTATCTGTACCTTCATATCAACCAGAGTACAATTCTGGGGCAACCAGGATTTCTCCAGTATTTCAAAAATAGCCTGTGTAGCATGACTCATGATATCCACTTCAGTTTGGCCTATAACAAGTCCAGCAAAGCAAAATTTTGCAGCAATCAGCTGTTCCTCAGACCACTGTGGGTCATTATTGGCATCATCCTGTGAATAAAGTATAGTAGTACAATTAACTTAACTCTAAAATTTTTAAACTCTTCAGAAAAACTAACACCTTTTTCACCTTAAGCATGAACTCCTTAGAAATTTTCAGCCAAGTGCAATGGCTCACACTGTAATCCCAATAATTTAGGAGGCTGAGGCAGGAGGATCACTTCAGCCTAGGAGTTCAAGAGCAGCCTAGGCAACAAAGTGAGACACCTAAAGAAATTGTTTATGATACCCTTTAATTCAAAGCAATTATTACTCCTCTTTTTTTTTTTTCTAGTTAGCTCCTGCAAGCAGAAAAACTATTACTCTTAATTTGTCTACTCTCAATACTACTTTAAAATTCAAAGTATTTAGGTGAGTAACTTACTCTAGGTCATAAAGTATTTCAAAGAATTTGACCTCTCTCTATAAACCAATTTAAACAGAATTTAAATTCGTGATTTTTGATTTTCCTTAGTAGCAGTCATCAGACATGACAGGAAGGCCAAAGCACATTTTAATCAATCAAATCTTTCCAAAACCACAGTTCTCATAACCTTCTGACCTCACTTTTTATTAGAATTTACACAGGACTACAGTTTTTTAGGGACATTATTTGATAATTCAAGAGACCTCAGACAAAGTAAAGAGGTAAGTGAAAAAATGAAATAATTTCATTTTATTCTAAGCAGTGTCCCAACTTTATATGACAATATCTTTAATAAATTCTTGATCTATGTAATCACAATACACACAAGTTATGTAACTTATTGATTAAAAAGCAACACTGATATTGCTTCTCAAGCAGATCTACGCTTAACATAAATCAAGATGGTTAAAGCAGTAAAGCCTATAAAAATTCATAACCACTGATTCCTAAAACCTTTATATATTTTCACTTAAAAGAGACATTGTTAGTATAGTTTTTCTGTATTAGAATATAAAGTGATTTCAACTAAATTTTAAAAAATTAGTTAAATGTTGTCTCTTCTTCCATCTTGGTTCAAAGGTAAGTAGATTTTCAGATGCTTTCTTTTAAAATTTGATTTATCACTGCTAATGGAAGTGTACATTATTGACGTATTGGCAACTAGATACAATATACATTTTGGAATGATGTTGGCAGTACCAAAATATCAAAAACTTTGCTTTAATATTTAAACATTAGATTTTCTAATTATAAATTTATTGCTGTGTTATAGTAAAACATAAAATAGAGGCATAAGATAATTACCTTAAAAAACAACTCCACTTTAGGTGGGTAAAACTTATATCCTTCCTTGACACCAGGATTTCTTTTGAGAAAAGAACCAGTTGCTATTCTTCTGCAAACCCATTCAATTGGAATCATTTCACACTGGGGTGCAATGAAAGCTGTCTCCCCACATTTTCTGGTGAAGGCAGTTTTAATACCTATATATTGATAATTACATAAGGTTTAATGGAATTCCTAATATGTACCCTAAATCTAGTCTATTTAGAGATTTAAAAAAATTCAGGTTTACTTAGTTTCACAGTACTAGACATAAAACCTGGAAAGTATCTTTCAACATTTCCTGTGAACCAATTAAGTTTTAGCTATGTTAAATGCCAGATAAAATAGTTTAAAGACAATTATTGGAGTATTTCATTTAGGTAACCATCCTTCCCTGTTCCCCTGGGCACAGGACTCTCAGAGTTAAAACAGATAAAGTGGCCGGGTGCGGTGGCTCGTGCCTGTAATCCCAGCACTTTGGGAGGCCGAGGCGGGTGGATCACGAGGTCAAGAGATCGAGACCATCCTGGTCAACATGGTGAAACCCTGTCTCAACTAAAAATACAAAAAATTAGCTGGGCATGGTGGCGCGTGCCTGTAATCCCAGCTACTCAGGAGGCTGAGGCAGGAGAATTGCCTGAACCCAGGAGGCGGAGGTTGCGGTGAGCCGAGATCGCGCCATTGCACTCCAGCCTGGGTAACAAGAGCGAAACTCCGTGTCAAAAAACAAAAAAAAACCAGATAAAGTCCTGGACAAACATAACACAACTAAGTCACTCTAATTACTTGTTATAAAGGTCTAGAAATGGATAACAGGATGAGTGTAAATACACTGTGAAAATACATTCAAGCAAACAAAAATTTGGGCTTTATCTCCCATTACTTAATATAATCCTGTAGCTATGTAGAACTACCAAGGGTACCCAGAAACTAATCTTCTGACTGCTAACATTTTAAAGGGTTAAGCATTCTAAAAGTTTAAGTGGATGGAGAGAGAGAAAACTTGGGAAGCAAAAGATTGGTGGAACAGACCAGGTGAGGTGGCTCACACCTGTAATCCCAGCACTTTGGTAGGCCAAGGTGGGTGGATCACCTAAGGTCAGCAGTTTGAGACCAGCATGGCCAATATGGTGAAACCCCGTCTCTACTAAAAATAAAAAAAATTAGCTGGGCATGGTGGCACACACCTGTAATCCCAGCTACTGGGGATGCTGAGGCATGAGAATCACTTGAACTCTTGAAACAGAGATTGCAGTGAGCCCAAGAGTGTGCCACTGCACTCCAGCCTGGACAACAAAGCAAGATTCTGTCTATCTATCAATCAATCAATCAATCAATGGAACACTTATCTGTATTGCAAAAGAAAACTAAAATTAATTTGGTGCTCTCTTTAGAAATTACATCAGTCACTGGGAAGCCACCAACCAAGAAACCTTGAGATAAAAATCTTAGATTCTGTGACTTAGGAACTCTGGAAGATCCTTTAAATTTATAGTAATACACTCACTTTCACAGCATAGGGGGATTTATGATGTAGGTGACAATCCAGGTTTGCAATTAAATGTTTTTCACATTAACCAAAATTGTGAAATAGGATACTTTGGAATAGACAAAACTACTCCAGGAATGCACTGACAATAAATTTAAATTGCACTACCTTGCTATTTTGTGGAAGGCAGTTAGAGCTAACTTAACTGAAAGCAAAAGCATTAAATGCCCTTTTGAATTTAAGAAAGATTAGTGCTACTAGAAACTCTAAGAAATGAAAGGGCAACTGGGAATATTGAAATTAAAAGTAAGGAAAGTTATTATAAAATTAGAACTGGCAGGAATGATAAAGAACAAAGCTTTTATTTCATAGGTAAGGCTTCAAATGATCAAAACATCATTTGGTTAAATGATCCAAAGCAATGAGGCTCTTTACACTGTGGGGAAAGAGTTCAAATCTTTTCCCAGCTGAAATTTCATATACTACAGACCAACCAGCAACTGAATGAATCCCTGCAGAAAAACCCTTTATCCTAATTTCCTTTCCTTTGCTCCAAATACCCACCACACAATGTTCTGATCTTCATTTGGTCTTTAGAATCTATTTCTCTACTGAAAATAGAGCCTTTATTCAGCTTTTGAACAGGAGGGCACTCTGGAATTTTAGTTCAAATCTCTCACTTGGGGAATGGCAGAAGGTTTGGTTGCAGTCTTCAAATACTTTTCAGGGCTTTCAAGTGGAAGAGGAATTTGAAATTCTGTATTATCTCCCAGAGGCAGAACAAAGATCATTTGTATAGAACTGCAGGGGGTAAATTTCAGTCCATCTGTTAGAAGTGCTTAACATCAAAATGGGTTTCCTTCACAGTTAAATTCCTTAAGACTGAAGATGGCCTTGGAGAGGTAAGCTGCACAGAGAGCACCATGTGCCAATAAAGATTACAGCAAACTTAAGATTCGTTTTAATTCAATAACACTAATAATTCCAAACCAAATAAAGTGTTGTTGTGAAGTTTAAGAGTTCTTAGTTTGGGCCAGGCGGGCGCGGTGGCTCAAGCCTATAATCCCAGCACTTTGGGAGGCCAAGGTGGGTAGATCACGAGGTCAAGAGATCGAGACCATCCTGGTCAACATGGTGAAACCCTGTCTCTACTAAAAATACAAAAATTAGCTGGGCATGGTGGCGCGTGCCTGTAATCCCAGTTACTCGGGAGGCTGACGCGGGAGAATTGCTTGAACCCAGGAGGCGGAGGTTGTGGTGAGCAGAGATTGCGCCATTGCACTCCAGCCTGGGTAACAAGAGCGAAACTCCGTCCCAAAAAAAAAAAAAAAAAAGAGTTCTTAGTCTGATTTAAATTTACTTAGCTTGTGAGACATCTGCAAACATGTTGTTAACCTTAAAGCCAACTTCCTGTGAAAGACATCAATGTGCTTACCAGACAAGGTGGGAGGGGTGACTGTGAGGGAGCTGCTTACCTGCTTCCTGTAACAACTGAAAAATACAACTGGTGATTTTATTTGAGATTGCAGCTTTTCCTTCCAGGTGATTCTTTCTGGCTGCATTTCCTGCTGTAATCTGGTCCTTGGACTGCAGGAGGACTTTTCCTGGACTATCTAACAATTCGTAGACTTCTTTTGTTTTACCCTCATACAATTTTTTACCAATGTTCAGTACTGTGGAAATAAAATGGAAATAGATCACAATTCAGAAAGAAATTTCCTGAATACTGAAGACTAAGTCATCTAGAATGATGACTCACTAAATATACAGTGATTAAGTAATATTAATAAAAATTAAATCATCTGCATAAAATCATATACTCTACAATGTACTTCTCATTATTACATTTGAGTCACATAATTTTGTGAAGAATTTTGATTATGTAAATTATTATAGAAATTAGTAAAGCAGAAACCAAAAAGGCTGAGGGGTCATGCAGTTAGGAAATATAAGAGCTAGATAAAATTCTAACTCCTCTGACATCAAATCCTGTCCTCTTTCCACTATTAACCTGCCTCTCATGGCAGAACCGAACTAGAATTAAAATTAAGACACATTAAAAGTGACGTAAATATACTAGTATTTTCATAGACACACTCACAATATAGTTTTGAGTAGCTCCCAGGAAAAAAATGTGATTTTTGCTGATATTTGCTTTTTTGCAGGCAAAATGGGAACATTCAGCCAGATGGGTTTCTTGATTTCAAGTTAATATTCAAGGAGGCATACTATTACATTGAAGTTAGCCCATTTGGAAGCACCACTCTCTATTTCTTAATGCCTCCATTAACCCTTTCTCTTCACTAACAGTTTAAAGAAATCGTGAGGAAGTGAGCACAAAGGAATCCAATTTTGATGCTGATCACAAGAACTAAGAAGTACATGAAAGGACAATTTAGAGAAAGATTAAAAATAATAGATGTTTTGGAACTTAAAATTTCCAAAGGGAGAAATCAGCCCTCATGCCCCCAGAACACTCTCAGTAACAACATTTTCCCAATGTATCCATGTGCCAAGGGATATGCCAGTAAATAAGAATCTCTGCTCTCAAGAGACCTGAGTCTGAGGAAAGTTGATATTAAATAAGACATCATAATAATAGAATGCAATAAATACAGACTACGGAACTAGTCTAGATATTAGAAAAGGAAGTCTACAAGAAAGTGACATGTTGCGATCTGAAGAATGATCAAAATTTAGCCAAAAGAGAAAAAGGGGTAGGTAGTGTTGATGAATAATAAATACAAGGTGGTCAATGTGGATTGCAGAACTTCAGTCTGATTGGAACTGGAGCTCTGGGTATATGTACATTGCTGTTGAGCAGGGAAGGGGTGGGGACTGCAACTAAGCTGTAGAAAAGAATGGCAGGAGACAAGACTTGGGAGTTGGACAGGGGCCACGTCACCAGCTAATGGAGGTAACCATTAAATATTTATAATTTAGTTAACAGTTGCCACTATAGGGTACCTAATCTAGAGGATGAATCCCTACTCTCCCTAATGTAATGTCTAGACTCACTGACACAGTTAAAAAGCCCCTTCAAGATACAGCCCTGGCTTACTGCTCCAAATTCTTATTTGTCTATTTCCTATCTAGAACTCCAACATGTTTAATTCTTAGAACCTTCCTTCTGGGGCTTCTGACAATTTCTTCTTTCCTAGGCCTGGAAAACTTCCCCTCCATTTTGCTACACATCCTTCTGGTTTCACAAGTCATGCTGGTTGAGTTTAGACTTGATCCTAAGAAGAGCTATAAGGCTTTTAAGTGCTGAAGCAAAATGGTATTTGGAAAGATCATTATGGTTTCTGTATGGACAATGAAGGGAGGAAGGGCTGGGTGAACAAAAACTAGAGCCTGGGAAACCAGTTAGGATGTTGTTGCAGTAACTTGAACAAGAAACGTCCTGGCCAGGTGTAGTGGCTCATATCTGGAATCTCAGCACATTAGGAAGCCCAGGTGGGCGGACTGCTTTAGCTCAAGAGTTCAAGACCAGCCTGGGCAATATGGCAAAACCCCACCTCTACCAAAAATGCAAAAATTAGCCCACATGGTGGTGCGTGCCTGTAGTCCCAGTTACTTGGGGAAGTCGAGGCTGCAGTGGGCCAAGATTGTGCTATTTCACTCAAATCTTTTTTTTTTTGAGACGGAGTTTCGCTTTTGTTACCCAGGCTGGAGTGCAATGGTGCGATCTCGGCTCACCACAACCTCCGCCTCCTGGGTTCAGGCAATTCTCCTGCCTCAGCCTCCGGAGTAGCTGGGATTACAGGCACGCGCCACCATGCCCAGCTAATTTTTTGTATTTTTAGTAGAGATGGGGTTTCACCATGTTGACCAGGATGGTCTCGATCTCTTGACCTCGTGATCCACCCGCCTCGGCCTCCCAAAGTGCTGGGATTACAGGCTTGAGCCACCGCGCCCGGCCTGTTTCACTCAAATCTGCGTGACAGAGTGAGACCCTGTCAAAAAAAAAAAGAAATGTCTTGGTCTAAGCAAAGAGTAGTGGGCAAAGATGCAAGACATTTAAGACAGTGGCCTTGAGAATTCAGCATGGAGGATAAAAGAGAAGGAAGAGTATAGAGCAGTGAGCCATGTGCAGTGGCTCACACCTGCGATTCCAGCACTTTGGAAGGCTGAGGTGGGCAGATCACTTGAGGTCAGGAGTTCAAGACCAACCTGATTAACATGGTGAAACCCCGTCTCTACTAAAAATACAAAAAATAGCAGGATGCCATGCTGCATGCCTGTAATCCCAGCTACTCAGGAGGCTGAGGCAAGAGAATTGCTTGAACCTGGGAGTTGGAGGCTGCAGTGAGCGAAGATCAAGCCATAGCACTCCAACCTTGGGCTTGAGAGTGAGACTGTCTCGAGAAATAAAAAAGTATCCAGGGCAGATAAAGAAATTAACGTTTATGTAAATTAATATGCAATAAGCCTGGCAAAGTTTGTATCGGTTTGTATCGAATGCCCCTCCTCTTAATTTAGTTGAATCTGTATTACTTAGCCATTAAATAGGGTAGGAATTTCAATTAACAGGTAGAAACAACATTAAGAAACAACCATATGTGACATACGCTACCAGTGCCAAAATGAAGGCTACAAATTTGTAGATGAATTCAGAAAAGACTGATGAGGACTAAAAATGGTTCATGGAATTGAAATTTAAGAGTCTGTGAAAGCACAAAGCATTGAGAAATTCTAGGACTCTGCTGTCCAATAAGGCCAGCCACTAGAAATGAGGCTATTACAAGCTGAGATGTGTGTGATTTAAGTGTTAAAATATACCCTGCATTTGACATGAAAAAAATGCAAAATACCTAAACAGTTTTTCATCTTGATTCCATGCTGAAATGTATCTTGTGTATATAGGGTTAAATATATTAAAACTTGCTCACGTCTGTAATTCCAGCACTTTGGGAGGCCGAGGTGGACTTGAGGTCAGGAGTTCCAGACCAGCCTGGTCAACAAGGCAAAACCCCCTTCTCTACTTAAAATACAAAAATTAGCAGGGTGTGGTGGTGTGTGCCTGTAATCCCAGCTACTCAGGGAGCTGAGATAGGAAATCGCTTGAACCAGGGAGGCAGAGGTTGCAGTGAGCCTACACTGCACTCCAGCCTGGGCCACAGAGTGAGACTCTGTCCAAAAAAAAAAAAAAAAAAACCCCCCACAAAAAACACATATATGTATATATATATATATATGTGTGTGTATGTCTATATATATAGACCGACACACAAACCCATTACACCAGTGGTTTTTTTTTTTTTTTGGTTTTAAAATGTGGCTCCTAAGATAAATTTACATTATATTTCCATTAGCCAGCAATGCTCTGGGGAAAACATAAATAAAATGTATATAATGAAAAGCAAACTTTGGTGAATTAACCTGACTGGAACATAAGCTAAGGATTCACGTTAGAGAAAAATGAAAGTTAGGGGTGAAGAGGTAGAAAGGATAGCAATATTCAGGATTTGGAAGAAAAGGCATTTCAGACTGGATTTAACATCTCTAGAGACGCCATGAAACACTTTTACCTTTTAGAGACCATAAAAGTGACATTTTAGAAAAATCAACCTGCCAATGGTATGCAAAATGGAAAGTATTAGAGCAAAGATTTTAGAGATTTGTCAGTTTAGAGGTACAGGACCATGACTGCAAGAAACACTTTGGTCCAATGCCTTGATTTTAGGGAGCTGATAATATCTGAATGTTTTTTCCTGAGTCTACAACTTTCGAAAGCCGAAATTCAGTTACTTTCTATGTGGAAAAGAATGTACCGACCAGCCAACACAAACAATTTGCTTCACTACATTTATGGTAAGTGGGTGTGTGGAACAAACCAACGTTTTTGTTTGTTTGTTTTGTTTTTCCAGCATTAATAGCAAGAACAATCTTTCCTAAGGATCTGACCACCTCGGGACAAACTGATAGCGTAACTTTGTAAATTGATCAATCCAAAGTCGAAGCAAGAAAACTTTTGCCTGCGGGTTTTGGAGTTCTCCAAAGCCATCATGACATCAAAGGCTACTTCAACGCACATGCACACGCATCCTTGGCCTCAAAGACTGCTTAAACGCGCACACACACATACACACACAGACACAAAGACTACTTACACACACAACCCCCAACTAAGCTCTCGTGGCATCAAAGACTTCAGCGCACACACACACACATCTCCATGGCTTCGGACTACTTACACACACGCGCACACACACACACTCTCTCTCTCGTTTTTTTTCTTTTTTTGAGGCGGAGTCTCGCTTTGTTGCCCAGGCTGGAGTGCAGTGGTGCGATCTCGGTTCACTGCAACCTCTGCCTCCGGGTTCAAGCGATTCTCCTGCCTCAGCCTCCCAAGTAGCTGGGATTACAGGCATCCGCCACCATGCCCGGCTAATTTTTTGAACTTTTAATAGAGACGGGGTTTTGCCATGTTGGCCACGCTGATCTCGAACTCCTTGACCTCAGGCGATCCACCCGCCTCTGCCTCCCAAAGTGCTGGGATTACAGGCGTGAATCACCGCTCCTGGCCTCTAGATCGGTTTTTCAAAAGTTTCAATTATTAACCTTAGAAATGTCATTAACCTAACGGGCAAAGCAAGACTCAGGTTTGAGGAATCAACACCAGATTTGCTTCTATTTTGCAATAGCTATTGATTATTAATAATACTTCCAGACACTTTTCCAACCCCGCTATTTCTCGTTCTCCTCTGCTTTGCTCCTTCTCCCGGAGGCAGCAGAATAAGTTCAGGGAGGCCCAGGATTGCCTGGGCTACGTGTGCGCCCCAACGGAGACCTAGAGGCGCGGCCGCAGGGAGTCCGGATAGAGCTCCGGGGCTCGCAAGTGGCCGCGAGCTCACGGCCACCTCACGGCCGGGGGGTCAGGGAGACCATGGAGGGCCGGGACGCCTGTTACTCACCCTCAGCTGTCGCCATTATCCTGAGTGGGCTGAGGGCTGCGACCGCGCCGGGAAGCGAGGCAGAACTCTAGAAAAGAAGGGTGGTCAGAGAGGCTCGCGGGGCGGAGAAGGAGGCAAGGCCCACAGACACGCCCCCTGGCGGGGACGCGCGACCCTGCGCCACTCTCTTCCAGCACCGCGACAATTGCAGAACCAAGAGGGGCCTAGGCGGAGAGTGGAACGTGGACCTCTGAAGAAAGAACTCCCCGGAGGCTTCCCGCCGCGCAGGCGCAGGGACACAACCCCGCCTCCGGGCCGCCCGGCGCTGGCGCAGTGCCGCGACAGGCGAAAAGTGGCGCGCACTGGCAGCCCCTCCCCACTCGGCGGAAGCTCGCAGACCCCGGCCCTTCCTCGGCTGCGGGAGCGGCTCAGAGGTTGGAGCGTACCAAGTCGTGATTGCCTTGGGGAGGCATGTGGGGAAGGGCATATGAAAGCTAAATGCTCTGAAAGAGAAATGACATTAAATCCGTTATTCCCATTACGCTAGTCTTCGCTGCTTGAAAATAACGTAGATTTCCACGTGCCACTAATACGGCTTTCCAGACAGCTCTTAGGGGAGGGCTAGCTCCACCCCTCATCATCCGGGGCACCGCCCCTCAGCCGCGGGGCCGCCTCTCCACCTTCGCCCGTTGGTGGGCTCGGAGGGGGCGTGGCAGGGCCGAGCTGGCCACACCCACCTAGGGGACAGCGCGCGCCGCCGCAGTAGCTGGGGCCAGCCTCAGGGAAGGAAGCGCCCGTCGTGAGCGCGAGCTTCTGAGCCCGACGGGCCGAGCTGGCAGCTGGTTGGTCCTTTAACCTTGGCCGCAGAGGCAGATCCCTCCACGTGCTTTCTGCGGCGACATGGAGCTAGAAGAGTTGGGGATCCGAGAGGAATGTGGCGTGTTTGGCTGCATCGCCTCAGGAGAGTGGCCCACGCAGCTGGATGTACCGCATGTGATCACTCTGGGACTCGTGGGGCTGCAGCACCGGTGAGCAACAGGGTAGGGGTGGTAGGGGCGTGCGTCTTCATCTTTTGGAACCGCTTTCCGCAGTCGGCGTTCTCGTGAGCGTCGAGGGCTGGGAGGACCTGCCTCTCCGACCTGAACTGGTAGCTGGCTGTGGCGTCGACCTGGTTGCCTAGGTGGGCACGTGGGGCGCCTCGTTTCCAGGAACTTTAGCCTGTCCTGCCCACCTTTCCAGCCTCTCATGCCCTTTAGGGGCTCTCTCCTTCCCCGCCCCCCGGTGTGTGCATCCCTCCAGAGGCTGGCCAGCTTGTAAGGCTCTGGTTTGCTTGGTCTAGCTGGGTCAGGGCTCCTTCCCCACTGCTTGTGGGTTCTAATCTCCCCGAGCCTGTGGCTGCTCCTGTAATAGGTTAGTGTGGCGTGGCGGCCGGTCCAGGGCCCACAACACCTAAAGGTTTTCGCGCGGGGCCTCCAACCACCACAAGCTTTTGTTTGCAGTGGCAGAGCTATTGAGCAGATGGATTTCAAAGTAGTTATCGCTATGGGAAATTGAGGATCCTAGACTTAAGACCCACGGAAAGATGACTAGTTGATGTTCAGAAGGACTACCGGTAGTAGATGTCAAATAAATTAAGTGAAAATAAACCAACCATAGGGAATAGTGCATCTGGAAAAGATTCATTGATAGACGTCTTACCTAATGAATGAAAACGTTGGTAATAAGATGACAAAAAGTAACTCCCTTCTTCAAAAGGGGAGTAGTGTCTCTGACAAGATTCATACACTTGATTTTGAAAAATTGGGAGATCCCTTCGAGTTAAAAAAAAGAGTTTGCTCGGGGATCTTTCCTTTTCTTACTACCTGACTTAACTGGAAGTTGATATAAATTATTAATCTAGGGTAAGAGACACAAACCTGGGTTTGATATCTCACTGAAAGGTAATACGGTAATAACAACATCTAGTACAGTTAAGGAACTTGGCAATAACACTTAACAGCAAAATGGGTGCAACATGTATTAATGCATTCCAAATGATTAGCTTTCCCTCAACCAAACTCAAATTTGAAGTACTTTTTGCTGTTTTCCTTGTCCCAAATACTTGAATTTCAGTTACACATTGTATGTTTACTGTAGAACTGAGAATGTAGGATGAATCAAAAAGAATATTTTTTAACTTGCATAACTCCAATCTTGGATAATTATGGGTTGACCATAATAGATTTCTTTAAAAAAAAAAAAAAAACCAGCCGGGCGCGGTGGCTCAAGCCTATAATCCCAGCACTTTGGGAGGCTGAGGCAGGTGGATCACGAGGTCAAGAGATCGAGACCATCCTGGTCAACATGGTGAAACCCTGTCTCTACTAAAAATGCAAAAAAAAAATTAGTTGGGCACGGTGGCGTGTGCCTGTAATCCCAGCTACTCAGGAGGCTGAGGCAGGAGAATTGCCTGAACCCAGGAGGCAGAGGTTGCGGTGAGCCGAGGTCGCGCCATTGCACTCCAGCCTGGGTAACAAGAGCGAAACTACATCTCAAAACAAACAAACAAACAAACAAAAAAAACCCCACATACAATGAAAGGATTAGTTACATAATCCAAGGAGAAAGTAAACTCTTGATTATGTGGTAGTTCTGAGCCACATTAGTTTGTAACATTCTTAGAAGTTACCGCCTGTGCCTGTGGCGGTGGCTCACGCCTGTAAACCCAGCACTTTGGGAGGTTAAGGCAGACGGATCATGAGGTCAAGAGATCAAGACCATCCTCACCAACATGGTGAAACCCCATCTCTACTAAAAATATGAAAATTAGCTGGTAGTGTTTTTGGATACTCTGTCATGGAAGTGGGGGAGAATCTAGAGGTCTTTAGGGTTGCTTGGTGGTCTATAGAAAATATATATGAACTGTTCTCCACTATATTTACTTTTTTGCCAAAGTTATACAGGAAGTTTTCATCCCCCTTTCTTCTCCCTTTTAAATGTGTGCTTGAAGAAAACGAGGCTTTTTTTGTTTTTAAGACCAAGTCTTGCTCTGTTGCCCAGGCTGGAGTGCAGTGGTGGCAATCTTGGCTCACCGCAACCTCTGCCTCCTGGGTTCAAGTGGTTGTCCTGCCTCAGCCTCCCGACTAGCTGGCATTACAGGCACTCACCACCACGCTTGGCTAATTTTTGTATTTTTAGTAGAGACAGAGTTTCATCATGTCAGGCTGGTCTTGAACTGCTGACCTCGTGATCCTCCTGCCTGGGCTTCCCAAAGTGCTGGGATTACAGGCATGAGCTACCATGCCGGGTTGGGTTTTTTTTTTAATGAATACAATTTGATTCCTGGTTACCTGTATCTGTTTTCTATAGTTGCTTTTCTGTGAAAGAATTACAAGATTAAATAATACCAGATAAGGACAATAATGATGTGATTATGTGGTTTTGAGGAACAAATGTATTACTGAAAAACAATTTAAAGTTTTTCTTGTTTAGGCATAGAATGTTTAAGGTGTGCAAAGAGGGCTAGTTCTCACCCATAATCCAATTCAGTTCAAAATTTTACATGAGCTAAAGTGTCATCCTTTGGGAAGACTGATTCTGATTGGAAGAACAATGAAACTCCCTTTTATGTTTTGGAAACACAATTATCTGCTGCTCTAAACTGATGGATAAGGGCCAGAACAAAACTAAGAACTAACCTTTTTTTTCTTTTTTTGAGACAGGATCTTGCTCTGTCACCCAGGCTGGAGTCCAGTGGTGCCACCTTGGCTCACTGCAACCTCCTGGGTTCAAGCTATTCTTGTGCCTCAGTCTCCTGAGTAGCTGGAATTAGAGGCATGCATCACCATGCCTGGCTAATAGTTTTAGTAGAGACTGGGTTTTGCTTTGTTGGCCAGGCTGGTCTCTAACTGCTGGCCTCAAGTCATCCTCGCACCTAGGCCTCCTGAAGTGCTGGGATTACAGGCATGAGCCATGGCACCCCACCAGAACTAACATTTTTGTATGTCATTGAATCTAGGAACGTCAAAACTGGAGCCTAGTTAGGTTGTCATAGCTTAATAGTAGTTTAGTTACATATATATACATATGTGTATACGTATACACATATATACACATATGTGTATACGTATACACATATATATACGTGTATCTATATATTATCCATATCTATATCTATATCTATATCTATATATATATGTAGTATACCCTGAGAAGTCGTGGTCTGTTGCAGAAAGCTGTTTCCACTTTCTCACCCTCATTCACTCACTGGTTAGTTTTAAAACAACTGCAAAAGGAATTTATTTCTTATATATTATCTTTTTTTTTTCTTTTTGAGACAGGGTCTCACTTTGTCACCTAGGCTGGAGTGCAGTGGCACGATCTCGGCTCACTGCAACCTCCAATTCCCAGGTTCAAGTGATTCTCGTGCCTCAGCCTTCCGAGTAGCTGGGATTACAGGCACCTGCTGCCACACTTGGCTAATTTTTGTATTTTTAGTAGAGATGGGGTTTCACCATCTTGACTAGGCTGGTCTCGAACTCCTGGCCTAAGTGATCCACCCCCCCTCGGCCTCCTAAAGTGCTAGGATTACAGCCATGAGCCACCATGCCTGGGCAACTTTATCTTTATTTATTTATTTATTTTTGAGACGGAGTTTCGCTCTTGTTACCCAGGCTGGAGTGCAATGGTGTGATCTCGGCTCACCGCAACCTCCGCCTCCTGGGTTCAGGCAATTCTCCTGCCTCAGCCTCCTAAATAGCTGGGATTACAGGCATGCACCGCCATGCTCAGCTAATTTTTTGTATTTTTAGTAGAGACAGGGTTTCACCATGTTGACCAGGATGGTCTCGATCTATTGACCTCGTGATCCACCCGCCTCGGCCTCCCAAAGTGCTGGGATTACAGGCTTGAGCCACCATGCCCGGCCAACTTTATCTTTAAGAAGATGGAATCTAGAAGGTGAGATTTATACCATTTTTGCTTTGTATTTGGTTTAGTTTTTTGTCTTGGGCATAATCTAATCTAATATATTTTGTCCTGGAGTTAACAGAATACCTGGAAGGTATATTAGCTATTTCATATAAAAATAGAGTATCAGTTAGTAAACAGCCATGCACTGGATATTTCACCGAGATGGGTTCATCCAGATGTACAACCCCTTTTTAGTAATTCTGGCTATCTTCAGAGTTATTCCGTAGCTTTGCTTTCTGAAGGGGAATTTTCAAATGTCCTTTTGGCTATAAACTGTGCATACATGTGTTGTGGGTATGTTCATGCTAGATTCATATAATCACATGCTGTTTTGGTACTGAAAACATCATCTCAGTAGTTTGCAGAGTTCTGAACAAACCAGACATCCCTTCTTAGAGTAAACATATTCATCTTTAAAACACAGTCACATTTTATAGAGACCTGAATGGCCTGGACATATTTGAAGATTCCTTAGATTTATCCCATGAATCAGCTAGTTAGCCTTTCCTTGATTCATTGTGAGATAAGCATACTCTTCCCTTCAGTGAATTATCACTTCTCTGGGTTAGGATTTGAACCTTACAATGACAAACATTTTCATACTACTTCTAAAAATTTATAAGATTTACCTGATGAAGTTGAGTTTCCTCTCTGCAGAAACATTCTGTAGAATCTTTTGGTTCTGTTATTATGCTTTGAGGAAACTGATTCGTAATGATCTCAGGCGCACTTTTCTTAAGAGGTAGAGACACTGTTTCTGCAAACAAGTACAGAACATTACCACTAGAAAGGCACTTGTGAGAATGAGAGATGCACTCAGTCAAACGTCTGTGGGCCTAGTTCCCAGTTAATCTTCATTTAGTTTTGTAGAGAACACAGGATTTGATTGCCAGAGAACTTATTTTGGGCTGCCAAATTAAGGCAGGGGATATCTTATCTTAATTTTGATTTTCATGTTTGATTGAAAATGACCAAATATGTAACATTGCTGTAGTGTTTTACTTTTACACTCCCTTAATCTATAACCTGTATCTAATCAAGTAAAGTAATTTTTGGTTTGAGGAAGTGACTTATTTAAAAAGTGTCCTTTCAAATTGTTCCAGTCTTTGATTTTGAGAGAATTCTAATTATTTTATAATTCAGTGATTCTTGATTTAAAATAAGTGTTTTCGATTCTTCCATTTATAACTACTTTTTTAGAACTGTGCTTTTTGCATTAGTCTGAAGCAGAATTTACCTGCCCCCAAAAGTCTCCAAGTACCACTGCTTGGTCATTCTGGTCAATATTGGAAAGAGCTCCTTAACATACAACCTGAAATCTAGCCCCAGGTTTTCCAGTAACACCAGTTTAATCTTGGGCAGGTCTCCTAACTTCAGAGTCTGTTTCCTCATTTGTTGGTCTAGATTTGTGTATTGTAAGGGCTAATGCTCAAATTCAGTGGGCTCAGAATGATACTTTTGTGCGGTTAACCCTTAGCTGCTTCTCATTTCAGGAAAACTGCTAAGGGTTAATCGCACAAGAGTTTTATCTGACTTGCATTTATATCCAGGAGTGGAAAAATACACTTTTCAGTTCACTTGAGATTACAGGTTATAAGGGGAAGAGGAATTTGTTGAACTCCTATAATGTACATCTAAGGCACTGTGGTAGATACTGGAAATACTGTACCATACAGGGCAGATGTGGTTCCTGCCCTCGCAGAGAGGCCTCATTGGTTCAAGAGCACAGACTTCTCTATGTCTCAGTTTCCTCATCTGTAAATTGGGTATAATGATAGCACCTATGTTATAGGGTTGTGGCTGGGACTAAATATGTTAATATATGTAAAGTGCTTAGAACAGTGCCCGGATATATGTATATCCTATGACCCTGCCTTCCACTTCTGAGTATTATACTCAACAGAAATGCATACATATGTCCATTGAGAGGCATGCAATTATTCATAAAAACTCCAATCTGGAAACAACTGGAATGTCCAACAGTGAAATAGATTTGAAAAAGTTATGGGATGTACGTTTATTTATTTATTAATTAAATATTGAGATGGGGGTCTCACCATGTTGCCCAGACTGGTCTTGAACTCGTGGGTTCAAGTGATCCTCCTGCCTCAGCCTCCCAAAGTGCTGGGATTATAGACCTGAACCATTGACTGCACCTGGCTGGGATGTATATTTTTACAATGGATTATTCTACAGCAATTAAAAAAAAAAACAGACTGAGTAAAATTATGGGTAAATCTCATAAACAATGTTGAATGAAAGAAAAGTATATACTGTATGAATCCCAAACTAATCTATGGTGATAGAAGTGAAAATAGTGATAATGTTTACTGGGGCTGGAAGATGATTAATGTCTGGGAGGCTTTTAGGGTGCTAGTAAGTTTTATGTCCTGAGTGGTGGGTTTGGGGTGTTTACTTTGTAAAATTTTGTTTTACTCTTCAATTTTTTTGTGTTTACTAAAAAACAATTTCATAAATTATAAATCTATAAAACACTAAAGCTGGATTATTTTAGAGATCCAGAGAAATGCAGTGATTAGCCCTGTGTGAGCTAATCAAAGAGAGACTGGAACTCAGGTTTTCCTATTATCAGTATTGTGAGCATTTTCTTTCTTCTACATGGTATATTGCATTATATTATCTTTCTGATGTCTGTGGTGGGTTCGTTTGGAATTACAGCTCCCATTATTAGGTTGGCTTCTGAGTTTGACTTACTTTCAGACTTATTAAAATGTCATATTCATTATTGACTACCTTTGGGGAACTGTGGATTTTTTTCTTATTACATCTGTTAACAATGATTGTAACAATCACTGCAAAGTACAATTTAAAGAACCACAGTAACTGAATAGTTAATCTAACTCTGGGCAAGTTTTCATTTGCTTGCAGTGTTACTCTCACTCTTTTTCTTCCTTCTTCTTTTAAAACATAAAATCTAGCTCCTGCAGAAACTTTCACTCAATGAGCTATGAAAGAAATTATTTCTCAGCATTCTCTGCTCTAATACAGTTCATACACGATATATTTAGTCTAACTTATCAAGGACAAGAATAAATATCTCTGTTATCATGAAAAAGCAACAAGTTTTTCACTGTGTGGGAGAATTTGGCATTTCTCAGGTTCTTACCATTTTCATGCGCTTTTCTCTTGGAGCTCAAAGTTCCTTGGCTTTTGTTATGACCTTCAAATAATTCTTAAATAAAAACACAGGAAAAGAATCATTATATGACATCATCTGAAATACATTAGTTTTCAAGCGTTCAAGTATGCTAAAATAAGAACACTGAAGCAGTTGGACAGATAAAGAATGAGTTAAGAATTAAGAATATTTTGGTACAAGATTTAGAAAAAAGTTGAAACTTGGCTTAAATTAATAGGTACCTATTTCTAATGATTTAAATTAATAGGTACCTATTTCTAATGATTTTTAAGGGTCATTTGAGCATATGATAGTGTTAGGATTTTATTTTTAAAGAGTTTTTCTCTTGCTAAATGAAAATGCAAAGAGGAATATCTGGAATTTTTTTTTTGTTTATGTCAATTCCAAGGTTACCATGTTTCCAACTGGCAGTTCTGAGAGTTGGTTGTCTTAGGATGCATTCAACTTCTTCATAAAATCTCATTTTTCTTTGAGGGTTGCCATTCTTTCTTTGTAAAATGCTATATTCATATTTTAAATTTTTATATTTGGTACAACATTGTTTCCGGTCTCTGTCTATCCCAAACTGTATTCATCTTCTGGCAATTTCCTCAAATATTTTCTTGTTTCTTTTGGCCCCTTCAAGCATTCGCTTAATTTTTTCATCAGACCATATTTGTATCAATGCTCTGAACCTCATTGTCACACCAGTATTTTCCAGCCTCTGTGTCACTCACTGTTATAATCTGTAAATGACTCTTAGCATCTTCTAAAGGATTACCTACAAATCAACATGATCTATAATTATTCAAACATAGATAAATCTTGGATTTGAATATCATTCACTTAAAGCAACTCGAATGGCATAAAGAACCAAGAGTAACATAAGCAAACAATAACTCCAGTATGAGTCAAAAGAAATTTTGTGTGCATATTTAAACAGTATATTCTAAAAATTATTAGACTGTTCCCCATTATTAGTGAGAATAATTGAGCTGCTTTTCATCATAGGTGATCTTCATTGGATATTTATGAATATGGAGGGTCTCAATGTTTACTTAATTTCTTTTAGTGAGAAGTGGGTATAGACATTTTCTTTCTTACTTTACCATATTCTCTACCAACTCAGGTATAAGGAAGCATTTTTAGGTAATACACAATAGAGATCTTCTTTATAACTACTTAAAATGGTATATACTAGACTTCACATATCAAAATGACATTTAAAATTTGCCAATTTAGACCCTGCACTGGACCCAGTGTTATTTTGGGGTGCAGTGGGGCTGTCCACCACTTCCGAGGCAATACATAAAAAGTCTTTCTCTGACAGAAAATAAGCACACTAGCAGTTTAAGTTTGATGTTAACAAAACTATAATCTACTTTTGCAATTGGAGATTATGCTGAAAAAGCAGTAGGGCTGGATTCCAGCATGAAAGCTGTAACCTTAAAGCCTAGAACCTTTGCTATCTTTAAACATATTTAAAAATGACCTTAACCGGGTTGTGCTGGCATGTGTCTCTAGTCTGCTTCTCAGAGGCTGTGGCAGGAGGATCATTTGAGTCCAGAAGACTGAGGCTGTGAGCTCTTATTACACCACTGCGTTCCGGCCTTGGTGACAGAGCCAGACCCTGTCTGAATGAATGAATGGCACTGTAGGTTTATCTCCTTAAAAATCTTAGAGTATCCTGTTTTGACATCACAAGGAAGTATGCTGCACTTGGGAGTATGATGGCACTTTTAGACCCAGTTTGGTAACATTTGTTTATTGTGACACTTTAATGCTTGACTAAAAGCTCTTATGTCAGTTCTCATATGTAACTAAGAATGATCCTTATTGCAATACATATAAAGAAATAGGCCGGGCGCGGTGGCTCACGCCTATAATCCCAGCACTTTGGGAGGCCGAGGCGGGCGGATCACGAGGTCAAGAGATCGAAGACCATCCTGGTCAACAAGGTGAAACCCCATCTCTACTAAAAATACAAAAAATTAGCTGGGCATGGTGGTGCGCACCTGTAGTCCCAGCTACTTGGGAGGCTGAGGCAGGAGAATTACCTGAACCCAGGAGGTGGAGGTTGCAGTGAGCCGAGATTGTGCCAGCCATTGCACTCCAGTCTGGGTAACAACAGTGAGACTCCGTCTCAAAAAAAAAAAAAAAGAAATAAAAGACTTAAGATTTACTGTTCTTGGCAGTTTTCACATTGAGACATTAGTGGAAGAGTTTGACCAGGTCAAGTAAGACAACCAGACAGGAATATAAACAGCTAGTGGAACTTAGATGCTTAGCCCAATAAATATAATTTATTTTGGTATACCTGTATATGTATAGGATGCTAACAAGTGAACTGGGGGAAACTCCACAGCAAATGTTGATTATGTTGGATTTCTGAGCGGAAGCCTATTTAATGTGTGATATAGTACTCATCCTAGCTGTACTTTCCTATATACTGGGACATTATTATTATCATTTAAAAATACTCTATGGCCTGTGGGAAAACTTAAATTTAAAAATTCTTTACATATAAAAGATCAGAAGAAGCGAAAGAAAACTTACTCTGGGATACCTTATGAAAACTACAACCAGTAAGTGGGCATGGCAACTGATGATGTACAGCAGGGGGAGGTCTACTCCACAAAGCTTTCCAACAGTCAGTTATTCTCATCTTAAATTCTACTAGGTTTCAATTCTGAGTAATTTTTCAGGCCTTATGGAATTTTTTTTCTTTTTAAGAGATAGGCCCTCACTATGTTGCCAAGGCTGGCCTGGACCTCTTGGCCTCGAGATCCTCCTGCCTCAGCCTCCCAAATAGCTGGGACTACTCCAAATAGCTGGTGCACACCCCCATGCCTAGTGCCTCATGGAAATTTAAAAATGAGTTCAAGTCACTCTTGTTGGATATAATTTTTAAAAGATGGTGATAGAAATGTAAAATGGTAAGTCATGGTGGAAAACAGGTAGTTCCTGAGAAAGTTTAAGCGTATGCCGTATGACAAGGCATTTCCACTCCTACATATAAACCCAGGAGAATTGAAAACATGTTCACCTAAAAACATGTACCTGCTGTGGAAAAACAGTATGGCTGGTCCTGAAAAAATTAAACACAAATTACCATATGATCTGTAATTTCACTTCTGGGTATATATCCAAAATAATTGAAAGCAGGGACTCAAGCAGATATTAATACACCTACATTCATAGCAGCACTATTCATAATAGCCAAAGGCAGAAACAACCCAGATGACCACCAGTGGATGAATAGATAAACAAAATGGTGTATCCATACAATGAAATATTATTTAGCCTTAAAAAGGAAGGAAATTCTAATAAATGCTACAACATGGAGGAACCTTGAAGATAAGTGAAATAAACCAGACACAAATGGACAAATATTGTATGATTCCACTTACATTGGGTACCTAGAATAGTCAAATTTACAGAGACAGAAAGCAGAATAGTGGTTACCACTAGCTAAGGAGAGTTGGGATAGGGGAGTTATTGTTTAACAGCTACAGAAGTTTCAGTTTGGAACGATGAAAAAGTTCTGGAGATGGAGAGGGGTGATGTTTGCACAACAATGTGAATGTACTTATGGGTATAATGGTAAATTTTATGTATATTTTACCAAAATGGAAAAATAATCATACCAGAATGTTTATAGCAACAGTATTCATAAGAAGAGCCAGAAAATGGCAGCAACTCAAATATCTGTCACCTGGTGAATGGGAAAACAAAATAAAGTATATTCATAAAGTGGAATATTATTCAGCCATAAAAAGGAATGGAATATTGATATATGCTACAACATGGATGGAGTATGAAACAAAAGAAGACAGATATAAAAAGCTGTATATTGGAGGGTACAACTTATGTCCAGAATAGGCAAATCCATAGAAACAGAAAGGAGGTTCATGGTTGCCCGGGTTTACTGAGGTGTGGACAAGCAGTTAAACTACTAATGAATATGGGGTTTCTTTGTGGGGTAATCAGAATGTTCTAAAAGGATACCGGTGATTATTGTATAACTGTGAATATACGAAAAACCACAGGGTTATATGCTTTAATTGGGTGAATTTGATTTTATGTAAATTACATATCAAAAAAGAAGAGTTTGAGAATAGAAAAGTAAAGACAGGTCAAGTGTACAGATTAATGCAATGATGACTTTGGGAAGTTATAGGGGAACTAAGGAAGTGTGAACTGCATTGCACCGAGCTTCCAAATCTTCCTCCGAGCCAGAGTTTTTATGATATGATTAAGTCAACCTCCAGCCTCACTCTCCTCCGTGGAGGTCCCACTGGCACAAAGCTCCAACCCTCATCACATGGTTGGTCTTCAGTGACTAGCCTCCATCCTGAAGCTATCTGGGAACCCATCTAGAGTAGCCTCATTAACATAACAAAGATGCTATGTCTCTGGAAATTCCAAAGGTTGTTGATGCTTTGTGCCTGGAACAGGAGACCAAAACTAGATATATTCTTTATTATGCACAGCTTCTTAAAAGTTTATTAAATATTATCAACAGTACAAATTAGAAAAATCATGCCTTCATAATTAACAAGTTGCCTCTATTTAAGTTTAGCAGCACACCTATGTCTGAGCTTTCTTTTTTCACATTTATAAGTCTTGGGTTTTCTGAAGTTTTAGAAATCAGTTGTTCTCTATCTGGGTCTACTATTAGATTAAAATGAAAAGTAGTTCTCAGTAATATTGTGTCTCATATGATTAAAGTACATTAATTTATGTAACAATTTTCCTGCTAAGATTATACAAATTATAATAAATATATAAAAGTATTTAAATAGTCCATGTTTAAGGAAAATTATTTCCAATTTCTTTCTTTTGGAAGAGATAAATGAAGTCGAAGAAAACTAATTCTTGGCATACCCTTTGAGATGATAACAATAGATTCCTTAATGCCCCCTGCTGGCCATCTCATTGTGAATTTTTTGAATTATGGAAATAGTAAAGATTTTAATTTTGAAAATATGTTTTACTACAACCAAAAGAAAAATGGGCATTTTTAGGGTTATTCTTAGGTAAACATTGAGGTATTTCACTTGTGATTTTTAGGCTCAAGATCAGTGTGACCTCCTCTAATAGGATATACTTTACTACCATGGAATTTCTGTGCTTATTTTAGTGCGCCTGGTTCCACTCCTCTGACCTAAAATGGTTTAACTGTGACTGTCCTATAATAGAAAGCAGTGGCTTGCAAGAATGCACAGATAAAGAGGCATTCCAACTCATATAAATGGCAGTGATATTGGAGATGAATTAAGTCAATTTTGTTTCTCCGACTCAGAAGAGACAGGTAGGTGAAAAGATTGTCAAACCCAAATTTTCTCTTTTGGCAGAGTCCTTTCTCCTTTGATAACTTCTTGATTCCTTTTTTTTTTTTTTTAATTCTCCTGGCAACTTTCTTTTAATCTTGATTCCTTTTATCCTCTCTTGCTTGTGCCTCACAGACTGGAGAGGAAAATCAATTATGTATTAGATCCAAAGAACTAGTTAATTTAATTTTCTTGGGCCATTTTGTTTTACTTAATGTAGTAGGAATAGTCTGAAGAGTGATTCTTCTCCGTGATTAATTTCCTTCATATTCCATTAGTCATTAATTTTTAAGTGATAATTTATTGGCATTAGCAATTTCTTTTTTCCTGAATGGAATCAAATTGAAACTTCTGTGTTAATCAGACCTCTCCTGGTCTGAGCATGAGAGAACCTAGCTACGGTTTCCAGTGCTTGAGAATCGTTGAAAAGTACGGATACCTGAACTGACACCAACCTATTGGATCAAAATCTCCAGAAGCTCCAAGTTGGGAACCGATCTAGATATTCAGAATCCCAGGGGTCTACAGCTCTAGCTGGATTTTCATTTGAAGAAAGGAGTAGCTTATGGCTTATAGCATACATTTAAGATAGCAAAGAGAATACTTTTGGGGGACCAGATTTTTGGCCAGATGTCGAAGTTAACAATATGGAGCTATCATTAATAATAGCAACTCCAGTTTCAAAATTTCATCAGTGAAATAAATGAAAATGAAGTGATTTCTGTTTTTACATGTAAATACATGTTGTTGTTTTAAAGAAAGAGTGTTTCATGTAAATACATGTTGCTGTTTTAAAGAAAGTCTATTTCATGTGAATTTTTTTACCTGAGGATAAATAATCCATAGTTTTATACCTCAATACTACATTCTACATTCTTCCTAATAGGGGAGTGGCAATTTGTGAATCAATCAGTATCTATTGCAGGTGTACCTAAAATCCTTGCCTGTTGAAGTTTTTTTTCCTATATATTTAGCTGCTGAGATCCTTGTGGATTTTTATCTTTGCTTTGTATTTTCATGTGACCGTTTAATATAATTTCTAGAATAACTGTATTTGTCCTGTTTCATATTTTCTAAATATATTCCAAATATTTCATATTTGGCATGTTTACAAAAAAGAAAAACCCTTGTACTTCTGACTTAATCTTTTCCTTTTACATATAAAAAATTATCAACTGGGCGCAGTGGCTCGTGCCTGTAATCCCAGCACTTTGGGAAGCTGAGGAGGGCGGATCATGAGATTAGGAGATCGAGATCATCCTGGCCACCATGGTGAAACCCTGTCTCTACTAAAAATACAAAAAATTAGCTGGGCGTGGTGGCGCACGCCTGTAGTCCCAGCTACTCCGGAGGCTGAGGCAGGAGAATTGCTTGAACCCAGGAGACAGAGATCACGCCACTGCACTACATCGTAGGCGACAGTGTGAGACTCTGTCTCAAAAAGAAAAAAAATTATCTTGATGTTGTATTTCAGTTTCCAGAGGACTAACAAGCTAAAATCTTAATACTAAAGCTCATAACTTTTTAAATCTTTTTTCTTATTAAACAGTGTAGTAATATGATTTTCTTCCTGTTTTAAATTTTATTTTTAGTAATCTGATTTTCTTCCTATTTTAAATTTTATTTTCTTCCTATTTTGAATTTTATTTTTATGGGTTAAAAAAAAATAGAGACGGTTTGCCCAGGCTGGATTCAAACTCCTGGGCTCAAGTGATGCTTCAATCTTAGCATCCCACGAAGCTGGAATTACACAGGCAAGCACCACTCACCTGGTATAATTAGATTTT
This sequence comes from Callithrix jacchus, assembly GCF_049354715.1. Classification (NCBI taxonomy): domain Eukaryota; kingdom Metazoa; phylum Chordata; class Mammalia; order Primates; family Cebidae; genus Callithrix; species Callithrix jacchus. The sequence goes on from NC_133504.1 coordinate 140,324,861, forward strand.
TAACTCTTAATGACAAAAGCCATTGCTGTGAAACTAAAGAATCTGTCCTATCTGGTAAATCAAACAAATAGGTTTGCCAGGAGTATAGGAAAATTTTATTAACTGGTTTGTTAAATTAACATTGAGCTTTACTCTTTGTAAGGTTATGTGAAGCTTTGGACTGAAAGGCTAGGTACAGGTCTTTTTAACAGATAAACTTCAGCTTGGAGGCTTGGTGATCTCCTCCCCAATGTGGGTTTGTGTAGAAGACATAACTATCAGCAGGCACACAATCTCACCTCCACACCCTTAGTGCCTTATACCAGAGGGTAATGGTTCTCAAACTTGCTTGCATCATTATCACCTGGAAGACTTGTTAAAACAGATTGCTAGGCCCCAACACCAGAGTTTCTGATTCTGGATGGGGCCCAATAATTTGCCTTTTAAATAGGTTCTCAGTTAATGCTGATGCTGCTACACTTGGAGAAAAACAGCCATGGGGAACATTACTTCCATTAATTATTTTCGTCTTCCATTTATGTGTTTTGAGTTGTGATGCAACAGTAATTCATACAATGTTATAACACAATTTCTTAGGTATAGTAGCATCTATTAACATATAGATATGAAATCTAAAACCCACCATGAGGCACCACTCTCATGACCTCATTGATGGAAAGCTAGTTATCCTTCAAAGGCCCTGTCTCCCAGTATATCGCATTGGGGGTCAAGGCTTCAACACATGAATATTGGTGGGAGGAACACAGCTCAGGCCATAGCAGTGTCTGTTTTATAATAGCATTTTATGTATCTATTTTGTCACACACAAAAACAAAACAAACAAAAACCAAATAAAAATCAGAATATTTTTTTACCTGTGTCAGGACTTTGTTTTGTATCTGTATCTTCTATGTCTTCTGACTTATTACTGACTGAATCACCTTCAGCTACATCTCCAGCAATAGCTGTATGAACATAAGGGGAGATATATATAGGCTTTTTAAATTTACTTCAGAATCGTGTTTTATTTATTTAGATTATTTATTTGTTTGTTTTTGAGGCAGAGTTGCCCAGTTACACTCTGTTGCCCAGGCTGCAGTGCAGTGGTGCCATCTCAGCTTACTGCAGCCTCTGCCTCCCAGGTTCCAGGGATTCTCATGCCTCAGCCTTCGGAGTAGCTGGGATTACAGGCATGCGCCACCACATCTAGCTAATTTTTTGTGTGTATTTTTTAGTAGAGATGGGGTTTTGCCATGTTGACCAGGCTGGTCTCCAGCTCCTGGCCTCAAGTGATCCACCCACCTTGGCTTTTATAGGCATGAGCCACAGCACCTGGCCCGGAATCATGCTTTAAATCCTAATGTAGTATTTTCCTTTTTAAAGGGACCCTGATACTAAATATTTGCTTTTCCATAGGTTAGATTCCCTACCCTTAAGCATCTTTTTGTCACTGTAAATATTGGGTATGTATCTAGTCTCTAACCAGATCCTCTGACATAACTAATGGAATCATCTTTAGCTGCATCTCCAGCAATGACTGTATGAAGATACCATGCCCCCGCTGTTGGGGTGCTTTATCTGTAGTCATCTTACTAGCGGAAATGTATAGTTCTCTAGCATACCAGTTTCTTTCTTGCCCACCAGTGAAATATTTTGAAATTTCTCACCAGCATATCCATTCTCAACTGTCTATTCCCTGGAAACACACTCTCATCATATAAGCCAGATAATAGAATCTGGAGACACTGTGGTTAGTAGAGGTCTTTAAGACCATCTTGGTCACTCCTTCCCATTTTGGAGTTTGGTCTAGAACAGCCATCTCCAGTGTTTTTTGGCACCAGGGACTGGTTTCATGGAAGACAGTTTTTCCATGGACCAGGGAGTGCAGGGGCTGTGGTTTGGGTATGATTCAAATGCATTACATTTATTGTGCACTTTATTTCTATTATGCCACTATATAATAAAATAATTATATAACTCTCTATAATCTAGAATCAATGGGAGCCCTGAGCTTGTTTTCCTAAAACTAGATGGTCTCATCTGGGAGTGATGGGAGGCAGTGACAGATCATCAGGCATTAGATTCTCATAAGGAGCAGAGAACCTAGATCCCTCTCTTGCATAGTTCACAGCAGTCTTCGCTTCTCCAGTGTTCTAATCTAAAGTGATAATCTAATGTTGCTGTTGATCCGACAGGAGGCAACACTCAAGTTGTAATATGCATGATGGGGAGTATCTATAAATACAGATGAAGTTCGCCCACCACTCACTTCTGGCTGTGCAGCCCAGTTCGTAACAGGCCACGGACCGGTATCAATCCAGGTGTTGGGGACCCCTGGTCTAGAGGAGACATTTGGTTACTTGAGGTTCCACAGAGCCTTAGAACTTTGATTTCCTGAATCCTGGTCTAGAACTTGTTCAGTTTATTTCATGCTGTCATGTCTTTGTATGTATGTACTGTATCTCAATCCTTTGGTTTAAATATATTTTAAAGACATTTATGATGGGTCCCAGAGAAACTTACTACTTCTAAGAAAGTCTCATGTATTTTATACTTTTCTAAGTTCTTCAGTACTGTTTTTCTATTCTACTCAGTTTTACCACAATTAGTATGAAAATTTATTTTAACTTCTGCCATCTGGGGTTGCATATATGCTTTATTAAAATTGATCTATTTTAAACTTTATTTTGGGAATCCAGTTTTATTTTCTCCTTTTAGTATAACTATACTGTTTCTGTTCTGGGGGAGATCAAATATATACTAAATCTGTTTCATAGTAAATTCAGCTAGCTTGTCAAATAGAATGTAATGAAACCTATATAACTTACATATATAATATTCTTATGCTACTGAACATTCTCAATACAGGTTGAGCATCTCTAATCTGAAATCTGAAATGCTATAAAATCTGAAATGTTTTGAGCACCAACATGATGCCACATGTGGAAAATCATACACTTGACCTCATGTGATGGGTACAGTCCAAACTTTGTTTCATGCACAAAATTTTTTAAAATACTGCATATCATTAGCGTCAAGCTGTATATATGAAACACATGAATTTCATGTTTGGACTTGAGTGTCCTTTCTAAGATACCTCACTACGTATATGTAAATATTCTAAAATCAGAAAAAATTCTAAATCTAAAACACTTCTGATCCCAGGCATTTTGGAAAAGGGATCCTTGAACCTGTATGATGTAACATGATGTTAAGATGACTTTTCTTCACCTTCCTACCTGTCTGGTCCTTTCCCATTTTTATGTTGGCACATTCTGTGACAGGTTCTCCATCTTGGGATGCCTGGTCTCGTGATTTTTCTGTTTTATTGTGTCCCAGAATGGCATCCAACTCAGTAAAAAATTTCATACTCTTAGTCATGCCTAGGTCTTGTGCTGTTCTTACGATCTTGTATTCGTGTTTTAGGTTTTTGTACTTTGTTCTGCATTGCTTCCAGTCTCTCTCTATTCCAAATTTCTGAAGCTTGGCAGCAATTTGTTCAAATATCCTTTTATTTCTCACTGTTCCCTCTAGTTGTCGTTGTATGCTTTTATCAGACCAGACGTCTATTAGAGCCCTGACTTCTGGCACAGTCCAGTGCTTTCCTCCTTCATTTGCTACAGTTGGGATAAAAGTTGTGTTATTAGAGGGTTCCAATACTGACGTAGAGATACCTGCATTAGGTGGAGAGGTAAAAGAAATACGTATTATATACATCAGCAAGGTAAATAATTGGATGCAACATTATTAAAGAAAGCAATTTCCTCCATAGGAGATGGAGTAACAAATCATAGCTTAGCTTTTCTCTTAAACAGTGGGGAAACAAAATACAGAACCTAAACCTATTCATTATTATGCCAGTTACTGGCTTTAATAAAGTTGTGTTTTTTTAGTCAGATTTTGATCATCTTTCCTCCGTACCATTTCTTTCTCTTCCATACCACTCCTTTAGTATGTAGGGTGTATATCAGTATATAGTGAACGTTCAGTATATAAATGTGTAGCATTTACTGTAGAAAGCAATCATTACATAAGAAAATGGCTCATTGTATATAATTTGTTTTGAAGTAGGACTGGTACAAACAATTTAACTCCTTCCTTTTTTCTTTATCTTATGATTTCCTTTGGCTATATATCAGTCTACTGGGAATCATTTAAAAACCACCACTCTAGTACCTGCCTCATCTCTCATCCCCAGATAGCGAATCTAATGTATAGTGAGAGTTGAGAACTGAGGCTGCTCATGAGTTGAGTCACACAGAACAGTGTGACTCTGTTCTTCAGTGCTTATGTCTTAGAAAATTACAGAAACTAAAGCCATTTTAAATGAAGTATGTTCTTTTAATGGTAGGGGAATATGTCAGAAATTTCATAATGCCTTGCTCCTACGCAGTATGTCTCCACTTAGTTATAAATCCTTTAATATGCCATGCTGCGTATTAGGTTTCTAGCACAGTTTTACACTTCATTTACATTACTGACAGTACTTGACATTATATTGTAGACGTTTTGAACAACCATATTATCTTGCGTTTTTCTCAGATTTCATGTTCATAAGATAAGTAGGTTCATTTTTTGAATTATAAAATTACAAGCACATTAACTTTTTTTTTTTTTTTTGAGACAGGGTTTGAAATTGGATGCAATATTATTAAAGAAAGGAATTTTTGGTTGGGCCTGGTGGCTTAGGCCTGTAATCCCAGCACTTTTGGAGGCCAAGGCAGGTGGATTGCCTGAGCTCAGGAGTTGGAGACCATCCTAGGCAACAGGGCGAAACCCGTCTCTACAAAAAATGCAAAAATTAGCCATTCAGGAGGCTGAGGTGGGAGGATTGCTGGAGCCCAGGAGGTGGAGGTTGCAGTGGGCCGAGAATATGCCACTACACTCCAACTGGGGCGAAAGAGTGAGACTGTGTCTCAAAATAAGATAAAATAAAATAAATTTAAAAAAAAAAGAAAGTAATTTTTTTTCACCAAGGCTAGAGTGTAGTGGTGAGAACACAGCTCATTGCAGCCTGAACCTCCCAGGCTCAGGTGAGCTTCCAGAGTAGCTGGGACCACAGGCACACTGTGGTCATCCCTAACATTAACATTTTGTTTACATTTAAAATAATCTTCAAGATTAATCATAATTTATTTTGTTTCTTTTTTTCCCCGAGACTCTGTTGCACAAACTGGAGCACAGTCATGGCTCACTGCAGCCTTGAACTTCTGGGCTCAAATGAGCCTCCTGCCTCAGCCTCACAAGTAGCTGGGACTACAGGCAGGAGCGAACTGCACCTGGCCTATTTTTAACACTTTTTATAGGCATGGGGGTCTCACTCTGTTGCCCAGGCTGGTCTCAAACTCCTGGCCTCAAGTGATCCCTGACCTTGGACTCCCAAAATATTAGGGTTACAGATGTGAGTCGCTGTGCCTGGCCATAATTTAAAATTAAATATTACAATTAATGGTTCAGTAATATTTAATTGAGTTTAGGTTTTGGCCCCCATCATTGAAATGGTATTGTAATTAATAACTTTTGTCAGGTTCACTAAGGAAGTAGTTTAGATCCCAGCATCTATAATGAGTTTAGGTCATTGAAAAAAAACTTGATAGCATTTACGTGGGGTATTTTGTGGTGTATTTAATGTCTTTGCTTTGAAATGCTTTTCTGAATTTTTTTTTCTTACTTGGGTGACAAATAAGTTTTTCTATTATTTGAGTTAGAAGTAAGGTTTTTGCTTCTAGCTTCAGTACGAAATTAGAAGCAAAGACGAATTTATATTGAATTTAATTCGTTGGGTGATTAAAATTATTCTTGATCTGGTTGTGGCTCTGATGTTTACTTTCAAACATAAAATTCTGTTTGTCTTAATCCCTTGCCATGCTCATTACTATGTATAAGTTTAGCCATCAGATTTCTTATAATAGTTAAAGAGTAAAGTTTAGAAATTAAAGAACCAATATTTCTAGGAAACTTAAAGTTGGTAAAGAAATAATTTGCTTTAGAAATAATTTTTTTCAGTATGGGTTGGTAAAAAGGGAGGAAAACATACATTAATTCTGAGTGCTTCTTCCAGGAAAAATTGTTCATTTTCTATATTAGAAACCAATCTTATCTTCCAGTTTGAAATTAGATCAGTTTCACCCATATACTGTACCTAGTTCCACTGGTCTGACATGAGAAACCAAAAGTAAAGGATTTCCTGAGACATCTTCCTTATCTTCTGATGCAATTGATATTTTACCTGGAAATATAACAGAATTCCCCTTACAAATAACATGACTAATAATGCTAATAGCTTTAGCTAATTGTGATCATATTCTTGAAAATATATTTGTGATAGACATTTTTTAACAGAGTTGTATAATATGGTTTAAATATTTATGTATTTAAAGAGAAATCTAATTTTTTCTGTCCCATTGACATAGTCTATTTTGGGCTTCTACTAGAACTGTTTGATAATTCTGTAAGTTTTTAGAGATGGTTGCAGTTAGTTTTCAAGTTAAATTACATTTTTAAAATGTGGCATTTTATTTTTAATTGTATCTTGGGTGCTTTAACAGAGTAGGCACTTGCCAAATAATACCAGTAGTGTAAAAGAGGGGTCCTGCAATGAGATAGATAATTAGAAAATTCAGTTTTATTGGTGCATATAATCAGATAGCTTAGAGTTCATAAGTACCTTATGTAATTTATTGATTGAAACATACTAATTTTCAAGAAGTTAATGTAAATTATATTTAAATAGACTAAGGAATATGTCATTTAAAAGAACCATGCCAACCATAAAAAATGAAGTCCTTCTTTGATTTCCTTATTTTATGGTTTGGATGCTTTTATATAGGCTTTCATAAAATGAGGCTACTTTTTAAAGTGATCAATAAGCTGGGCACGGTGGCTCATGCCTGTTATCCTAGCACTTTGGGAGGCCAAGGTGGGTGGATCACCTGAGGTCAGGACCAGCCTGGCCATCATGGTGAAACCCCATCTTAAAAAAATATATATATGTATATATATATACATATTAAGTGATCAAATGAGGAGGATGAATTACATCTTAGAAAGGATGTAATTCATCAACTTACATGATTTTTAACTCAATTGACACATGAGGATGAATTATAATTACAGTGAAGTTGCAGACTAGCTGGGTGGTGGATAAGTATCTTTCGATTGCTTTTTGTAATGTTTGAATTAAAAATTTACTCATCTCATTAGTCATCTCAATTCCAAATGTTTTTCCAATTCTATTTCACTGAATAACAAAAGTAGCATTGTATTTTGCATTAATAGATCATATTAGTGTGATTTTAATGGCATAAACATTCATTTAAAATCATGATTCACCATTATGTTTACAGGCATTCCCATTGAAGAAAAAGAAAAGGTAGGCTGTTTATCATCTTAAAAAGTCCATTAGGGTTTCTATATTAAAAAGTAGGAAAACATGAAAAACAAACATAAGTACAAAAAGACCTCACGGCTTTCAATATTTTTCTAAACTCATAAGGTAAAAATTTTCGAAAAATTTAAACCCGGTTTTATAATTGCTTGAGGCTAAAATGTAGTTGAGGAATGTTTTAGATTTGGTTGAAAATAGGGAAAATAAAAATCTGGAGTTATGTAAGAATTATCTTGCAGAAACAGGGGGAAATGCTAATATGCTCAGGTTATTTAACACCCGAGCTTGAGTATGAGAGCAGTAAAGAAAGGCAAGGTTTCTCTTCTCTTACCTGGTTTAGAGTCTAGATTTACCACCATAGAAAACAGTCTGGACCAAACATACAGATGATAGTGAAACAGAAAAGCTCTCTCTCCAACCTCTTCAGAGAATTTTTTCTTAAGTTGCTTATTCCACAGCATGAATCCTAAAACTGTAGACAGAGGCTCTAGGGATTTTAAACTGAAACACTTAAATCATTACTTGCAATGCATTTGTATAAAATAAGAGGAGCAAAATAGAGGGGAAACTTGACCACTGAAGGAATGTGGCTTGGCAGCATAGGCCAAAGGAATCCTGAGGCTGAGGATGATCAGATTTAGCAGAACATGAAGCCTCCTAGAATGGGTCAAAAGTGTGTTTGGGTCCTTTGCCATGGCTCTGGCTCTGGCTACTTGCTGCCTAACAAGTAGCTTCTCCTTACCACTTGCATGAGGTTTATCCCAACAGTGGAAAAGGCACTTAGATTTTCTTCCCTTCTTCAGTTTATCACACACTATTAAAAATTCTGCTGGTTCCACCATAGGAAAAACCAGAAGACATTATATAATGAGTCAAACCTGGTGCAAGGAGGGCTTCCTGAGCTTTAGAGAGAAAGCTTTGATTAGCTTAAAAATTTTTGGATTCTACAGGTCAAATAATCATAAGGCAAGAGAAGTCACGCAAATTTCTAAGAACCCCAATTGACATGAACTGTCAGTTTGTAGAAGTCAATAAATGTATACAAAAGTGTTCCACCTTACTGGTAATTAAACAAATGCAAATTAAAAGTTAAAAATTTGTGTATCTTTATAGGCCATTGTTTCTTAAATTAGCCTAATTTATTTATTTAGAGGTGGAATTTTGCTCTTGTTGCCCATGCTGGAGTGAAATGACAAGATCTCAGCTCACAGTGACCTCTGCCTCCTGGATTCAGCAATTCTCCTGCCTCAGCCTCCTGAGTAGCTGGGAATACAGGCACCCACCACCATGCCCGGCTAATTTTTTTCTGTTTTTAGTAGAGATGGGTTTTACCATGTTGGTCAGGCTGGTCTCGAACTCCTGACCTTAGGTGATCCACCCGCCTTGGCCTCCCGAAGTGCAGGGATTACAGGTATGAGCCACCGCACCTGGCCTAAAACCTTATTTATTAAATTTGGAAAGTCCCTTCTTTCCATGGCTAATGAAGTACAGTATTTTTGGAAAGCAGTTATTTTAGAAATAATGTTTGTTTCAAAGTAATGGCCGGGTGTGGTGCCTCAGGCCTGTAATCCCAGCATTTTGCGAGGCCAGAATGGGAGGATCGCTTGAGGACAGGAGTTCGAGACCAGCCTGGTCAACATAGTGAAAGCCTGTCTCTACTAAAAATAGAAAAACTGGCTGGGTGTGATGGCTTGTGCCTCTAATCCCAGCTTGGGAGGCTTAGGTAGGAGAACTACTTGAACCTGGGAGGCAAAGGTTGTGGTGGGCTGAGATCCCACCACTGTATTCCAGCTTGGATGACAGAGTGAGACTCCATCTCAACAAAGCAAAACAAACAAAAAAACCCAAAAAACCCAAAGTAATTATATCCCCCTGAATCAGTATTAGAACTTGTGTCCTAGGGTAATAATGCTAAAAATCGACAAAAGTTATTAATTGCAGTATCATTTGCATGAGGTGGGGTGAAGATCCAAACTCAGTTAAATATTATGGAACCATTGTTTTTCATATTTAATTTTAAATCGTGATTAATGATGGGTATAAAGATTATTTTTAATGCAACCAACATGTTAATGTGCTGGTAATTTTATAATTGAAAAAATGTAAATAACAACTAGAGGCATTGTGGAAGGTTTATGGGAAGAGGTTGAAAACTAGGGAGCCCAGTAAAGAGGTTACATTAATATTCCATATGAGAGATGATGAAGTTCTGGTTAGTCATAATGAGAATAGAGCAGAGAGAAAATTTTATGTAGTGTGTCACCAGATTTTTTAAAGACTTAGTGACTGACCAGAAATCAAGGATATCTCAAACATTTCTATATAAATGATTGGAAATATAGTGATGCTAAGATGGAAGCAATTTGTTTCAGGATCAAATTTGGGCTAGACATGGTGTATCATGCCTGTAGTCCCAGTACTTTGGGAGGCTGAAGTGGGATAATCTCTTGAGCCTAGGAGTTCAAGACCAGGTAGGGCAACATGGTTAAACCACATCTCTACTAAAAATACAAAAAAGTAGCTGGACATGGTGGCTCATGCCCATATAGTCCCAGCTTTTCAGGAGGCTGAGTTGGGAGAATCACTTGAGTCCTGGAAGTTGAGGCAGCAGTGAGCCGAGATTGCACCACTGCACTCCAGCTTGGGTGACAGGAGTAAAACATTCTCTCTTAAAAAAAATTGATGGGAGAAGAGAGAGTTTGATTTTGGAATTAGGGGTTTGAGGTACCTAAATATACAGTGAAGGAGGTTGGGGCCAAGGGAGTACATGAAAGGGCTCAAGATTGCTTTTAAGAAGTGGAGATACTGGCATCCACATCCTCATCAGACCAACTCCTGGTTAAAATTTGGGACTTTCAGAAGTTAAGTGATTTACTTATTTATTAATCAATATTTAAAGCACTTAAATGATGAAGAGTTGAGGATGTTTAACTGAATAAAATAATGTAATTGCTGTTGAACATGGTAATAACTGCAAAGCTTTCTCAGAATTTAGTGTCATCTCAGAATTTGGTGTCAACGGCCGGGTGCGGTGGCTCACGCCTATAATCCCAGCACTTTGGGAGGCCGAGGCAGGTGGATCACGAGGTCAAGAGATCGGGACCATCCGGGTAAACAAGGAGAAACCCCGCCTCTACTAAAAATACAAAAATTAGCTGGGCACGGTGGTAGGCGCCTGTAGTCCCGGCTACTCGGGAAGCTGAGGCAGGAGAATTGCTTGAACCCAGAAGGTGGAGGCTGCGGTGAGCCGAGATTGCTCCATTGCACTCCAGTCTGGGTAACAACAGCGAAACTCCGTCTCAAAAAAAAAAAAAAAGAATTTGGTGTCATCTCAGAAATGGAAAGAGTGTAGGCAGGGTGGATTCTTCTTTTTTTTTTTTTTCGCTCTTGTTACCCAGGCTAGAATGCAATGGTGCGATCTCGGCTCACCGCAACCTCCACCTCCTGGGTTCAGGCAATTCTCCTGCCTCAGCCTCCTGAGCAGCTGGGATTACAGGCACACACCACTGTGCCCAGCTAATTTTTTGTATTTTTAGTAGAGACGGGGTTTCACCATGTTGACCAGGATGGTCTTGATCTCTTGACCTCGTGATCCACCCGCCTCGGCCTCCCAAAGCGCTGGGATTACAGGCTTGAGCCACTGCGCCCGGCCGGATTCTTCTTTTAACAAAATGATTTGTTACTGAGCTGTAAGTATGAAAATTAGCTAACTTAAGTTAACCAGTTGTAATCATTGTCCTCTTAACCCCATTCACATTTGGTACTTTTATTATACTATTTACTATTTTCTCTCAGGTGTTAAATTTATTTGCAGTTCCATCCCTTTTGAGGAGTGCTTTGCCCATAGTACACACAGATAGTCGGTATTACGGATACTTGAATAATTCTGCTCTTAAAAATAGCATGTATAATTTCGATTGTGGTAGAAATCTCATTACTGTCATTGATTTCCCTCCCTTTGCCTATTAATGCTTCTAAGACAATGAGCAGATTCTATGTAAATAGTGTTGGGTTTCACAGCACAGTAGGTCATGAAACCCCTCTAAATCATTTAGTCTCAGATCATTTCATCTATTAAATCTTTATTTTACTTCATTGTTAAAACTGAGCTGTTCTTCTAAACAAGTAATGAAATAGTGTTGAACAGTTATTTTAAATGTGCTTTTATTTATAAATTTAGGAAAATGGAAACATTAAAGGAGAAAATTTCTCTTGTTTCAAGCTGTGGGAAAACATCAGTCGGGCAATATTTTTGATATTTTAACCCTTTTCTGCCACTCTTATAAAATTAAAACTTAAACTGTTTTGAGAACCCAATCCATATTTCAAAAACATCACATGCAGTTGGCACTAGCAGTGCCATTTTAATATGCTTTTTTCTGTGTTTTATACAGATTTTTAAAAAGTTGTAATATTTAACCTCTTTTTATTCTTAACCTTGTGGAAAATAGCATAATAAATGGGTTATTTTTCTCAATCTTGATATTTCAGTCTATATTTATCATATGGCCTCGGAAGTCCTGAACTTTTACAGTTGGTAAAACTGTAAAACAAAAGAAAAACAAAAGAGTACTTTTTCTTTTTACCTTCAGTGGTCTCTGGGGCTGTACTTGGGCTGAGCGTTTCCAGGCACCTGCCATTTGCATCTTCCTCTGTAAATTGTGTGGTAGGTTCATATTGCAGGATTGCATCCAAATCATGGAAGAACTTCATAGTTTTAGAGCTGTCTCCAGATTTATGGGCATATTTAACTGTTCTATATTCATATTTGAGATTTTTGTACTTAGCCCGGCACTGTTTCCAATCTCTGTGTACTCCTAATGATTGCAGCCTTTTAGCAATGTAAATAAATATTCCTTTATTTCTTAGTGTTCCATAAAGTTGTTTTCGTATATTTTTTTCTGCCCAGACACTTAGCAAAGCTTTAACCTCCTCCTTAGTCCAGTGCTTTCCTGCTCCACTCTCCATGTTGAAAATGACCTGGAAATGATTCACTATTTCTAGCCAAGGTTTTGTTTCCTAGGAAACCAGACGGCTGGTTGTCAATAAGCTCCAAAGAGCTGAAAGGATCTAGTTTAACTGGTTCAAGCTGCCTGAGGGAGTAACTTGAGAAACTGCCAAATAATCAGGCTTTGTGATTAAAGAAGCCTGAACCTAAATGATTCTTAACCATACTCATTTCAGCTTGGAGGAAAAACTACCCTTGAGACAAAGGGGAAAGAAAACCATTTTTTAATTTCTTTCCTTACATAATTTACTGTTTTATCAAATGATCGTTGATTTTTAAAAATTGTTTTGAACATGGTTGGCAGAGGTTCTTTTTGCCCCGAGGTTTATAGCCAATGTTAATAATACTCCCTCTGACATGAATCACTTAGTCCTCTAACACTGGTTAACTTACAGACCCCACAGCATTTCACTAAAGACATTCTAAGTCACAATTTATTTAGTTCCATATGGTATATAGTATTATGCACATCTATTTTCAGTATTTAGTGCATTTAACAAAATCATTTCTTGAGGCTTCTGTGAGCCATGATCATGCCACCTTTTTTTAGTTTTACTTACTTGGCAAACATATTTAATGTTGTAGTTTTTTGAGTTAATAAAACGGTGCAACAGTTGCAATATATAATTTTGAAAAAGGTTTCTTTTTATCAATGTATTAACAGCTACTAAAGTCTACAGGCACATGGAAGAGGTTTACTTTTTATTTCTACACTGATACATATTCTTTGGAACAAACATTGGTCAATAAACATCTACAATTTATAGCACTTGTTCAGAACTATTAAAAATTGTAAAGCAGTTGGAACCTTGATAAGAGTATATTGCATAGCGGTGCGGATGCTGTTAGTCTTTACTATGTCTTGCCCTACCTTCAGTCTAATTTTGGCTTTTTTCTGTGTGTCACCACTTAAAAACACTAAGGCAGGAAATCAGACACAGACATTGGAAAGGGTGCCTGGTCAGTAGAGGGTTTTCAGAAGTGACATTAATTTTTTTCTGATAACAGAAGTGCTATTTATTGGAGAACATTTGGAAAATGCAGAAAAACACACACAAAAAAAGGTTACAGTTTCAGTACCAACTATGCCTCTGTTATATTTGGAGATTTTCATTTACATCTACATACTCATCCTGTTGCAACCCTATTTAGAGGTGAAAAAGTATAGGGGTTAGAAGCCGGAGCTGGATCATCTGAGTTCTAATCCTGGCTGTACCATTGTCTGTGTGACAATGGAAAAGTAACCTCTTTTCTATTGCTTTAGTGTTGTTTATCTGTAAAATGGGTGTGATAATCATAGTACCTACTTCAAAAGATTGTTGTGAAAGCCAAATCAGATCACTTATGCCATCAACCTAAATAATTAAAAGGATCAGAATCTACTTTAAAGAGAGTTTATTCCAGCACCGTGTTTGAGGATGACCACCTGGCAACACCAACTCCAAGGAACAGAGTCAGCATTGCCAAGTAGGAAAGTTAAGGTTTTGTTTTGTAGGTAGAGACAGAGGAGTTTTTAGCAGAATCACCACATTTTTCATATAAGGTTAGCGCACAGTTACAGCAGTTTGATTGGTTATAGACAGTGTTTCTTTTGGGAAGAGTATATTTAATATTTTTCACAGAGGTTGTAATTGTGAATGGGTTTTCTTTCATTTGGTCTAAGCAAAGCAGGACAACAAAGTAGAAGTTAATCTTTCACAAAGGTCATCAATTGAGAAGGCAGGAGGTTATTGTCTCTGGTGTCTTAATTCTCTCTCACTGTATAGAACAAGAAAAATAAGAAAGTGAGTTAATGTATAATCTGAGAAATGAATTTGTAACCATATGTGACTCGGATCACAGTCATCTCTCTCTGAAGGCTTAAAGTATATTTGGGTTTCCAACAGCTTTTATTTATTTTTACAACATGAAATGCTTAGGACAGACTACCTGGCATGTTAGAATTAGATAAGATATCTAATTGTTACGTTGTCATCTGCGACTGCTAATCATCAGCATCAGCATCATCAATAGAAGTAGTGCTAGGACAAGTAGCATTTAATGTGTTGTCACACTAAGTTCATAGATGCTTGTTGAGAAAGTGTGCTTGATAAAGTTCTTCAAGAAGCTTATCCATCAGCAGATTTAACAGCCAATATCTTTTTATTTCACAGGGGTCAGGAGAGTGCTGGTATTGTGACTAGTGACGGCAGTTCAGTGCCAACATTCAAATCACACAAGGTAAATTTGAACATTAGGAAATGTTGATGACAAAGATAACAAAAGACAGATGATCATTAATATATGGGGAGGAGGGAGTTGAATAAATGTCAGCAGTGGAAAGTAATATTCTTTGGATCAGCCACTTTCAATTTTATATCCTAACATTTGTCAAATAGGATGTATTTCTTTCCCAATGACAATTTTTTGCCTAAGACCGACTCACTCAAATAGAGAGTTATCTATTCAGCTGCTTTAAGATGCTTTGACTTTATTTATTTATTTATTTATTTGAGACGGATATTTGCTCTTGTTACCCTGGCTGGAGTGCAATGGCACGATCTCGTCTCACCGCAACCTCCGCTTCCTGGGTTCAAGCAATTCTCCCGTCTCAGCCTCCTGAGTAGCTGGGATTACAGGCACACGCCACCATGCCCAGCTAATTTTTGTATTTTTAGTAGAGACGGGGTTTCATCATGTTGACCAGTATGGTCTCGATCTCTTGACCTCGAGATCCACCCGCCTCGGCCTCCCAAAGTGCTAGGATTACAGGCTTGAGCCACTGCGCCCGGCCTGACTTTTTTTAATGCAAATTTTAGTTTTTATACTTGATAAATTTTATTGCTTAGTACATCTGTTCTTAAATGTTTTAGTGAAAAGCATCTTATGAAACACAGCACTTCAGTATTGTGAAGGTACTAAATGCCACTATTCTCTTAAGAATGGTCAATTTTATGTTACGTGACTTTTGCCTCAATATAATATTTTTTTAACGTAAGTGCTTCACAGTTCTTGCAGTTAGGTTAAGTTTATTTTTGGCTTTTTTTAGATTAGAATTCTGAAACAAATGTACTTCATTGTCTTATTTGGATTGGCTGAGCAGAGAAGAGAGGCTTTTATTACTCACTAGTAGTACTAGTCTGTTTTTTTTCTAAGTTGCACTTTTTGATCTCTCAAGGGAATGGGTCTTGTAAATCACGTCTTTACTGAAGACAATTTGAAAAAATTGTATGTTTCAAATCTTGGAATTGGACACACAAGATATGCCACTACAGGAAAGTGTGAATTAGAAAATTGTCAGCCCTTTGTTGTTGAAACACTTCATGGGAAGATAGCTGTGGCACATAATGGTGAATTGGTAAATGCTGCTCGGTTAAGGAAAAAGGTATGTTGGTTTGTTTTTCCTAAGCCTTTTTAAATGATTAGGATGGGTTAATGAGTAAAAGCTGAGGATTTTGTAAAGGGCATTTTCTAATTGTTGCTACCTGTTACTTAACTGCAACAAACAATTGCATCAGAGTTATCTGGAGGACTTGTTAGAATTCCAGACTGTAAGATATCCTCTAGAGCTGGAGACAAGGGTGAGAATATGCATTTTAGACTCACTTTTTGAACACACTGCTTTAGAGGAGAGATTTGGGAGAGTTGATTTATGATTGGAAGCATAGAGAAATTAGAGTTGATGGACTCGCTATCTCTTTAACTCTGTTGCTGTGTTCAAAACTTGTATAACATAAGAAAAACCAAGCTGCTTTTCCTTCTCTCAGACTCAACACAGCCCACTTCTGGGACCAAACAAGGGGATCTCTTATACCAGCCAGTTTTCCAGAGGACACCAAATAGGTATCCTATAATTCGGTTGTATTCTGATAGTACCTGGAGGCAAAGTCTGGTTCCAGAATTTAAGGGCTCAGTCCCACAAAACTGTCCCCTGCTTCAGATGCCAGTTGCAAGTCCAGGCCTCTGGTACATCTGACAGCCAGTTATAAATTGGGAGTTCTGCAACAGCCCCAGCCCTGCCTTTGGCCTCAAACGTCACAAAACTGAAGAAAAGTGCTTTATTTACATTTACCAGTTTATTATAAAGGATATTACAGAGGCTACAGAAGAATAGTCTGGTGAAAGGATGGAAAGGGCAGGGTATGTGGGAAGGAGCATGGAACTTCCATGCCCTTCCCAGGGGCACCACCCTCCAGGCATCTCCAAGTGTTCAGATATCCAGAAGCTCTCTCAACCCAGTCATTGTGGGTTTTTATGGAGGCTTCATGAAGTAGGCACAATTGATTAAATCATCAGCCAGTGGTGATCAGCTCAGTCTTTAGCCCTTCTCCCCTTCCCTGGGGGTCCGGAGATGAAGCTGGAAGTTCCAACCATCTGCTTGATTCCCCTGGCAACTAGTCCTCATACTGATGCTATGCAGGAGCCCCTAGCTACCAGTCATCTCAATAGCATATGGAAGGACATCTATCATTTTGGCAATTCTAAGGGTTTTAGGATAAAAGAGCAGGATAAAAACCAACATACATATTAATTCTTATATATCACAAAAGCATAAAAATAAAATGGAGTATAAACTTGAAGATGACATAAAAAAATCAATTGGAAACAATGACAGGAAACGAGAGTCTGCAAAAAGGGACAGAGTGTTTACTTAAACTTTTGGTTCACAGCATATTGTTTAGAGCTCTCTGTGCTAATGTCAAATTTGTGCCTATGCTTTTCATTCATCATTTCATCTTTCTTTTTTTAAAGAAGTGCTTGGTACCTTTATATTTCTAGTAGCTTCCTTTTATCCATTCAGGCCATTCCTTAAAATGATTGCTGTTTTTTCAGTTTATTAACTCCCAATAATCTTGACTTGGGAACTTAAGAACCTGGTGATATTTATAGATGGTTACACGCACACCCCAACATCCTTTTAGCATTCTAGAGCTGGGCAATTCACATATGATGGAACAGTTACAGAAGCTGAATAATAATGAACTGTGGGTCAAAAATACCTAGAACCCAGGCTTTTGTACCACTCATTGTCGTTTTGTTTTCAGTTCTGTCTTTGGGCATTTCCTAGAGCTCTGTCCACCCTTGTTTGTAGGCATTATAATGACTGTATTGTGCTTTTCTGTCCCCAAATGAAAAAACTGCATGGTTCATTTAGAAATTCAGACAATCACAGAAGTATAAATATGAAGTAAAATTTCTTAAAAATTCACCACTTAGAGAAAATCACTAACTCACTGTTTCCTGACATAACCCCTTACCCAGATGCTAAACTTTATCTCTACATGTTTAGCTCCCTACTGAAAATATTCTGTAATGCCCATTCAGACTCAGTCTGTGCATGTCCATGGGGCTGCCCTTGTCCTGGTCAGTCCTGCTCAGAACTTTGTAATTATCATAGAGTACACTCAAGCAATATTTATTACATCCGCTGCATTTCATTGTTGAGTACAGTTGATTTCTTTCTTCTATCAGTAATAATCAATGAGGATGGGTAGCCACCATCACTACCACCAACAAACCCAGCTTGGAAGTTATCACTGTAGTTACTGTTTTTATAGGAATATACCCAAGTTCATCAAGAGTGTTGAGGGTGGAAAAGGTCAGACCACAAACCAAATTTTCAAGACCCCCTACCCTCTTTCAGGTCTGCATACCTTCAAATTTAGTGTTCAAAAGCTTTTGTGTACATCTCATAAAGCACTCTTTTTTTCTGCTTGGAAACCTTTTGGATTTCCTACTGCCTCCAGCCATGATCACCCGTTATCAGTATACACATACCATTAGTGCAGGAGTTCCCAACCCCTGTGTCAGGGACTGGTACCAGTCTATATGGCTTGTTAGGAACCAGACCACACAGCAGGAGGTGAGCAGCAAGTGAAGCTTCATCTGTATTTATAGTTGCTCCCCATCGCTCACTGTTACCACCTGAGCTTTGCCTCCTGTTAGATCAGCAGCGGCATTAGATCCTCATAGGAGCACGAACCCTATTGTGAGCTGTATA